>NC_135311.1:122805227-123134116 GCF_048772815.1 Callospermophilus lateralis | reverse complement strand
CTGTCCCTCCCTGTTACTCAAAGTCCAGACTCCCTCGAGTCACATTCCTCTCTGTCATCCTGTGGTTGGGGATGTTCATTAGGGTGACCTTGGTGGAGGACACTTGGGCAGTATCTATCAAAACCCAAAATGCATGTCACTTTTGTCCCAGCAATTTAACTTTTCGTCGTTGATCATTCTGAAGACGCAAGGATATATACCGTTAGAAGGATCTTTACTGTGATATTATTTGCAATGGCCAAATTGGACAGATCTAAAAGTCCATCATTTGGCTTGGTCCCCTCGGTTTGGACGACCATGCTGTTTAATACTAAGCAGCATTAAGATGATCAGGTTGGAACTTGGCGCTGTGACATGGGTGAAGGCCCATGACAGGTTTTAGAAGAAAGCAAGCAGCTGGCTGAAGGATACGAATGGCATGACAAAGGTTCCAATAAACTTGGCTTGGACACAGATAGATATCTGAAGTCTGTGCGCCTGTTTGAGGAGATCCTCAGGGAAATTTCTCCTGGGTTGAGACCCAGTCGCCACATGAATTCTCCACCGCCTTATCCTGACCACGCGTAGATGAGCTCCTTCTCCTCTTACCTTGTCATCAATAGTTTCCTTGCCCCTGGAGAGTTCCCATTAGTGCACAAACACATCATTAATTCCCTAACGCCCCAAACAAAAACAGATCAATGTCACTCCTCTCCTGCTCCCTTTGTTGTTTGTATAGTGAACAAAAGAGCCACCATCTCGCTGTCTCCTGCCTTCCTTTCCGGTTTCTTTTCATGCCACTCTACCCCCCACCCCCTACCTGCCACACTCCAACCCTTCTTGTTGAGGTCACCAACAACCTTGGCATTGGGTGAATAAATGGTCAACTCTGGGTGACACATGACCTGTTGGTATTGGGTCAGTTGCTGCCTCCTCCTCTCTGGCACCTCCTCTGCTGAGCTCTTCTGGTTTCCTGCCTTACCCAGGCTCCTCTTCCTCCCTTTCCTCTGCTCCTTCCCTCTTGGACCCTCTGCCGTGACCTCCTGCAGTCCCAGGACTCTGCGCTTGCTCTTCTCCTTTTCCTCACACGTGGCCTTAGTGACCTCACCAGACCTGTGGCTTTGACAGTCCTCTTCTATGTTCATGGCTCCTCCACTGATCTCAGCCCAGCGTCGTCTTGATTGCCAGGATTTTACACCAGCTGCCGCCCCTTCTCCCCCCCTTCCTGTTTCCTTCTCCTTTTTCTCTCTCTCTCTCCCTCCTTCTCCCCTTCCTTCCTTTCCTCCCCAATTCCTGCAACAACCATGCATTATAATTTTCACCCTCATGCACGTGTGTGGAGAAGCCCTGTGCGTAGGGGGCTTCATAACAGGACACAATTCCACACTTCACAAGATGTGCCAAAGCCTTCCTTGAGTCCCGCGCTCTCCCGGGTCCTGCGGAAAAGGCTGATCTATAAACACGTCTCTTTCTTGCTCCTACGCCACCCTCAGAGACACGCTCCGTTCCCTCTTCAAGTTCTGCGCAATTCAACCAGCATCTTCCAAGTTACCGGTGCTGTCCTTGGTGCCGTGGGGACAAAGGTGGACAAGGTGGGTGTCCCAAGGAAACTGCACCATCAGCTCCTGCACAGAGCAAGTTTCCAAGAACTTGCCTGGAGAGCTGATGCCACGTGCAAATTAGCAAGACCCTGAGCTTCATGGTCAAGTCCCATCAACAGCTCAGAACGGAGAGGCGGGTGTCAGGTGGGTGTCTCTGTGTCCCATGTGGGAGGGACAGCCAGAAAAGGACTTGATAATAGACAAATGGGTGCTGAGAGATGGGAGGGGCATGTTCCACCAAAGCAGAGCTCTTTGAAGAACAGTGGGTAGCGGATTGGCGCGATGGTCTTTGACTCCACCGTGAAAAGCCACGATGGAAAGAATTCCCAGGTCCTCTCAGACAGAAGGTGAGGAGTGAGGAGCCTTTTAAATTTTTCAGGAACCCCTTCAGGCACACACCTTGCCTTCTTTCACCTTCAAGTGGTCCTTATTTTAGAAGCTTCCAGAAAGAGGGATGGGCCTGAGAGCTGACCCTGAGAGAGGGTCAGGGGCTGGGCCACGCGAGGCTTCGGATGCCAAAGAGCTCTGTTTTCAACCCGGGGGAAGCGAGGTGCCACTGAAGTGTCTGTAAGTGGTGGACGACAGGACCAGGACCACCTTACCGATGTCGCCATGGCTGAGGAAAGGCGAACGCGTTGGGACGGGGGTGCCCGGGGCACTGCAGGGACACAAGTTATGACACTGTCATGCGGATAAGAGATGATGGAGCTTTTAGGAAAACGGATACAGAAATGCAGTGGAGCAGGTGGGAGACATCGAGGAGGGAGCGTCCCTGGACTCGGTGGGAGCGAGGGAGAGGGAGGTGTCCAGGTGGCCCCTGGGCTTCCAACCTGGGTAACTGGGTGAGTGAATGGAGTCTGTTGTCACAGACTTGGTGGCAACAGAAGGCCAGGTGCAGAAGGAAGACTGGGAATTCCATCCTTGGCAAATGGAGTTCCAGGTGCCTGTGAGATGGAAGGTGTGTGTGATGGCGCTACTGATCTGTCCTGTCTACGGTTCGGTCTAATCAAGGAACCAGAGTCAGGTTTCCTTCATTGAATGAAATTTTTTTAAACATCACCCGTGTTTTTGCAGGGCCTGATAGCTCATTTATTTTTAGTGCTGCATGATAAATATCCCTTGTGTGGTTACATCCCAGTTTCTGTTTCTGCTCACCTTTCGGAGGACTCTTGATTGCTTGCAGTTTGGGCAATTATGAATGACGTTGCACAGACATTCCTACCCATGTCTTTTGGATGCACCTATGGTTTTAAATCAGTTGGGTAAATTCCTAGAAGCATGGCTCCTGGATCTTAGGATAAGACTGTGCTGAGGTTTGTGAAAAACTGCCCAACGGCCTTCCCAGGTGGCTCTGGGCTTTGTATTCCTATTAGCAACTAGCAGAAGTCTCTGTTGTTCCACACCCTTGCCAGCAATGAGTACCATCAGGTTTTTGAATTTTAACTGTTCTAAGAGGCATGAAGTGTCACCTAATAGGCATGACAAATGATAGTGTGTGTCTTCATATTCTTGCTTAATCTGTTTTTTTTTTTTTTATGTTGTTGTTGATGAAGTGTCTGCTCAGATCTTTTTAACGGGTTATTTGTTTACTTATTGTTGAGATTTAAGGTTCTTTGTATATATCTTGGATATACAAATCCTTTACCAGATATGTGTTTTGCAAATATTTTCTTTGGGTCTCTGCTTTGTATTTTCATTTCCTTCCTTCCCTCCTCCCTCCCTCCCTCCCCTCTCTCTTCCTCCCTCCCCTCTCTCTTCCTCCCTCCCTCTCTACCCCCTCTCCCTTCCTTTTGGGGTGCTGGGGATTGAACCCATGGCCTCATGCCTGCTGGGTAGCACTCCACCACTAAATTATACCCCTGGTCCTATTTTCATTTACTTAACAGCTTCTTTTTCATAACAGATGTTTTTAATTTTAATCAACTCCAAATTGTCAACTTTCGCCCATGTGTCCTGATTTTGATGTTGTATTTGTAAACTTATTGTTAAATCCAAGGTCACCCAGAACTGTTTTCCCACTAGGTTTTCTTTTACAAATTTTAGAGTTTTGCATTTTCCATTTAGGTCTGTGATCAATTTTGATTTAATTTTTGTGAAAGATGTAAGCTCTGTGCTTTCTTCCTTTCTTTCCTTTATACTGAAGTTCAATTGTTCCAGCACCATTCACTTAAGAAAGACCATTCTGTTTTTTGCTAAATTGCTTTGCTCCTTTTTTAAAAATAAATAAATAAATAAATAAATCATTATATTTGTCTGGGTCTATGGATCTATTTCTGGACTCTGTATTCTGGTCCATTGATCTGTGTGTCTAACTTTTGCTGTCTTGATTATTGTAGCTTTATAATTAATCTTGAAATTGGATTGTGCGAGTCCTCCAACTCCATTCCTGACTTTTATTTTATTTTATTTTTTTTCCTAGTTACTGTGATGGCTATTCTAGATTCTTTGCTTTTCTGAATACATTTTAAAATCAATTTGTCAATATCTACAAAATATTTCACTGGGACTTTGATATTGCATTAAGTGTACATTTCAAATTGAGAAGAACTGACATCTTATCTATATTAAATCTTTCAATCTGTGAACATGGAATATCTCTTCAATTTAGATAATTTAACATTTCCTGTACCAATGTTTTGTATTTTTTCACCTATAGATCCTTTTCATATTTTGTTATATTTTTATGTAATTTTTTCCTCCTCCTCCTCCTCCTCTTTCCTATTGTAAGGATATGTGTATAAATATCTATATTAAAATCACTCTTGTTTACTGCTGATATATAAGAAAACAATTAATGTTTATATGTTAACCTTATGACCTGTGACTTTGCTACACTCATTAGTTCCAGAGCATTTTTTTTTTTTTGAAGAATTTTTGGTGTTTTCTAGACACATGCTCTCTGAGAGTACAGACAGATATGTAGACCTTTTACTGTGGTGAGAGAGGTTGTCCTTAACTTACTCTTGACCTTAGTCTCGCCACTAAGTATAAGGTTAGCTGTGGATTTCTCGTGGATGTTCTTTATTAAGTCGAGGAAATTTCCCTCGATTCCTACATTGCTGAGAGTTGAGGTTTTCTGTTTTGGGGTTTCGGTGATTTGTGGGCATGGATTGTGTCAAGTACTTTTTCTACAGGAATCGATATGATCATATATTTTTTTTCTTTAGCCTCTTGATGTTGTGGATCACACTGACTGATTTGTAGATGTTAAGCTGTCCCTGTGTGCCTTCCCTGAAGCCTACCTGAGCGTCATGTGTCATTTTTCTAATGCATTGTTAGATTCAGCTTGCTGATATTACCATATGTCTCTGCTCATAGGATTTATTGGCCAGTGCTTGCTTTCCTTTTGTTAGGTTTTTTGTTCGTTTGTTTGTTTGTTTGGTACCAGGGATTGAACCCAGGGGCACGTGACCACTGAGGCACATCTCCAGTCCTTTTTGTTTTGAGACAGGGTCTCACTCAGTTGCCTAGGGCCTGGCAAAGTTGTCGAGGCTGGCTTTGAACTTGCCATCCTCAGCCTCCCAAGCAACTGGGACTATAGGCATACTCCACTGTACCTGGCTCTGTGCTCTCTTTATCTGGTTATTAGGGTAATGTTGGCCTCCTGGAATGGGTTAAGAAGTGTTCTCTCCCCCTCTATTTTCTGGAGAATTGGTCAATTTTTTTCCCTTTAGCTGTTTGGCAGAATTCGCCAGTGAAACTCTCTAGGCCTGCTGTTTTCTTTGTTGGAGGGTTTTCAACTATTGATTCAATTTTTATAATAAATAAAGGGCTATTCGGCCTGTCCACTTGTCCCTCTGTGAGTTCTGGTAGTTTGTAGCCTTCAAGGAATTGATGTGCTCCCTCTAGGTGGTCACACTTTTGTCTGCAGAGTGCTTCCCTTTTTAATTTCTTATTCTCCTTTTACTGTTCAGGGGACGGATAGAGATCATCATTGTTTAATTTCTGATATTGGTAATATGTATATTTTCTCCCTTTACTTTTCTTGGCTAGAATGGGGGAGAAAACTCCTTAAATGATAAAAGCACAAAATGCAAGATCAGGTTTTATCAGTGTTCTCTGGTTTATTTTGCTCTCTGACACAGGAAGCATTTCAGTAAGAAAATAATTGCACAGGGTGACGGGTCGTTCCATCTGGAAATGGCAAAAGTGTGAGGGCTACAATTGCTTGATCTTAAAAGTTTAGAATTTTAACTCGAAGCTAGTCATTTGGGAGGAAACTGCACCTACTATGCGCCTGACACTCTGCTGGGCTCTGGAGCACTCTGGTGAACAAGGTGGACTGGCACATGGTCCCTGTCTTTATGGGGCTGGATTAATGATGTCTCAAAGAAAAGGTTGCTACTGTGCTAAGTTATATAAAGGAGAAAGACAAAGGTCTGTGACATCAGTTAGTAGAGGAATTTGACCTAGCCCAGGAGAGCAGGAGAGGCTCCCCAGGAAGGAGGCATTGAGCTGAGGTCTGGAGACTGAGTCGAAGTTAACTAGGAAGAAAGGGAAGTGTGTTCCATGCAGGGCAATCACACGTGCAAAGGCCCTGGGGTGGAAGGGACAGCACCCATGTGAGGTCCTGAAAGAAGGCCAGGCGTGTGAGGTGGAAAAAGAGAGTGGGGAGGTAGTGGGAGGTTGGGTTGAGGAGGGACAGGCCCTGGCTGTGGTGGAGTTTTGCCTGTGTCCCAAAGTAGGGGAACTTTGCCTTATTGTTGAGACAGGTCTCCATCTCCTGTGGTAGAGAAAGGGGAGGCAGAGAACTGTGTGTGTCCCTTCTTCTCTTCCTCATCTGGGCCATCTCTGTGGGGCATGCCCAGACCGCTTTTAAAAAATAAACAGAGTTCTTGATACATATGTACGATTCAGTTCACCCATTTTCAAAGTGTGATTCAGTGACTTTGAACTAAGCCTCTCGAGCTGTGCAGCCACCATGCAGTCCAGCCGTGACCACGTCCATCACCCAGCAGGTTCCCTGGTGGTCTTCAATGGTCAACCTCCACCTGTCCACGACCCCGACATCTGGGGCCTTTGCTCTTCTCTTTTCTGTCTTGTACACTTGCTTCTTTGGGGACAGTACACGTGAGGGGAGTCTTCCTGCATGTTTCAGTCAGCTTTTTCACGGCTATGACCAAGAGACGTGAGCCGAACAACTGTAGAGGAGGAAAGGTTTATTTAGGGCTTCACAGTTTCAGAGGTCTCCATCCATGGACAGCAGGCTGCACTCCTCGGGGCTCGAGGTGAGGTAAACATCAGGGTGGAAGAATGGGGCAGAGGGAGGCGGCTCACATGGTGATCAGGAAGCAGAGAGATCTCTATTCTCCAGACACAAATACTCCCCAGAGCCCCGCCTTCTCCAGCCATAGCCTGCGTGCCTTCAGTTACCCCCCAACGGATCCCACCAGGCGATTAACTCACTGACTGGGTTAAGGCTCTCACCACCCAGTCATTTCCCCTCGGAACCTTCTCGTGTTGTATCACGTGCGAGCTTTGGGGGACACCTCACGTCCACACCATAACGCTGCACCATCGCTCTGAGCGTCATATTCCCAAGATGCCTCCGTGCGGTACCTGCCAGTGGCTGATCCCCTCTCCCGGCCGCGGCTTCCCGTTGGAGGGGTCTGAAGGGCCAGTCTGCGTGTCCTCTCAACAGTGTTTGGGAACGGGGACTGGACCCACATTTGGCTGCCAGGATGTGTGCGTGGGGGTCTCTTTGTGGACATACATTTTCATTTCTCTTGGGAATGTTCCTGGGCGGGGGAATGCTGGGTCTTCTGGTCTGTGTTCGGTTTTTGAGGAACTGCCCCCCTGTTTCTCCACAGTGACTGTCCTTTCCATGTGTCACATGATGTGAGAGTCCACGCTTCATCGCATCCTTAATAGCATTTGGTATTCTTTTCCAAAAATTTATACTCACTGTGTCTCACTGTGGCTTTAGTTTACATTGCTAACGTCACCACTTGAGCATGTTTTCATGAGCTGTTTAGCTGTTCACACATTTCCTTTGGTGAAATAGCAACTTATGTCTATGGCTCATTTTAAAAATTGGTTGTCTTGTTCTTATAGAGTCTAAGTGTTCCTGATACACTCTGGATACAAGTCCTTTATTGATATATGATTGACAAGTATTTCCTCCCAGTCTGTGGCTTGCCCTTCCATTGTCTTAATGCTGTCCTTTGGAACAAAAGTTTTTAATTTTGAAAAAACAATTGACTTTTTTTTTTTCTTTTATGGATTGTGCTTTTGGTGACATTTATAAGAACTCTGACTAACACAAGGTCATGAAGACTCCTTTGTTTTCTTCTGGAAGTTTTATAGCTTTTGTTCTTACATTTAACTCTTTGATCCATTTTGAGTTAATTTCCGAGAGGGGTATGAGGTGAGGGTTGATACTGGCGGGGTTTCCAATTGTCCCAGCACTGTCTGTTGACATAATTGCCTTTCCCTCAATGAATTGTCTTGGTCTGTTTGTTGAAATCAATTAGCCATAAATTATGGGCTTATTTTTGGACTCCTTTCTATTGATCTTTCTGTCTATCTTTGTACCAGTGCCGCACAGACTTGAGAAATGGGCTTTAGGGAAAATTTTAAAATCAGGTAGTATAAGTCTTCCAACTTTGTTCTTTTTCAAAATTCTTCACATTTTCGCATAAATTTTAGGTCACTTTTTCAATTTCTAAAAAAAAAAAAAAAAAAAAAAAAAAATCCTGGGATTTTGATAGGGATTGCATTTAACATCCAGATTGATTGGAGGATGTGCCATCCTGGTACCGTGGCGTCTCCCAGCCTGGGGACATGAACCCTCTACATTTGTCTAGATCTTGATTCACTCTCAGCAATGCTGTGTAGTTTCCAGTGTGCTTTGGTTTATTTTATTCCGGCATATTCTCTTATTTATGATGCCATTGTGAGCGGCCCCATGTTTATTTTAAGTTTCCGAAGTCGGGGTCCACCTCTGATGGCTGTCCCCTCCTTCCTTTGATTTCTCTTCCCTAGAAACAGCCTCGTTTAGAAACTCAGTAGAACCAGGCAACCTGGAGGGCCCCATTGGCTTGCTCCCCCAAGCCCCTCTCCTCCTCGTCCTCCTCCCAGGAGGGAGACCACACAGAGGGAGTTCTGCCTCCGTTCCAGTGGCCACTGTGGCCATTCCTAGGGGTGGTACCCAAGTCTCCGACAGCAGGCCCACAGCCTCAGCACTGTCAGAACAGCGGTGGGTTATTGAGGGCTCAGGGGAGAAGCAGCCGTGAGTAGCTCAGGGTCACACGCTCTCCTTGCCCTGGGGACACTTCTGTTCTCCTTGCTCTGTCCACAGCCCCCGCCTGAGCCCCACACATACTGGTCCCTCCATGTGGGACGAGGCGTCCCTGTCCCCCTGAGTGCTCTGTCACATCCTCACAGCCATCTTCCCAGGCACCCTCCCAGGCCAGGTCAAGGTGAAGCCCCTTGTCCCACCTCTGGCCACATTCCTCTGCTCCCCTCAGTTTGCTCATCAGTTCCACAATCGATATCTATTAGTGGTCCTTTAACCATGTGGGGCTGAGGAGGCGGTCAGCTACGTGAGGTGACATCCTGGGCTGTGGCCCTGCGTCCCACGCAGAGCTGGGCAGAGTGTAGCCTCTCTTGCTGGATGGAGGAACGAGATCTCACTCCTGGGCAAGCCTGGGAGGCACATCTTGTCTTCATTTTGTCCGTGAAGAAACTGAGGTTCAGAGAAGGAAGCCACTTTCCCAGAGTCATGCAGCAGATCACATCTCTTCTTTCCAGCCTCTGAGTCCTTGCATGGGCCCTTCCCACCATGGCCACGGGACAGACTCCTGCTCACCCTTCTCTGCCCAGTTCAGAGTCACGTCTCCTGTGAGGCTTCCCCAGTCTCCTGGGCAGATGCGACAAGCCCTTCCTGGTGCTGCCCCAGCTCAGCTCAGTTTCCCGCGGCCAGCACCCTGCACCGTGTCAGGCTCACCGTGTCCATGCGTCCTGTACCCAGCAGGCAGAGTCCTCTCCAAGGACTGAGCACAGCTCAGAAAGGGCTCAGTAAATCCCTGGGCCTGAATGAGTGGGTGAAGGCTTCCAGCCATGGAGAACCAAGGCGCCGCTCCGCCCTCCACCCTCCCGAGATGCTGACCTTAATGCGACTCACCCCCGGGGTGCCAGGGCCTTGAATGGCACATGGAGGTCTGTCATCCCACCCCCCTTGGCCAGCGTGCCTCCAAGAACTCTGATTCTACCAGCAGCAACGAGATCAGCCATAGCAAGAGGAGTGGCCGGGCAGTGGGCACCATGTCCTTGGTACCTGCCCATCCTGTGCTGTGGCACAGTACCCTCTTTCACCCTCACTGCCGCAGGATCATATCCTTGTTTCATGTGTCTTTTCCATAAAAAAGGCGGGGGAGTGGAGTTCTGCGGTAAAGGGCTGGCTTAGCACGCGTGAGGCCCCCGCTTCCATCCCCAGCACCAGGGAAAAAAGTGGTCTCTGTGAAGGGACAGCTCAGTGATATGGGGACGGGGCTGAAGACCCCGGGTCCGCCTTAGAAATCGGAAACACGTGGCTCACTTGGGTCGACACCAGTGTTCAGCTGGGCCACACAGAGATGGCAGAGAAGGGTTAACAGTCTTGACAAAACCTAAATCAGGTTGTCTCGGAGGTTGGAGGGAAGACTCTGCACACGGGGTTTCCTAAAGAGTCCATAAATCTGGGGTTGACGAATTACCTGGGCAGGCGCCTCTGCCACCAGCGCCCTGCTCAGGACAGACGCGGTGTAATTACTCCTCTCCCAGAGATTATCTGGAGCGAGCTGGTGTATTTTTCTCTTTTATTATCATTGAATCTCAGGAAAGTGTCCTTTGCAGCCTCCTCTTATCTAAACGTTGGATTTATGTGATGGGTTCACAGGGCCTGGTGGAGAGGCAGGGCGTGCCCTGCTGTAAGGGGGACAGTCCCTAGCCCACCGGCCTGAGGGCTCTCCCGAGGTGTGATGTGTGGGTGTGGGACATCAACCCGTCACTGGCCTTCCGAACCCTCCCCTGCTCTGAGGACGGGACATGCCCAGCTCAGGGCAGGGGGAGCAGACGGTTTTCTCCATCTTGGGAAAGTCACCTTTATTCCGAGCAGCCTGGTGCCAAGTAGCAATTTGAGTTTCAGGTGCTAAAGGAGGACGGGGAGTCTCATGTTCTCTTCATTCCTTTGTGCTAAGTTGCCCAGATACTCACTAAAGTGACAGACACTGTGCTGGGTACTGGGGACACCATAGAGAGATGAATCAGCTAGGGTCCTGCCCTTCTGGAGCTTGGGCCACAGGGAGCGTCCACAAAACATCAATCATAGGGCTCGTATGGTGACAGCTGAGGTCAGGGAGGGCATAGGGCTCGTATGGTGACAGCTGAGGTCAGGGAGGGCATAGGGCTCGTATGGTGACAGCTGAGGTCAGGGAGGGCTTCCCTGAGGAAGGGACGAATAGGAGATTTTAGGGTTAGTAGGGAAAGAAAAGTGTTCTTGGTAAAACGGACAGCATGCCCTGGCATGGCATGTCACCATGGAGACAAGTGGGGCTGGTGCAAGAAAACGAGGAAGATGGGGCTGAGGCCAGGCTGGGGCAGGCGTGGGCCCAGGAAGAGTTCTGCCTCCCCCCTCAGGGCTGCAGGAAGCCGAGGCCTGGGGACAGGGCTGCACAGTCAGGCTGTCTCCCAGGCCCCCTCCGCTTCCAGGGAGAGTGGGAGGCCACTGGGATTCTTTGTGGTCCCCCCTGAAGGTGCGTCTCTTCCCCAGGGATGGGAAGGTCCTCCTTCTCAACAGGCTGTGTTCCCCGGGTCCATGTGGATTTGGGGGGTTAAGTCCAGATCACATCCAGCAAAGCCCTGTCCACAGCGAGGACCTCCGTTCCAGCCCTCGGTGCCCCGGGCTGCTGCGGCCCCTCCCCTGGCAGCTGCTGCGACCACCTGTGCGGATGGACACCATCCCCATTAGCCGGTGCTGACCTCACTCTGGTCTAAGAACCCAGAGTCACGTCTTCTCTAGATTAAGTGTGCCACTTGGAGCCTTGGCATAAAAAGAGAAAGATCGACCCTTTCAGGGCACGGAGAGACACAGGGCTCTCTCTTCTGGGAAGCCACTCACCCCGTTCCGGGAAGGCCTGGGTGTGTTCTCCCAGGAGGCTGCCAGACACTCCGTCTGCCTCGCCGCCTCTTCCCTCCCGTTCCCCGGGCTCTCTGAGCCGAGCAGAGGGGAGGCGCACCTGCCCCAGGCTGGGGCCGGGAAGAAGTGCAGCCCTCTTCCTCAGCTGCCAGGCCTGTGGCCAGCGACCACAGCGGATGTCCCCTTAACAACAGGCTAATGGGAATGTCTTAGTCAGCATTTCTGTGGCTGTGACCACGACCTGACAAGAACAATGCAGAGGAGGAAGGGTTCATTTGACCCATGGTTTCCAAGGCTCAGTCCATGGCCGGCTGACTCCATAGCTCTGGGCCCCAGGTGAGCAGAGCATCGTGGCGGAAGGGCCTGGCAGAGGACAGCAGCTCAGGACACGGTGACCAGGAGGCAGAGGTGAATTCTGCTTACCAAGGACAACACAGAAACCCTAAGGCCCACCCCAGTTGACCTTCCTCTTCAGTGACCGCCCAGTTAAACCCACATCAGTGCCTTAACCTGCTGACCAGGGACTACGCTTCTGAAAATTCTTGCATCGTCTCGCCCGTGAGCTGCTGGGGGCCCACAGGTCTAAGCCACAGGAGGACGCCACTCTCCCCCCTTCCCATTTTCACTCTATCATCCACACAATTAAGGCATGTTTGGTTTTCAGCGCTGTCTAGACTGTCTCTATGAAAGATGAGAAGCTCTTGTGGAGCTACCATGGAATCTCTCTGGTTCTCAGATAGGAATTTAAGCCGAGACCTTAAAGAACCTGCTCCTCTCCTCTTTCTGTTCTTGCTTTGGCAGGCTCAGGAGCATCCGTCACCACCCCCAAGTTCCTGGTCATCATCGTTGCCACCGTGACCCTTTCCAGGGCCCCTGTGCTCCGAGGCGCTTGGCCTCTCCACACTCGATGGACTGTGACCCGCTGTGTGGATCCCACTCCCTCTCCCATCAGGACGGAGGCCAAGTCCAGGGCCCTGATCAGACCCCGGTGGAGGGGCCATCTTGCCGGCTCTGTCTCCTGCA
Organism: Callospermophilus lateralis; assembly: GCF_048772815.1. Classification (NCBI taxonomy): domain Eukaryota; kingdom Metazoa; phylum Chordata; class Mammalia; order Rodentia; family Sciuridae; genus Callospermophilus; species Callospermophilus lateralis. Next base: position 123,121,396 of record NC_135311.1, on the reverse strand, counting down.
ACCTCCTGCTGACAGTTCTGCATCGTAAGGATCCAATCAGGAGACAGAAGCCACCTCAGACGTGTGAACAAGGAAAAGGTGATAATGATAACTCTGAGCCACGTAAGGGGGTCTAGACTGAAGGGCAGATACAGAAGGCATCTGTCACCTCTGGACTAAGGGCACTGGGCAAGGGAAGAAGCAAGACCTTGAAAGAGGCTGTCCCCCAGAAAGGCCCACGTTCTGATTTTTTTCTGGAGGGTGTGGCTGCCAAAGGGACAATTTTTTTTTTTCCAAAGGAAGAGAAAGCTTCTGCAGGGCGTACCCACGCAGGCCTGGTCCATAGGAAATGCCACCTGGAGGAGCTTGCTGGGGGGTTCCCTTGAAATCAGCAGGCGGCTGGGCAGCCCTTAGATGAGCTGTCCGGGCCTCCCACTGGGTGCTACGTGGAAGTCAGTGACCTCGAGGTGACATGAACGGATGTCCCCCGTCCCCCACTGCTGGGCTCTTGCTCTCTGCTTCCAGCACCCTGCATTGACAAGGACTGTCATCCAACCGGCTGGTAGAGGAAGAAAACATTGACGAGGGCTAGCCTTGGTAGAGCAAAGAAGGGCAGATTTGGAGAGGAGAGGCATCAAATTGATCCCTGGTACAACCGGGGCCCCCAGTGCTGGGAAATGCTCCTTGAGCTTGGCATCAGGAAACTGGGGTCAGCTCCGGGCTCTGCCCGCTGAGTCATCTCAGTCAAGTGACTTCACCTCTCTGAGCATCTTTTTCCTCATCTGCAAAGGGTAAGTGTGATTGTGCCCGAGAGCTGGGGAGAGGACGCCCAGGGCACGGCGTGCTTCCAGAGCCCGGAACAGGAGGCGGGCAGGGCCTGGCGAGGTGGGCACTGCAGAATCACACTGGAGTTTCTATTTTCTCCCGGCCTGTGTCTGCCTCCATGGTGACCGCTTAACACATCAGCCCTGTGAATTGTCATGACCTTGGCATTTAACAGGATGCTCAGGCTCCAAGTGAAGGCCACGGCTCCCGGTGACTTATACAGCAACGACATTCATCGCTGCATGTGATGAGAATCCAGGCAGGATGGCGTTTCCGATCCCGCCCATTCTGCAGCTCAAGGGCCATTCTTGGACCTTTGCAGAACTTAGAAAGGGTCCCTGCAAAGTGGCAGGGAGGAGAGGAGAGGGTGACGCTGGCTACTGTTTATGGAGCTTTCCGTGTGGCCTGGTCGGGGTAGGCTGCTTGCCTTCTGGGCCTCCTCTGCACAGCTGGATAAGGACGGCCCCCCATGGCTCGGGAGGCAATGGGGGTGACTTCCTGTGTGTGGCACCTGGTAGGCACGAGCACCCGCTCAGTGTCAGCTTGCTGTTGGTGCTGTGGGCGTGGTTGATGTCACCCGAAAGCCATGGATGAGGGGTTCCACTCATCTGTGTTGCTCCCGGATGCAGAGCCTGGACCTTCGAGAAGAATCCTCAGGAGGCAGAGTCCAATCAGAAGGGTCTTTACTATCAGGGGAGCTGCCCAGTAGAGGACAGCGGCCAGTACCCGTCCCCAGAGCTGTGGGAGCCACAGCCAGGAGAGGCCTGGTGGCATGTGCCGTGGTGGGGATGGCAGCCTGAAGGACAGGGATTTTGGATGACGAGCCACTGGCTGACACACACCAGAGTCACAGCTTCTGAGCACGCGGGGGGCTGACTCACGGGACCTTGTTCAGCTACACAGGCATTAAAGTGGCCTTTCTGGGCTCAGCTGGGTTCCTTGCCTTACTGGCAGCCATGACTCCTGGCCTCAGGCCCTGTAGAAGCCACTGGGCCCCAGCTGTGAGACTCGGAGCCATGGGGTCCTTCCTCTTTCCACCTGCACAACTCTGCTGTCCCTCTAGGGCTGGGGCTGGGGACAAGCCAGTCTACCTCAGACAGTGCCCGGCAAACCAGTCAGCTTTGCTCCTGCTGAGCCCTAACCCTGCCTCTCCCTGGTCAGTTAACTGCTCTGAGCCCCAGTGTCCCTTTCTATAAAATGGGGACTAGTTCCACTTGGATGCTTTTGTTGGGTATTTTGTTACGAGTTCAAATCTGGGAAGTGAGTCCATCCGTGGATGTGTTTGGGGTGCCAGGCTATGTGCCAGGCCCTGGGTGAAGTACTATGCGACTAGCTCTTGGTAAATTCCTAGTCAATGTCCTTTCCTTTTATCTATGATGAGTTTTGGGGCTCTGTTGTAGTTTGGATATGAGGTGTCCCCCAAAATCTACTGCGTGAGACAATGCAAGAATATTCAGAGGTAAAATGACTAGATTAGGGGAGTCATCTAACCAATGGCTTTAATTCATCTGGATTAACCAGGTGCTACCCACAAGCAGGTAGGGTGTGGCTGGAGGAGGCTGGTTCCTGAGGGCGTGACTTTGGGGTATATATTCTGTCACAGTGAGTGGAGCCCCTGCTTGCTTCTGCCACATCTTCCGCCACCAGGATGTTCCACCTCACCTTGGGCCTAGCTATGGAGTTAGCCAACTATGAACTGAGACCTCTGAAACCATGGCCCCAAACAACCTGTCCCTCCTCTGTGTGTTGTGGTCCGATCTCTTGGTCACAGCAGCACAAAGCTAAGACAGGTTTCATGACTGCAGAGGAGCAGCGGGGCTGAGGTGGGAGGCCCCAGGGTTAAATCTTTGCTACCAGCTGCGTGACATCCTTGCAGCTTCCTAAGGCTGCAAGGCGCTCAAAGCAGGGCTTGGTATACAGTAAGTGCTGCATCAGTGCTGACCTTTGCTGTTATTCTCATTACAGGAAACAGGTCAGTGTTTGCGTTAGCATAGGGGTTAGCGGCACTGACACCAGGGCCGGATGACCTGTATCCAAATCCCAGCTCATTAATTAGGTGGCCCTGGACAAACGCTGTCTCCAGCTCAAGACTTGATTTCCTTGGCTGTAAGATGGGGACTGAGAAAGACACGGTCCAGAAGCAGCACAGTAGTTTTAGCACTGTGGCCTTGAACATAAGTCCCCGGGAAGGTTTTTAAAAACTGCAGATGCTGGGCCTTCACCCCAGAGGTGCACCTGCAGGAACTGGGGGTGGGCCGGGGACCTGCGACCAGCCAGCTTCCAGGGGAGGCTAATGCAGGGTTCCTTGGCCTGGGATTTGGGAACCACAGCTTGAGCAGGCAGAGGGGAGTGGAGCGCACAGGCTGCAGAGAGACGCCACCCCCAGGAGGAGCCTCAGCGCCAGGATGAGCAGGCACCAGCCCTGGAGCCGGGAGGCCCGGGTTCAAGCCCCGGCTCTGCCACTGTCCCCATGTGGCCTGGGGATGTCCTTTACCCTCCCAGCCTCGGTTTCCCCATCTGCACAGTGAGGAGTGTGGCTTGCTGGGGGACCCATGAGCTATCCCAGGTGACAAAGCAGCACAGGGATATCTCCTGCCCCCCATCATCTCCCCAGACCTCCTCTGACCTCAGGCGTGCACGTGGGGAGGTGGCTCCTGAGGGCGGCAAAGGCAGGGGCTGCCCTGGCCCTTGGGCCTCCATCCCTGCAGGGAGGAGCAGCCTGTGGTGGGCAGCCTCAGAGGCTTGGGGCCTCCCTCCAACCTGCTCCAGCGAGGGCACAGGGTCCCCAGCTGACGGTGCCTGTGAAGGAGACCCCCGATGGCCGCCCGGGTTCTCAGACACCATTGGTCGCCGTGAGCCTCTTCTTCCTCTCACAGCCCCGGGGCCTCCTCCCTTCTGGACCCAGGGGGCAGTTGGGGGGCTGTGGCTGTGGGAGGCCGGTGAGGACCTCCCAGGGCCACTCAGTAAATGGGTGACCAGGGGGGTGCCCGGCTCCTCCCAGGATACCATTTTCAGCCTGAGGCCCAGAGTGGCCAAGGTTGGGTCACAACTGCGGGTGGCACCTCTCCCCTGAGGCTCAGGTGACATCTCTCATCTCCGTGGTCTCAATTAGCACGGGGGCTGTTTTTATTAGAATTCCTTTCAGAAGTGACATGAAACGTGTCTTGAAAGGAGACCCGGCTTCCATTCGCTCTCCTTTTAGCCGTCATAACACATTTCCATTTCAATGGGGTCTCTTTTCTTTTTGTGCGTTGGGTTTCAAAACCCGGAACATGAAGGAGCAGCTGGAGATGCCGAGTCCCGCTGCTGTCTCTGCTCAGCCTTCAGCTCCCTGTGGGCCGGTCTTTTCCTCGGGAGCGAGGGGCAAGCTTCTCCCTGCCGCCTCTGCCCCAGCGCCCCCCGGCCTGGCACCTGGCACCCACCACCCTTCCTGCCTTTCCCAGGCCGTGCACAGGCCCCGGCTGCTCGGGAAGGCTCCTCGGGAAGGGTAAGACAGAGGGAGGACTGGATCCACTTCCATCAGCCCCAGAGCCTGGCTCTCCCCCACGTCTCTCTCCACCCTCCTCCATGACCCCCCAAGATGCCTTTGATGATGGTAAAAATGGCCGCAGTGCTGCTAACAGAGTGGAGATGACGGCTGCTGGCAATTGAAAGAGACCTTCGCGTCCTGACCCCTGCACTTCAGAAGTGAGCTCAGTGGGAAATAAGGCCCTCGCAGAGTTCAAATGAGGTCATTAGGGTGAGCGTTAGTGCAATACGACGGATCGCCTTAGGGAAAGGGGTGATCTGGGCCCAGAGATGACACATGGGGAAGAGGATGTGAAGGGGACACGGGAGGATGGCCCTCTGCAGGCCGGACATCTATCTACTGAGGCTACCAGACGTCCAGAGAGAGGCCTGGGATGTCCCAGTAGCTCCAGGGGCACGCAGCCTGCTGACACCTCGGCTGGGCACTTCCGGCCTTGGGAACCGGGGACAGCACTGTGCTGGTCTAAGTCGTTGGGTTTGCAGTGCCGGTTGCAGCAGCCCAGGGACACTAAATCGCTGAGGGTGGCAGGGTGGTGACGGCATGAGGGCTGGGCTGAGGCCTGGCTGGAAGGGCTGCCCAGGCAGGGACTACACTTCCCAGAGACCCCGGCCTCTGGGTGGGGCCACGGGACCAGTTCTCACTCTTATCTGGTCTCGATGGACAGGGTGGCGGGGCTGCAGGCCCCTCAACCCCACAGAGCCTGCCGGGTGCTCTCCCTGCAGCTGGCCATCCCCGTGGCCAGGCGGTGGACGTTCACCCCAGCTGCTTAAGGCAAGGAGCACTGGAGGAGGGGGCCAGCCCAGGGGGTGTCATCGCCGGGCTCCCACAGCCACCGCCTGTTCAACCAGCACAAGGGCACGGCCACGGGTCCCCTCCCGGTTACTGCCTAGCCCACGCCAGGCCCTCGTGGGCTCCCACTGGACATTGCCAGGTCCTGCCTGCCTTCAGGCACTGCGCTCACCCCGGCCCCGGCAGCCCCTGCTTAGGGACGTTCTCCACTCTTCTGCCGGAGGCAGCCCCTCAGCTTCAAGGGCGAGACTGGGTTCGGTCAGGGGCCACAGGGGGCGTGCAGGGCAGTGGTCAAGGCTTGGACTTTGAAGCCAGGTGACCTTGGTCAAGATTGTGTTGCCAGCAGGTCTCTGAGTAAGCTACGGTCTCTCTGAGCCTCACTTTGCTGGTCTATCACCTAGAGATGATGACAGTACGCACTTTTGGAACCACGAGAGGAGACCAATCGGTGCGGGAAAGTGCTGGCGTAGGGCCTGGTGTGTGCTTAGCCAGGGGTCTGTCAGTCATTTTCCTTCCGACTGACCAGGACATTTTCCTCTGAGAGTGGCACCTGCTCCCACTGCCTCTACCCTACCCACTGCGTTTCCCTTTGGACTCGACAGGATGAGCTGTGTTTCCTGCCATTTGTGCCCCAAAACCCTTGACCCGCTGGGGCTGCCAGCTCATCCTCTCCTGTTCCAGGCTTCAGCCCTCTGCTCCTGCCTCCCGACCTGCCCTCCCACAGAGTGTCCCCACTGTCTTTCTTCCTGCTCTGCCCAGATGCCACACAGCCTTCAGGGCACCTGAGGAACTTCAGCCTTGAAGGCTGGGGAAGAGGTGACCCCGAGTCCGAGCCGGGTGAGTTTCATCCCTGCCCCTCTCCTGGGTAGCATGGCCTTGGGATCCGACCCAAGCTGTGGCTCATTGCCGGGACACCTGCCGGTGTCACAGCAGCCCCACGGGGCTCTTAAATGGATCGAGTGTGCTAGCTCCTGAGAAGGGTCAGTGGGTACACAGAGGGTGCCCAATGGTTGTTGGTCGACATGGATCTGGCCCCGCACTTCACCTCCAGAAGGGCAGGCATGAACCCCGGGGAAATCTTACCACCAGCTTCGCTCTGGGAAAGGGAAATAGAAACTATCCTAATTCCAAAGAGTAAATGTCAGAGGCTTGGGAAGGATTCCGAGGTTCCGAAAATAAATATGGGCACCGAGGGAGGGGGACGGGAGGGAGAGAGAGAGGAGCGGGGAGGAGGAGGGCAGGTGAGAGGTGGAGAGAGGATGCCGAGGACCAAGGCAGGAGAAGGGGAGAGGCGGGACAGAAGACAGACACTCACTGGAGCTTCTTCTCTTGGAAGAGAGCTGGCCACCCCCAGCCCCTGCACGTATCACCTGGGGCTGGACCAGATCAGGCTGCAAAGATGCAGAGATCCGGCCCACGGGCTTTGCCTCCCCTCTCAAAATGTCTTTTGGAAAAAAAAAAAAAAATTGAACAAACTAGCAATGTTTTAAAATTGGGACTTTACGCCTAAAAATCTGTTTGTTTGTTTGTTTGTTTTTTCTTTTTCCTCTTGAAAAACCGGACCGGGAGCTAGGGCTGGGCAGTTTCTGCTCCCACGGGAGGGTCTTGAGGTTTCTGCGTGGACTCGGCCCTCCCCCATCTGATCTCCCTCTTCTCTGAGCACAGCCTCTCCTCGGCTCTCCTGAGAGCTCTCTGCCTGCCCAGGGACCCCCGGGCCCTGGAGGACTGGGGTGGAGACCGTGGACTGAAGGATGTTCAACCTGTATATTCTGGGACTGTCTCAGTTCAAATGTCACCTACTCAGGGGGCCTTCCCTGACCACCTAAGACAAAATAGCCCCCTCCCTCTTCATACCTTTGTTCACCGGGAAGCAGCAGAGAGGCTGGGCCAGGGGAAGACTGACATTCAGAGCAGTAGAGCAACCAGCCCGAGGGCACACAGCCTGTGGGTGACTGAGCCAGGGCTGTTTCACTTGAGCCCCTTGGCCTCACGCTGCTGGGCGTGGCTTTACCAACATCCTCATGACAGAGTAGGCAGGCAGGGGCTCTGGAGCCACCAAGCAGAGGGGACTTCCATGAGCCTTGACCCCAGGGGCCCTGCCTGGCACATGGTAGGCACTCGGCCATGTTCGTGGGGAAACAAAATGACTGGATTTGAGATGCGTACATCTCTGTTATATAAAAACCTATGTGTGTGTGTGTGTAGGTAAGTAAAATATCTAGAGGGAACTATTTTCGGGGATGGGATTCGAGGGAATTTCATTTTTGTTTTTGGCAATTTTAAATGTATTTTCAAAAGGAAAAAAAGAGAGAAGAGAAAATCCCAGAGCTTTCTTCCATAGAACGCTCCCGTCCTCTGGTTCCAAGGAATTTATTGAAAATAAAGATTCAACCAGGTCTCTGCTTAAAACCCCCAATCCTGCATGTGGCCTCTGGGCCCTCCCTGCCTCCCTCTCCTGAGGCTGTTGAGGCAGCAGGAGGCTGGTTGGGAAGGGAGGCTCCCAGGTCCTGACCCTGCCACCTCCTCCCTGAAGCCCTCCTGAGTCTCTCTGGGGACCTCTATGAGGTGGCTTGTCCCTTGCATCTTGTCCACCTCATGTTAATCGGCGATTCCTAGGTGACTAGGACTCCCTCCCCCTCCACAAGGCAGGCTCTCCTCAGGGTGGGGTCCTGCCTGATCATTCCTGGGCGCCCAGTCTCTGACGATGGCTGGCCCGTGTTTCCCCTTCCGTGTGCTGCGTGGGCCTCGAGGGCCAACCGCCAAGTCCCCCGCCTTCTAGGACGGATTCTCCAGAGCCTCAGTTTCTCCTCCGTCGCATGAGGTGGCCGCCACCCCTGCCTCCCCTGGTGCCGTGAGGACACTGCCCAGGGTGGGTACTGAGCGTGGGCAGCAGCGCTCTCAGGTGGGGGCGTCTGTCCAAAGCCACTGGTCTCCCTCCACACCCCAACCCTGTGGCACCTGCTGCCACTTCTGGAAGCTGCTCTGAGCTGTGCTGGTCTAAGCTGCTCAGCAGAAATTTTCCCTTTTGATCTGACAACCCACAGAGGGGCTGAGATAAAGGCCCCGTGTCCCTTTGAAATGCAAAACCCTCCTGTCCCCCAGCTGTTCCCAAGGCCACCGTGGCTCCCAGCGCTGCTGAGGCAAAGCCCCAGCCTGAGCGCACTCTCAGGGCCTGTGGGGCCGGGTCTGTCCCCCCCAACCCCATTCCATTGTGGAGGCTGAGGCCCAAAGCCCAGGAGAGTCCCCAAGGCCACTCCTGCAGTGGGCAGAGCCAGGTTCCTAGCCAGGCCTCTTGGGGATCTGTCCCCTGGGTGTGGCCAGCCTGCAGGTCATCTCAGGAGCCATCCAGGGGACCTTCTAAGAGCTACAAGGACATCTCTGCTGACCTTGCTGTGTCTGTGCCAGATGGTCACCTGCTGCTCACTGCAGGTGGGATACTGCCCGGGTACTGCTGACCTTCATGTCACGCAGGCCTCCTGTGGGACACTGGGGCTCACACCCCCTGAACTGTGGGGCCCCACACCCTCTGGCTCACCCAAATCTGCACCCCTTTCCCCAATTCTATGCACCTCTGGGTCCAGTGAGGGGCCACGGAGGCTGTATTAGTCAGTTTTTTTTTTTTTCTGTTGCTGTGACCAAAAGACCTGACAGGGACAATTAATTGAGGACAAGTTTATTTGGGGGCTCACGGTTTCAGAGGCCTCAGTCCTTAGATGGCCAACTCCACAGATGGCTCTGGACCTCAGGTGGGTGGAACATCACCAGGAAGGGTGTTGGGGGGAGCTGTGGGGCATCAGGGTGCAGAGGAGGGGAGGGGACAGAGAGCGAGAGCTCTGCTCAACAGGACAAAATGTGACCCCCAAGGCACACCTCCAAGGCCCCCCTCCCCAGCACAACTCACCTGCTTTACCCCCCGTCAATCCCTATGGGGACGAGTGCACTGACCGGGGAGGGCTCTCAGAACCCCCCCTCACCCCCTCTCACCTCTGAACCCTCTGCCTTGACTCACGCAGGAGCTTTCCGGGGTGCTTCACACCTAAACCACAGCAGTGACCCGGAGGCTGCTCTGGGCTCTGTGTGCAGCTGACACGGCCTTTGAAGGGGACCAGAGACTCATCCCCACCTGATTTGGGTCCCAGCCTGAGGCCATGTGGCCCCTCGAGGCTCCTCATTAACCACCTAGTATGGTGGTTCTGGAGGGCCCAGGACCGTGCAGCTGTGGGTCACTTCTGCCCTGTACCGGGTCCTTAGAGAGTGTCTAGGTGAGGGCACACGGGCGCTGCTGAGCAGCAGGGTCTGAGCCCGTGGCCGGGCACCCTTGTGGGTGGAGACTTGTGGCCTTGTGGCCGGGCACCCTGAGGGCCCAGTTCACCTGGCAGAGTCTTCTGGAGAGTGGGTTGAGGGTGTGGTGGGCTCTGAAGAGTGACTTCCCCAGTTCGTGGGGAGACTGGGGGCGACGGGGTGGAGAGAGGCTCTGGGGATGGTGGGCACAGCCCCGTGCCGGGTGGTCTGCACCCAGAGTTGGGGCAGAGGGAGGTGGGTTAGTCTCCCACCTTTACCTTAACAAGCCACCACCCACTTTTGTTATCTCCCCGCCCTGAAGGTTGTAAGTCCGAGGAGGTCCCATGTGGAAGGGCAGGTGGGACTCTTTCTGGAAGCTCCACCTAAGGCAGCACCTGTTTCTGCCCAGGATGGGAGCCTTCGTCACACCTGCGAGGTCCCTTTGGCTTTGTTGGATGACACATTCAGAGGTCCGGAGATTAGCACAGGGACACCTTTGGCATTATCCCCTCAGCAGCGAGGAAGCCGGCACCATTTATTGAGCATCTACTTGGTGCCAAAGACCAAGGGGAATGCTCAGCTTATCTCCCTTTGTCCTCACAGCCACCCTGCAAGAGAGGCTGTGTGTCCCATTTTACAGATGAGGAGGATGAGGCTCACGAAGGATCCAAGGTGAATAAGAAGTAGAGGCATGATTGGAACCCAGGTCTGCAGGCTCGCAGTCTGTGCCCCTCCCATGGAGCAACAGCACAGAGCAGCTGCCAAATGCCTGGTGACTTGAGGACCCGCCTGCTCCCCACGGGAGAAGTCCAAGGCTGGTGGTCCTTCGTCAGGATACAAGAGCTGCCTGGGTGCAAAGCGGAGCCCTCAGGAAACCGCTGGTGGCCCGATACTGTCACTCCTAGCGGACGATGCTGTCAGGCAGAGTGCTCTGTTCTGCAGTAGAGCAAGCTACAGAGTTCCCGTTAAGTCCTCGGGTCTGATGACAGCAGGTATTGGTGGAGTGGGCGCCGAGCTGGGCGCTGCGGATAACCGTTCCTGCTCTACAAGGCTCGTGGCTGGGTTTTAAGAATGCGTGGAAGGTATCCTCTCTGCCTAGACACGAGAATCCCAATAAATTATGTTTTCTCTCCTGCTCGTTCTAGAATATTTTCTTTTCTATCTCAGAACCTGTCACATTCTGCATGAGAAGTGGCTAGTTTTCCCCCCTTGGAGTAAAAATAGTTGGAGACTTTTCTGGGAAAGGTGCTGGTTTGAAACACTAATAAGGCGATGTACACTCCATCCTCCGGGTTCACGGCTGCACAGCCCAAATAGCAAGGCTTCGGAAGCTCATTTGCCAGGGGATCCTGCCCTCCAGCCTGCGGTTTCCCACTCTGTTTAGTGCACACGCTCACGTGTGTGCTCACGCATGCACACACACACACACACACACACACACACACACACACAACGGGCCTGTGGCTGCCTGGCAGGCTGGAGCCTTCTTATTTACACTGCTGCCTTTTATATGCTGATAACATGATTTTAATACATTTATAAACATTTGGGGATCTTCTCAGTTATTTATTTTGCAGTTATTTTTAGGAGAAAATAAATGGTCTTTGAACTCTAATAAAATCGCTGTTCCGCAGCCCTGAACACGCTCAGTGAATGTGAGCAGGAGCTGGAGGAGAAGACACCTGCACTGAGCCAGTGCCCCCATCCTAGGCCTTGCTGGGCAGACTGTGCTGTGCAGCTTTGCGAAAGTTGCTTCCCTTCTCTGACCCTTAGCAGTCCCTTCCTGATGTTCATGGTCTGACTGTGCCAGGAGTGTGAGGTGCCAAGCAAACAGGAGCTGCAGGATTTCAGTTGTTAAGCAAACAGGTACCTACTATGCGCCACACACAAGGCTGTCTCCCAGGGAAGCCGACCCAAATCTGACCTCAAAGGACACGCCGTCTGGAGTCCAAATGTGTAAAGAAGCTGCTCTGCTGTGAGATTCCAGGGGCAGGGGTTTTGTTCATGGTTCACTGCTGTTCCCTCCCCCGCTGCTCCTGCCCACCTTGGCTGCATGACCCAAATCCCTCCCTGGCAATGGGGCCAGGGGTCCGTCAAGCTGAGCACACTCTTTCTTTCAGGCCACGGATGCCCCTGCACAGCTAGAGGCCAACCATGTGGAGCAGAGCTTCATGGACACCTTTAATCCTGTACCCCACACGCAGGCTCGAGCCATTGTGTATGCAGCGCGTGTCACCCTGAGAGGCAGAGGCCGGCCTGCCCCATCGATCCCCACGGCTGCAACCGAGATGCCTGCCTCCTGTCAACGCTGCTGAGAAAATTGGGCAGGAGGCTGTCATTTCCCTTCTCCTCCCCCACATCCTTCTGGAATAACCAGGCCTCTCTGTGGCTGATACAGATGGGCCTCACGTCTGCTCCTCAGGCCCCGAGTCTGGCCAGGTCTCCTCCTGGGGTGGACCTCAGGGTTGTCACTGGCTCTGCAGCAGTCCTGTGAGGTGGGGACTTGGGGGCTGAGTCACTTACCTAAGAAGGCACAGCCAGGAAGTGGCAAAGCTTTGCTCTGAGCCTGGGGGCGGGGGTGTCAGCCATATCACAGTGAGCATTCAAGGAGCTGTCCAGGTGGACGGGGAGGTGGGGCTCCCTGGGCAGGTTCCTGGAGAGCTGGTGACAGCGGGCCACAGGGGCTGGAAAGGAGAGAGGGGACAAGAGAGAAGGTGTGAGTGGGGCGGGAAGGTGACTGCAGGTAGGGGGCTGCACGGGGGCCTGGGGTCTCTGCTCTCCCTCTGCTCATCACCAAATCCAGGGGACTCAGGGCTGGCCGTGAGAAAGGTGGAAGAGACCCATCTGTCTCCACTCTCCACCTTCTGGGGACTCAGGGGCATGAACAGCTTTTATAAGAGACAAGGTGCTTCCGAAGTTCCTCCCGGGGGCTGGCTGAAACCTGGCTCCTGTCAGCCCCTTCTCTCTCCTTCTAGCTCATCCTCGTGGCGCCCCATGGAACCCACGTGTGTCTCACCTGGGGCAGCCAGAGAGACAACGGCGGATGGGCCCTAGGGCTTTCCCTGGCCTGGGACAGTGCTGTGTCCTTCCCAGCCTCAGGGGCAGCCTCCAGGCCCACAGCAACCCCGGGTCAGAGCTGATACCCTCGGGTTTCCAACTGCTGTCTGTTGTGATCTTGCTGAGAACCAGGGCCAATGCCACACAGCGGGCCCCTGGTCAAGGCTCTGACAGTGTCCCTATTTCCCAGGTGGGGAAACTGAGGCGCGGAGGGTTTGCCCACCGTGTTATGTGTCTTTAAGTGCAGAGCCTTTGAACCCTGGCCTGATCAGTCCTCCAGGGTCTGTGCCCTGAGCAGCTGCACATATCGCCATTGTCCCTCTTTCTGGAAGACTTTTTATTTTTCTCTGTACTCGGGAAATCATTCTCGTGGGTAAAAATAAGTAAAATAAAGACTTAAAGAGCTGGGCTGTTGTCTCCTGGGCCCTGGCCTCCCTGAGCTCAGGAAATGGCTTCTATTCACCTGTGACTCTGATATTATCTTCTCTGATAAAATAGAGATAATTAAATCCCATGATGTTTATAAAGGGTTGGACGTGAGGCCAGCACATTTTCCCACATGATCTGCCTAAAAACCTGAGAGACAAGTTGAATTGTCTTCATTTTACAAGTGAAGAGGATTTAGCTCAGAGAGGTAAAGGAATTGACTGAGGTCCCACAGCCAAGCAGTGCTGGGGCAGAGAACCCACTCCAGAGCCCCTGTTCTGAGCCCTTCAGCCAGGCAGTTCTCCAAGTCTGCACTTCATGGGCGGCCGAGGGTGGAGCAGCGTGAACAAACTTGTCTTGGTTTCTGGTGGCCAGAGTCTGCGCTCAGAGCTGAGTCATCTTCGGGCTGTTTGAAGCCAGGTGGGCTGAATGCCTGTGCAGGTGACTTCTGTGGCTGTTCTTGCTTGGATGATGGCCTCTGTAGCTCTAGGGCATGGCTTGACTTGCCGACTCCCTGTGCTTTGTGTTCTGTAAGTCTGTATTCACCAAGACGGTCTCTGAAGTGAGCAGGGAGACTCCCACATTGCAGCCCTGTCCTCCTCATGGCTGGACCAGGGTCTTCAGGCCCTGAGGTCTCTCGTCTTGACCTATTGGAGCAGCATCACCTAATTCAACAGTTAGCCCTGAAGGGTGTCTAGTTTGAGGCCCTCCGTGTGCTGAGTGTGTATTAGGCAGGATAGGTAACGCTATGCTGCAGTAACAAGTAACCTCCAAATCACAGTGGCTTAAAAAAAACCCAGATATTGATTTTTGCTGATCCTACCTGTCCACTGTAGGTTGAGTGGGTTTGGCTCTATTCATCATGGCCACCCACAGAATCTGGGGGATAGAGCAGCTGTTGTGCCAGGGGAGAGGAATACCCTGGTGGTTTTGCACCAGCCACTAAAGATGCTCCAGAGGAAGTAACAGGCATCACTTCTGCCCAGATGATACACTGTGCAGAACAAGTCATGAGGTCCCACTGAGCCACGTGGGACAGGACACAGTCCCCCAAGGAGCCTGGAAGAAAGAGATGTCAAAATATTTGGCACAGTGCCTGGCACCCCAGGCCCAGGGAGGTAAACCGTAAGGACTCAGCCCTTGCCCCTTGTCCCTAGGGGACTTCCAGTTCCAGTAATAGCCATGCTGATTTTTTTTTCCCATTCCAGCCTGGTGGGCTTGGTGGGTGCAACTGTCCCAAGAGACAGAGCCAACAGCTAAGTGATGAGCTGGTGGTGACAATGGAGCCCGGCTGTCCCTGGGCTGGGATTTGACTCCGAGTCTGTCTGGCTCAGTGCCCAGGTCTCCTGTCTCTGAATCATGGTGCCTTCAAAACCATCAGAAAATGGGGGTTGGGGGAGACAGGGAATCTGGGGTGGGAAGCTGTGGAGCAGACAGTGCCACAGACCCTGCCATCCAGGGACGAGTGAGAGTCCCCGGAAGGACCACATCCTGATGGGTGGACAGGCTCTGAGATGCCAGAGGCGAGAAGGGCCCCGTGGAGCTGGGGAAGGTGTGGGAGGAAGAGGAGGAGGAGCCGAGGGGGGAGTTTGGGGCCAGCCGCCCCGGGCCTGCAGATTCCAAAACCTGTTTAACCTCTCTTCTCCTGTTTAAAGGAAGTCACGCCATGGAGGGTTGCCACGAGGTTTAAATGAGATTAGGAAAGGATCCTGGAGTAGCTTCTGACTTCAGGAGTACTCAGCCAGCGACATCCCTGAGAGTGGGCGTTTCCTGGGGGCCAGGCCCTCTGCCAACCAGTGTGCACCAGCCAGACCAAAGCAGGCACCAGCGGCTGCAGCCATCTTATGGATGAGGCAGGGTGGAGTCCAGGGAGGCTGACGCTCTTTCTTACCATGTGTGGCCCTTTTCTTTTCATTTTCCATCTTGGAGGCTGTCAATCAATCAAGCTCTGGCTCCTCCCCCCCTTCCTTCTGCCAAATCCTCGGCTACCCTCAGCTCCATTTCCCTCCAGAGGGAACCACATCATTACAAGAGGTCCCCCCTCACATAAAGACAAGACCAGCAGGCCCGTGAAAGCCACTTGGTCCAGCCTCACACTGGAAATCGATGCACTGAGACGGCCCATCCCGCCTCTGTGGGCCCCTGGCCCCCAGGGGCCTCGCACCAGGCTCATCCCTGATCTCTTGCCCTCCGTGTCCTTGTGCTGCTCTCTGCTGCTACCAGAGCTGTCAGTCATCGGGCAGAGGAGAGGTGCTGCGGGAGAGGGAGCCGGGATCTCACTGCCACACCCACCCTCTGAGGCCTGGGGGGCGGGCACCAGCCTGGGTCCTGGGAAAGAGATGCCTTTCACTGCTTCACCGAGACTGGAGCCATGGCGGAGCCGTCGGTAGGTGTGGAAGACATTCCTGGTTCTGGCTCAGCTCCTGGTGGGAGGCCCGGGCCTCTTGCAGAGCTTGCACCTGTTCATTGGCCGGAGGCTGATGCAGAGCCACTGTCTCCAGGGTGACATGCCCAGTGTCTGTGGCTCAGGAAGCAGCAAGGGCAGAGGGTTGGTTCTCAGAGACTCTGGAGTCCTGGAAAATCAAAAAACAAAAATAAACAAAGTCCCCATTGCCCTGAAATGAATGGAATGAGCAAAAGTGTCTCCATCTTGCAACCCTTTGCCCAGGCGGAGGGGAGGTCCAGGGAGGCCCAGGAAGGAGAGAGAGCAACTGCTGCCTGAGGATGCATGCCCCTTGGCAGGGCAGGGTGATCAAGTCTGACTTGGGGGAAGAGCCTGAGGCTCCAACTATTTCATCCTAGAAGTGAGGCCTCTGAGACCCAGGAAGGCAAGGGCAATCTGTCACATGGCCACCCCAGAAATTGGTGGCAGAGAGAGAAATGCTGAGGTCCCCAATTAAACATTTAGTTCCTTAGGGAAGATGTCTCTGTGTACAGAACACTGGGGAAAGAATATGCTTCTCTCAGCCAGCACTGAGAGTGCCCAGCTGTCTTGGCCAGAGGTCAGGAAGCTATAGCCCAAGACCACATCTGGCCCACAGTCTGATTTTTAAATAAAGTTTTATTGGAACACAACCACATTCATTTATGCACCTATGTCTAAGCCTGCTTTTATCTTACAACAGGAGAGCTGAGCAGTTTCAACACAGCCAGCCTGATCCACAAGGCCTAAAACATTTACAATCCGTAGTAAACATTGTCATTAAGTCTTTAAATATTAAAATATTTAGATCTGGCCCTTTATAGAAAAAAATCTACTGTCCCCTTGTGCAGACACACGCCTGAAGGGATCTTAGACATAACTTACACAATGGTTTTATGTGCATTTGAATATCATCATTAAAGTCAGGTACCTGTTTCCAAATGGAATCTTCATGAATTTCCCTGGATTTAAAGCTGATAGCAGCAAAGCCCCGCAGGTCGCAGTGGGGAGGGAGCAGATCCTCCCGCTCCTGACCTCCTCTCCTTCTGCTCTGGCCCCCAAGTAAAGTTGCCATATAAAATACAGGACCTGTGGTCACATCTGAATTCCAAATAGCAAACAATTTTTTGGTATAAGTATATCCCAAATATTGCATAGGATATACCCCTATTAAAAAGCATTCCTTGTTTGAATGCAGTCACAACTGAGTCTATCTTCTGTGTAGTGGCTACATCTGGCAACTCAACTCTTAGGTCAACCGTGAGGAAGTATCTCAGTGGAAATCCAGCCCCCAGAACAGATTTCAGAGTCAGCCTGGTATTTTGAGACTGGCCTTGGCCAGACCCTGGAGCCTCATGGCCAGCCTCCTCTTCCCATGTCCCCTGCCCCATCCTTCCCTCTCCAGTGCCCACTGCTGCTCTTCCTGCCCAGGTGGCCTGCACACACCCTGACCCCGCTCTGCTTACCCTCCCGGCCCCATACGGCAGAATCAACCTCCTCTGGTGTCAGGCTGCCAGGTGAGCAGGTGCAGGTGCCTGAGCACCGGACCCAGGAGAGAGCAGAGCTGGGCCTCCTGGCCTGGGTTCCCCGTGCAGCGCAGCTTCACAGAGGTGTTGTGTTGCAAAATCATGGGCACTCTGAAGTCACTAGCAGGTTTGTCTCTTTTTCTTCTCTCTGTTTTTTGAACACACAGGGTTCGAGTCACAGGAATGATCCTGGGTCTACAAGCCCGTTAAGGACATCTTTATCAACTCACCCCCGCCGCTCCTCTTGTGGCTTTGGCATGTTGTAGGTCCTCTGTAAAATAGGACAGGAGAGGGAGCAGGGTTCAGGGGAGGCCCAGCTGAGCACAGGCTCTGAGAAGCCCACGGCAACTACAGGGAGCCCAGCCTGCAGCCAGGGCAAGTTTCTACAGAATCCCAAAAGCCAGAGCAATGAAGATCCCGGAAAGTCAGGGTCCCAGGAACAACCCTGACTGTCCCTTCTAGGAGGGCTGTACTTTTGAAGAGCTGAGGGTCATGGCTCCTCCACACCAGAAGTGAACATATCTCCTTTCCCTTGCTGACCATCCCGAGTCTGGGGGTTTCCAAGTGGAGAGCCTGTGGCCTGGGGGTTTCCAAGTGGAGAGCCTGTGGCCTGGGGATTTCCAAGGTGTCACCCCCAAGCAGCTGTCAGCATTTCGGGCCAAGACTCTGGGGTTCTACCATCTCTCAGGGGTTCCTCCTTTTCCTTTCCAGAAGGCCAGAGCCTTTCCTGGTGACCTGCTTCTGGCCAGGCTAATGTGGGGACCTGGCTTTTGGGAGGAGGAGCTTGGCAGGTCCCCGGCACAGCTCGGATGCCCTAGGGCTGCCTTGGGGAGGATCCCTGGGCAGGAGCCAGAGGACGAAGGGGGAGGAGGGGTTGGGCTCCAAGTGGCTCTGTCGACTCCCACTCACTCCAGGCTACCTTTAACTGAGGCAAAATTCTCCACTACTCTCTTTTATTTCCATTCAGTGCTTCTAGAAAAGACCCTGTGACATTTTAGTGTGGGGCAAAGAAAAGCGAGAGACACACACCTTTCAACAGAAGCAGCAGGTTGGAGGGTCCTGTGTGCACCGGCGCTCAGCGTTGCTGGATGGCTCTGTAAACACAGCCGGGTGAGGTGGGAAGCCAGCCCTATAGAAATGGCCTCCCATAGAAATGCTCCAGGGTGCCCCGCACAGCTGGGTGGTCTAGAGAATGAAAGCCCCACTCACTCTATACAAGGATCCTCCCTGGACAACAACTACTTCCTTAGGAGGAATTTCCAGCTGTGAGCTACTCCCTCCGGATCGCCTCTGCTCCACCACCTGCTCACCCCATAACCGCAGGCAGACTGCATCATGCAATTGTGCCTCAGTTTCCTCATCTGGCACATGGAGATAATAACAGTCCCCACCGCCTAGGGTTGTTGTGCAGAATTAAAATGTTCCCCACACTCTTCAACTCGTAGGAAGCACTCAGGATATGTGAGACTCTACTGCTGTTATTTTATTATTATTCTTGCAGTGCCTCCAGAAGGTGGTGCCAATCTTTGTGACAGACAGCAGATTCTGCCTGCACCCGCTGAGTGCCTCGGTCAGGGATTGATCAGATCGAGCCAGCTGGCGTCTTGTCCTGCATCTCCCGACACTGGGGATCTTGCTGAGTCCTTGTCAGTTTCTTCGTCGGTTAAATGAGCTCATGTACTTCAAGAAATGTCCAGAAAACAAGGAGCGCCTCGGCACAGATCAATAGGCCTTTTGCAATCCTTCAAAGGACTCAGGAAAACCTGTTGGACGAAGGAAAGAGAAACCGAGACTTGTTCAGGAGGTATTCCGAGAGGCTTTGGGACTGCTGTACATCTTACGTCTACTTGTTTATTGATTGGAACACTCCGTGGGCGTGGCTAGAGTTTAGGGAAATGAGTTCATCCAATCATTTACTCATCTGCTCTGTAGACACGGCTATGGCATCCTGGGCGATTGCGGCTTTGGAGGTCCATGGGATGTAACTGTGGAAAAAGATAAGGCAAGGACTTTGCCCTTTGGGCTCACCTTCTGGAGGGAGAAGCAGGTAATAAACAAGCGTATCTATAACTGATTGAGTTCAGACTGTGACGAGGACTATAAAGGTGGAAGCCACAGCTGATGTTCTGAAGCAAAGGCCTGATGCTGCGGGCAGGAGGGGGAAACATGGGCAGGATGATCAGGGAGTGCTTCTCAGAGGAGGCTTGTGGCAGGGACCACAGAAAGGCCCAGTGTGACCAGAACAGGGACAGAGAGGGGAGAGCACAGGAGAAGAGGCCAGAGAAGTAAAATGGTACGGACCCAAGGTGCTTAGCCCAGTTCCTAGCACACAGTAGTCCTTTATGACCATTACCTGGTATTGCTCTTCTAAGCGCTCACCTGGGTACAGGTAACTCGGGAGGAATGAGAGAGAGAACCAGCCTAGAGATCTTGAGAATCTTTCCAGATCCATGAATTTGTGACTGGGGACTTGAAAACAATTCTTTCATTTGAGCACATAGATCCTCTCACTTCTAGTCTTGTTCATATTATTAATTAGCTTAGCAAACCTTCTTCCCCCTAGCTAACGCAAAGGTGCCCAGAATTATGATGGGTTTTTGTTAGTGAGATCTCATTGTACTTCCAAAGACAGGTCTACATTTCCCTGTGAAAGGCAAAGATTAATTCAAAATTCAGAACTTCTTTTTTTGAGTTTTCGAAGAATCTGACAGTATTCTAATATTAGCAAATTCGTAGATTCAGCAGAATTTCATTTTCACCTGCTTGGAAACTTCTCTCATCCCAGGGTCCTATGCTGCCTAGAAATCCAATGTCCCAGGGCTTTCCTGGCTGTCCTGGGTCTGGAGATGGCCGTGTGTCTCCCAAGGTCAGACCTTTCAGGAGTAACAGGACAGGAGCCAGCGTTAAAAGTGGAAGAGCTCATTCTACAGATAAGACCAGAGAGAGAAGGGAATGAAATTCTCCAGGAAGGTCCTTAGGATATAAGTGGGACGTGGGCATTCTCCCCAAGACCCATTAAACCACAGCCCAAGGAAGGCAGCACCTCTTCCCAAGTGTGGATGAAATCAATGTGGCCAATAACAGCAATTAATTGATTGATTAATTACAAAGATAGTCACTGATGCCTGGCATGTGTCAAGTAATGTACAAGGCATTAGGAAAATAGGAGAATAAGATTAAATGTCTTTTCTTGGGGGTGGGTGGGGAGGCGGAACTGCATACAGTGGTAAACCGAGCGCACTATTCTGCCGGAGCAGGATTGAAGGCCTGCTAAGGAGGCCACACCTGAGCTCTCGGAAGGGCTGGGTTTGCCCTGCCAGAGGTGGAAGGGAAACGACCTAGGGCAGAGGGACACGTGAGTAAGACCTGGAGTATGGTGAGAGAGGGTGCAGCACCAGGATCCTGCAGATCTTCAGAAGGCTGGACACCGGGGCTGAGAGGTGTATGAAGGGAGGGGAGGACACGCAGGCCACCAGGTCATGAAGGCATCTGAGCATGTGCCAAGTCCCCACATCGCACCTTTCTCTGGCCAGCTAAGAGCCTTCCCTTTCTTGCGTCTCCCCCTCCCCCTCCCCCTCCCCTCCCCTCCCCCTCCCCTCCCCCTGCCCCTCCCCCTCCCCTCCCCCTCCCCCTCCCCCCTCCCCCCCTCTCTCCCTCTCCCTCCCTCCCTCCCTCTCCCTCTCTCTCTCTCTCTCTCTCTCTCTCTCTCTCTCTCTCCTCTCACCTCCTCCAGTGGGGCGGGGTGGGTGCACAGCTCAATCAGGCCAATCGGAGCCCTTCTCTGGGTTTGTGAATGGATGCTGGCTGGGGAAAGCCCGCCCTGCTCTGGGTGGACCAGGGCACAGCGGGAAACCTGGTTCTGTTCTGACCGTGGCCTCCCTCTGGCCCTGGAGGTCAAGTTGGGCTTTTGACCTTCTGTGATGCCCATGTAAACGGGCTTCCTGCCCAGGTCTGTCCGCGGGTGGCCTGCTCTTGGTCCTCACCTGCTGCGGGCCTCATGCACCTGCAGCCCCGGCCTCCGCTCCCGCCCACCTGCCTGTCCTCGGCAGCCCACGCTTTTCTTCGCTCCCGCTGGAGCCCAGAAGCTGTGCTCTGCTGAGGAACTGGGACACCTCCCCGCCCTTCCTAGGTCTCAGGAAGCCCAGACTCCCAATTATTTGCCAGGCAGACTCGCATCAAAGGGCTGACAGTCCAGAAAACTTTTCTCCGTCTCCTGCTGTGACAGTCCTGGTCCTACTGATTTAGTGAGCAGGGACAGCAATGAATCTGTGGCTCCCAAAGGGGACACTGGCTGGGTGGATCTGAAACAGGAGCCAGGAGGAAGGGTGACCCGGTTCGGGCTGGGTATCTGGGGCTGGCCTTCCGGGACTGCTCCCCAGGGTGCTGGGCAGGAGCGGGAGGCCTGGGCCCTGCTGGCCCTTCCCAGGCCCACAGGGCGAGTGGGGAGGCGGGCGAAGAGCGTGGGAGTCCTGGCCAGGGCTGTGTCCATCTGTGTGAGGTCCCCACACAGGAAGACGGGGTTACTGAGGCCGCTCTCCCTGCCAGCTCAGGTCTCTGATTTCCAGGACTTCATGACACTCTATTTGAATACAGTTTTATCAGCTAAAGCCGACAGGCTTTGCAAGTCTGGCTCATAGGACTTCCAAGCTGGAGGGGGCCATAGGAAGCCACAGAAGTCCTACCTCCTTCAGAGGGTCCCTTGCCTTAGGAGAGTCTGGTTTCTTCTGCACAGCATTTGAGCTCTGTCACATGTTGACCCCCAGGACACTTCCAGCCCCACTCTGGGCACAATAAATGTTTCCCCAACATCTTAGGCACCTGTGGGTCTCTGGGCCATTACTCCTGGGGTCTCCCCATCTGGAGTGCACCTCCTCCCTCCCACCTGGAGAAATTCTGAGCATCAGCCTGGAGTGGCTCAGGGTCTCCTCCCTGGAGCTCCCCAGCCCCACCTGGAGTGGCCTGGTGATGCTTTATTGACCTGCCTCCCTGTCCAGCACGTTGCCTCCCGGGGACAGGGTCCTGTTCACCCCCAAGCCACACACAGGCCTGCACACAGTAGGATCTTAGCGAGCCTTGGTGAAAGGCACAGCTTGCAGTTGGGCCTTTCCCCGGCCCCTTGGCTTCTCTCCCTGGAAGGTTCCAGAAGGGTCTGCTGCCCCCAGCACCATGGCCTCCTCCCTCCCCAGCTGCCTGGCCGGCCTTGCTCACTCTCCAGGCTGCAGGAAGCTCCCCGCCCACAGGCCTCTAAGCTGGCCGCTCCCTCGTGGTGTTTTATGTCTCCTTTCTGGGCTCCTAATAATAGCCACATTTTTAGGGTTTGGAGAAGAGCGCGCAGACCAGACAAGCGGATAAATCACGTTTTTTAAAAAATGGGCCAAACATGGATTTACACAATAGCCTGTGACAGACGCATCTTCAGGGGATGATCTGGCAGGAAACATCCATTTTTTCCAAAGGGCGTCGCGGCCCTGGGAGAGATAATGAGGGCTTTTTAGGATTCTAATTATTCCCCGGTGCTGACAGGCTGAAGAGCAAGAGCCACCGCAGCTCAGCGCTCGTGTGCACCTGCAGGTCTATTCCTGGGTCCCCAGGTAGGAGTCGTGCTCCGAGGGGTGGCCTGGTGTGTCCAGCGAATGTCCTCAGGGCTCCTGCCCCGATCCTGCCCATGCACGACCTCAGAGGAACCAGGGCCTGGAGGCTCCTGTGACCTCAGGACCCAGGATACAGCAGAACCTTAATCATCCGGGGGCTTGTGTCCTGCCGCAGCTTCAGGGAGGGTTTAAGAGTCTCCTGAATGCCCCCCCAGGTGAGGGAGGCTGGGGGTGCAGTGGGCGGAGCTCAAGGCTGTGAGGCTGTTGCTCAGCAAAGAAATAAAGAGCCCTTGCTGTCCGCCCTTGGTCCCTGATGGGGGAGCAGAGGCAGGTGTGGGATCCCTGAGGCAGAATGAGGTGGGGGTTGGGTTCCAGGACTCTCTGTGGAGGGGAAGGGACTCACGTGGACAGCGTGTGGTGAAGGCTTGGTGCATGTCCTTTTGCTCACAGCCCTCCTGGACCCTGTGAGACCAGTGTTGGCCCATTCCCCAGATGAGAAAAGTAGGGCTCAGAGAGGTTCAGCAACTTGTCTGCATCCCACAGTTACTCGTGCCGCCGCACAGAACTGGCCATTCTGGAAAAGACACAGGAATTTCCCGGCTGCCACAACAGAGATGTGTCGACCCACCACTTCCTCTCACGGACTACAGGATGAAGGGGGAACTCCACTGGGACCTGAGCTGTGTATCTGGTTCTGCTCATTAAAAGGTAATAAGGACCCATCCCCATGCCAACCCCTCTCCCCACTGATAGGGAGACAGAAGCAATTAGACAAAAGGCGGGGAGTATGGCTCCTGGTTTGGTGTCTTACTAACCTCTTACCAGAAGCAGGCTGGGCCTGAGGACTGCGTGTGCTTCCTGACATCTCTGGTCCTTCCTCAAGGAAGGACAGGGGGTGAGTAGGACAGGGGGTGAGGGCAGGTATGGAGGGCATATGCAGAGCCACAGTATTCCTGTCAAAAATAATTCGGCCAAGTATGTTTTTATTTCTGAGCTCTATATTTTGCTCCATTATCTATATGATTTCATTATGTCAGTACCACCCTGTTTCAAATATTGTAGCTTTATAGTAGTATGTTTTTAAATCAGGAAGTGTAATTCTTGCAGACTACTTCTTCTTCTTCTCTTCTTCTTTTTCTTCCTCCTCCTCCTCCTCCTCCTCCTCCTCCTCCTCTTCTTCTTCTTTAAGTTGTTTTGTTCATTGGAGTCCCTTGAGATTCCACATGAATTTTAGGATTTTTTTTTCCCAGCATAAAACATCATTGGGATGCTGATAAGGATTGTTTGGAATACGTAGATATTTGGGGGTAATATTGACATTGTAACAATATTAAACCTCACAAACTGTAAATATGGTTTGTGTTTGCATTTATTTATGCCTAATTTCATTTTACAAGTCTTTCACCTCCTTAAGTTGATATCTAAGTGTCAAATCTTTAATTTGTTTTCTCTATATAAAATCATATAACTGTCAATAGAGATAATTTTACTTCTTCTTGTCTGATTTGAATGCATTTCATTCTTTTTTCTTGCCCAGTTGCTTTGGCTAGAACTTCTAGTACTGTGTTGAATAGAAATGGCAAATGTAGACTTCCTTGTTTTGTTTCTTATATTGGAGAGAAACTTTTGTTTTTTCATTATTGAGCATTATGCTTACAGTTACTATTATTATTATTACTTTATTATGTTCCTTTGTATTCCTAACTTATGGGGTGTTTTATCATGAAAGAGTGTTGAATTTTGTCAAATGTTTTTTCTGAACCAGTTAAGATGATCGTGTAGTTTTTATCCTTCATTCTGTTAACATAGTATATTATATTGATCAAGTATGTGTGTGTGTGTGTGTGTGTATACGCTTTGGTGGAGATTGAACCCAGGGTCTCAAACATGTTAGGCAAGTACTGTACCACTGAGCTACATTCCCAGTCTTTACTTTTTCATTTCAGTAATTCATCTCACTTGGTTATGCTGTAAAATCCTTTTATCATGATACTGAATCTATTTGTTAACATTTTGTTGAGGATTTTTGTATCAATGGTAATAAGGGATATTGATCTACAGATTTTTTTTTTCTTGTAGATGGCTTCAGTATCAGTGTAATTCAGCTTCATAGAGTAAGTTGTTTTTCCTGTTATTTAGTTTTTTCAAAAAGTTTGAGAAAGATTGCTGTTAGTTTTTAAGGTTTAGAAGAATTCACCCATAAAGCCATCAGACCAGGGCATTTCTTTTTGGGATATTTTCTTTTCTTTCTTTCTTTCTTTCTTTTATTACTGAGCCAACCATGTCCTTATTAGTTATAAACCTATTCAAATTTTCCTTTTTTGGGAGCTGGGGATGTGGCTCAAGCGGTAGCGCGCTCGCCTGGCATGCGTGCGGCCCGGGTTCGAGCTTCAGCACCACATACAAACAAAGATGTTGTGTCCGCCAAAAAAAAAAAAAAAAAAAACTAAAAAATAAATATTAAAAATTCTCTCTCTCTCTCTACCTCTCTCTGCCTCTCTCTCTCTTTAAAAAAAATTTTTTTCCCTTTTTTTTCATGACTTAGTGTTGGTAAGTTCTGTGTTTCTAGGAATCTGCCCATTTCATGTAGGCTACCTATCTTTTTTGATGCACAACATCATTCATGGTGCTCTCTCATGATTCTTATTTCTGTAGAATCAGCTGTAATGTTCCAATTCATTGCTAATTTTAGTGATCTGAGTCTCCTTTTTATTAGTTCATCTAGTTAACGATTTGTTAATTTTTTTTTAAAGAGAGAGAGAGAGAGAGAGAGAGGGAGAGAGAGAGAATTTTAATATTTATTTTTCAGTTTTCGGCGGACACAACATCTCTGTTTGTATGTGGTACTGAGGGTCGAACCCAGGCCGCACGCATGCCAGGCAAGCGCGCTACCCCTTGAGCCACATCCCCAGCCCCACGATTTGTTAATTTTGTTGATCTTCTGAAGAACCAACTTTTGATTTTACTGATTTTATTATTTTTCCTTTTTCTATTTCATTTATCTCTGCTCCAATTTTTATTGTTTCTTTCCTTCTACTGGCTTTAGGTTTGGTTTGTTCTTCTTTTTCTAGACCTCTAGGTTGTAAAGTTAAGCTACTTATTTATAGGTATTAATTTTAGGCATTTATAGGTATTAATTTTCTTCTTGGCACTGCTTTTGTTGTGTTCCATAACTTTTGGTATGTTGTGTTTTTATTTTAATCCATCTCTGTTTTTCAGTTTGTTTTGTGAATTCTTTTTTGATTCATTAGTTATTTAAGAATATGTTCTTTAACTGCCACAAATTTATGGAATATTGTCTTACTTCTGTTATTGATTTTTAATTTCATTCTGTTATGTCCAGAGAGAATACTTGGAGTGATATCTTTTTTCAAATTATGTTGAGACTTAATTTGTGGTCTAACAGATAGTCTTTCCTACATAAGTATAATGTGCCATGTATACTAGAGAAGAATGGATATTCTACTGCTGCTGCATAGAGTGTTCAGGACACACCTGTTAGATAAAGTTGGTTTGTGGTGCTCTTTAAATTCTCTATTTCTTTGTCTTATTCTATCCATTATTGAGAGGAGTGGAGTCTTTAAGTGTTACTGTAGAATTGTCTATTTTTCCTTTCAACTCCATCAATTTTTTCTTGATATATTTTTGTGGTTTCTTGTTAGGAGCATAAATATTTATAATGGTGATAGCTTCCTGCTGTATTGACTTTCCTAGTTAATGCAAAATGTCCTTCCTTATCTTTTGTAGACTGTTGAGAGCCACAGCCGAAGGGGCCCCAGCAAACTTTCAGACTGCCAGCTGATGAGCTGAAGGGGCCCCAGCAAACTTTCAGACTGCCAGCTGATGATTGGCTCACAGCGGCCCCAGCAACATCTAGCTGATTGGCTCCTCTGCGGTGATGCTCATTGGGCTGTTTCCCTGCCCTTTCAGACCACGGAGCTGCTCATTGGGGGACTTTTTTGGCTCCGCCCATGTGACCCAGCCAATCGGCCTCAAGAGCAGGAGGATTGTGGGAGGAAGAGGTTGTTGGGGTGTGTGGCTTGTGGGAAGCCGGTGGTGGCAGTTGGGCTCTGAGGGTTTTTTCCTGAGGAGCTGTTTTGTTTATCTTGTGTGGTTCTAAAAATAAAGTTAGTTTCTTTTGACAAGTGGCTCCTGAATTGTGCCCAGCCAGACTGCGGCAGTAGACTTTTAAAAGTTAAAGTCTATTGACTAATATTAGGATAGCAATCCCTACTCTCTTTTGGTTACCATTTGCATAGAATAGTTTTTCCTTTCACTTTCAATCTATTTGTGTCTTTAGATCACAGGTTAGTCTCTTGTAGACAGATACAGTGGGATCATGTGTTTTCATTGATTTTTGTCAATCTCTGTCTTTTGATTTAAGAGTTTAACCTATTTACATTTAAATTAATCACAGATAAGGAAGCGATTACTCCTATTCCTATTATTTTGTTATTTGTTTTCTACATTCCTTATAGCTCTGTCCCTCATTTCCAGCTTTACAGTATTGTGGTGTGCATTGATTTTTATAGTGAAATATTTAAATTCCTTTTGTGCACATTCTAGAGTTATTTTCTTTGTGATTACCGCGGGAATTGCATTAAACTTCCTAAAGTTGTAATACTCTAGTTTGAGTTTATACCAGCTTTGCCAGCTTTACTTTAAAAGCATAAGACAAAAATAAAATGAAAAAAAAAAAACCCCTCTGATTCTTTTTGCTACTTTTCCTACTCCTTTCAATTGTTGATGTACAACATCTTTTTACATTGTGTGGCCCCCAAACAAAAACTGAGAGTTATTTTAAATGCATTAGTCTCTGAAAGTATGTAGAGAACAGGATGCGGTGTTACAAGTAAACATGAGTTACAGTTGACCAGAGCTACAATAATGCTAATTTTTCAGCAAATAATTAAAAAATATTAATCACTTAAATCAGGCAGAAAACAAAAGGTAGACATATAAATTATTGCCACCATAATACTGGCTTTTATCACGGCCCTTGTATTTACCTTTATTTCCACTTTGATTGTGCAAACTTTATTGTACATTTGAACCTAATCATATTACTGAGACCCTTATTTGACTTCAAGTTATCGTCCAGCGTCTTTCATGTTACACCTGCAGGACTCCTTGGGGGTTTCTTGAAGGGCAGGTTCCATGGCGGTGATACTACTGAGCTTTTGATTCTCTGGGAATATTTTCATTTCTCCCTCACTCCTGAAGATCAGTTTTTCCAAATATATGACTCTCGATTGGAAGATTTTTTTTTTCTTTTAGCACTTAGAATCTATCAACTAACTGCTTTCTGGCCTCCGAATTTTCTGATAAGAAATCTGTTAATTATCTTACCGAGATAAATGTAATAAAACACTTCTCATTTGCTGCTTTTAAAGTTCTCTCTTTATTTTTCAAAAGATTGGCTATAATGTGATGATGTGTCTTGGAGTGAGTCTTTGGAGCTCATCTTACATGGAGTTCACTGAGCTTCTTAAATGTTCATATTCATGCCTTCCATCAAGTTTGGGAAGCTTTTAGCCATTATTTCTTGGAATATTCTATTTTTCTTCTCTTTTTCTGAGACTTTCACACTATATCTCACTGGTACCTTAGGATCTCTGTTCTTCAGATGTAATAATTTCCATTTTCTAGATTCAGGCACATGGACTCTTTCTTCTGATAACTCAAATCTCCCCTTGAATCCCTCTAGGTCATTTTAAAATTTCAGTTATGGACTTTTCAGCTCCAGAATTTCTTTTTCAGTTTTCTATCCATTGATATCTCCATTTCTTCCTTTCTTTTTTCTTTTGGTAGTGCCGGGGATTGAACCCAGGGCCTTGTGCATGCAAGGCAAGCACTCTACCAACTGAGCTGAATCCCTAGCCTTCCATTTTCTTTATACATCCTTTTCTTGACCTTCTCCCCATCTGCCTTTGGTTCTTTTCATCTAGATTAACCACCATCTGGTCTTTTCCAGGGACTGTTTCTGCTAATTATTTTTTTTTCTTTGAATGGACCACATTTTTCATTTCTTTGTATGCCTTGTGATTCTTTGGTTGAAAATTGTACATTTGAACCTAATCATATGGTAACTTTGAAATCAGATTCTTCCTTTCCATAGGGTTTGCTGCTTTAAAAAAAATGCTGTAGACCATGTCTGTGCTGAGATGCTCTGAAGCTTTCTTTAGTTTTTTTTCCCCCCAAGCCTTTTCCTGGGCATGCTCATTTATTTTAACATTTTCCTTGTGCATAATGTTAAATTTGAATGTCTTTAATGCCTGGTTCCAAACAGAGGAAAGAGAGAACAATGCAAGAGAGAAGAGGTGCTGGCCCATCAAATCCCCTGGAAGCCCCTGCAGCTGGAAGGGGAGGTGGAACAGCAGCAGTGGTTCATCTCTCTGTGTCTCTATGACCAGAAGCAACAATCAGAGAAAAGGGAACAGATCCCTAATATTCGAAGGTCAGGGTCCTTTTTTGTTCAGTCTGATTCCTGTAAACTGTGTCCTGGAAGATGTGCACAGCTATCTGCTGCAAGTGTTGAATGGACAGCTGTTACTGAGTTAGAGCTAACAGTGACTAAAATGAACTAAATTTTATTCTTCAACTCCCCACCCCCAAATCTGTAAGCCTTTGGTTGGCTCTAGAGTGGCGGTATAGTTACATCTCCCAGATCCTGCCAGGGGGATTGTCTTCTAGGCAGGAAGACAGGTTCCTGGGACCTCCTACTACTCTGTTGTTGTCTTGGCATGTTTATGTTCTTAGGTTCTAAGTGGGGGATGGCTTTTTATGCAGCAAAAGCTAACTGATACACATATGAAGGGGCCAAATTGGGGAGGGGTGTTGCCTTCTGAGCCAGACTGGGAACTCTCAACTCCATGATAGTGACCCTAGAGTAAGCTTTGGAACCTGGTGGACCTGATTCAAATCGCAGCTCTGCTACTTACCATGGGAACTGTGGGCGGGTGGTTTTACCTCTCTGTGCTGTTTTTGTCGTGTGCTCAATAAAGTTGGCAAACAATACTTGTGACATGGTAAGCACTCAGGAAATGATAACTTCTGATTGCCAGTGTCATATTGTATTGGTGACTATGGCATCTGAAGATTCTGGGACTCTGGTCCATCTCAGCTGACCCAGATCCCAGGAATAGATGA
The DNA here is from genome assembly GCF_048772815.1 of Callospermophilus lateralis. NCBI lineage: Eukaryota > Metazoa > Chordata > Mammalia > Rodentia > Sciuridae > Callospermophilus > Callospermophilus lateralis. Next base: position 123,091,822 of record NC_135311.1, on the reverse strand, counting down.
GGCCCAGCTGTGACCCTGAACAGTTTGATGGGTCTCATGGAATCCCTGCCCCTGGCCTCCAGGTCTCTCAGGCCTACCTAGAGGAGATGCACCCAGGGTATCCAGATGTTTTGTTGGGGCAGAGTCTCCTTTACCAGCTCTAATAGTCTCTAATAGCCGAGACCCAATAACTGTTTGGAAACAAGCATGTGCCGATCACGCCCACAGTGCTCCAGGGAGAACACAATTCCACATGCATAAGAGGCAGGAGCCATAATTGTTAGTTGTTTTTTTTCCCTCAAACACCTGGAGGCCTTTGGGTAATGACTTCATTTGGAGAAATTAGAGAGGACACTGGTGTTTCTGCCACAGGCTATTTGGCTTTATGGGGAGTTAGCAAAGCATCCAGCCATGTCCTGTGACTGGGGTCTCCTGGCTGCTCAGTCAGGGGTGAGGACCCGTTGTCTCTGCTGCCCCAACCCCATCTCAGAGCACCGAGGTCCAGAGGATGAGGACACCAAGACAGGAGGCTGGGAGGAGCATCAGGGGCCCACGAGGGGCCAGGGAGAGCCATTAGGACCAGAGGGATGTTCCTGTCACAGTTCATTCTTGCAATTAGACTGTGAGGGAAATAATATTATTTGCTCAATTTTACAAATGAAGAAACCAAAAAAAAATAAGCTACTCTATCCAAGTCGAGAGGGCCGGCAGATGACCACTGGCACCAGCTCTCACCAAGCAAACCGTTTCAGCCACAGTGAGAGACCCTGCCAATCCCGGCCTGGTTTACACCTCACCACAGTCTTCTAAGGCAGCTGCTGAAACTCCATCTATAAATGAAGACACAGAGGTCAGAAGGACCCAGGGACGGGGACTCAGTGTCCCCGACCCCACAGTCCGTGTAACCCATGGCCCCACAGGTTTTAGTTCCTCCTTGAACACCTACAGGAGAGAACCACAGGCCTGTTTTGGCAACAAGATCACAGCCCCACCCCTGGGAGGCCCAGAGCAGGCTGGCAGAACCCTCTCCCAATCTGCCTAGAGGGTGGCTGGGGCCTGGGAGAGTCGGAAGTGTCCTGCCCAGGTCTGTCGAGCAGGAGATGGTACCTATGTGCCCTTAAGTCACGTGTATTTTCCTGAATTGCTGCTGTGTACAGACATCCCGAGTCACCAGCTGAGTGGCGCTGGTGATAATAACATAAATAACAACAGCAACAGTGATGGCGACTGTGAGTCCCCACTGTGATAAAGATCTACATCCAAAGATCCAGCCGACCTGGAAAAATGACAGCGTTTCCCCAGCTTCCTGGGAAGGCTGTTCCCTGAATCCAAGAACAACCAGGCACCTGTCTCCTGGATACGTGGAGCCCAGGCATGAGCCAGCTGGGGCACGCCATCAGGAGGCCCTGGATGGGAGGGAAGGCAGGCGGAGGAGTGGCCTGGCTCTGGGGGAACCTGCTGGGAGGTGAACCAACTCCACCTTTGGCTCCTCAGTTTCCTTATCTGTAATGGGGGCAAGAATGTTTCCATAGGTGGCTTCAAGGATCAAATGACTTGAAACAACTCCAAGGCTACAAACAGGCCTGACATTTGAGTGCTCCTGAATACTAGCAATAATTCTGTTTCCAGCCAAGATGGAATTACCGAGGTCACACTTCCTGAAACAATGGAAAAGGTTCACAAAATGAGTGAAATGACAGTTTCCAAGACATTAGGCACCAAGCAGCCAAGACAGTGATCCCTGAGAGATGGAAACTGCCCTATGATGTGCCAGTTTCCAGTCTGGACAGACATAACAGGCTGGGGATTGGCGGGGAGAATCCAGGCAGAATCTGGTCATCTCCCTGAGATGGTGCTGAGCCAGGATGCTGAGAAAATGAGGCCGTTGAGTTCTCAGGGTGGAAGGCTGGAGATGAGGGTGCCGAGGGCCTGCCCAGGTCTCCAGCTGACCATCATGTGGAGCAGGAGAATGCTACCTGTGTCTGCAGGAAATCCACCTGAAGGATTTGAGCAGGTGATCCTGAAACTCAAAGGGTTCTGCCTCCCACCAGTCAGGGTGGAGAACGAATCAGTCCTGGGGCACGGGACTGAGTGTTCTGAAGGATCTTGCTTCAGTGGCAGGGGGCAACTGGGTCAGATTAAAAGCTGCTCTTTTCAAGTTTAACAAACTTAAAAGCCAGACTGGAAAGGTGTCACGTGTTCACGTCACTTAACTGTGCCCCTGAACAAGGTTTAAAAGCATTTGTAAGAATATGAATACCAAGTATCCCACAAGGCAAAGTTTACAGTGTCTAGGACCCAATCAAAAATGTCCAGGCAAGCCGAAATGTAGGGGATTCTGACCTGTGGTGAGCATAAACACCAATCCATCAAAACCAACTGGGAATTGACACAAACCGTGTAATTAGCAGGCATAGACGAAAAAGGGTTATTATAATGCATTTCAAATGTTCAGAAATAAACCTGAAAATGATAAGGAGGGCCATGAAAGATAAACCAAGGACCAAGTGGAGCTTCCAGAGATGGAAATCACCTTATGTGAGAGGAAGACTCTTCTGGGTGGTTGTGATAGCAGATTGGGCATTGCAGAAACAGGATGGGCCAACCGGATGACATCCAGACACAGAATATCCAAAAGGAAGCACGCAAAGAATAATAAAGATGATGAACAAAGAATCAATGAGCTGCAGGTAAACTTCAAGATTTTTTTATGCAGTAATGGCAATCCTTGATGCGGTAGGAATCAGAAAGATATTTGAAGAAACAAATGGCCAGTTTTCCCTCAAATTTGATGACGATTAGAAACCCACAGATCCAAGAAGCTCAGTCAACTGTGAACTCAAGAAATGTAGAAAATTATACCAAGGCATATCCTAGTGATAAACAGAAAGTCTTAAAAGCAGACAGAGGAAAAAGAAGCATCTCTTCCAGAGGGACAAAAATCAAGTGAGCAGAAGAGCTATCATCCAAAAAAATAAAAAATAAAAAATAAACAGGCCACACTGGAGCCATATCTTTAGTTAGTAAGCGTTTTTCCCAAATGAAGGCAACATGAAGACGTTTTCAACTCTACAGAAGATGAAAAATTTCATCCCAGATGATGTGCATTACAAGAAGTGTTAGAGGCGGGCCGAGGGAAATAGACACCAGTTGGAAATAACGTGTCTAGACATCCCGCGATAAAGTTAGCTTTGAAAATGATAACTATGTGGGTAAATAGAAAAGACATTTTTCTCATTATTTAAATCTCTTTTAAAGATAAGCGACTATTTACTGTTTATTATGTCGCAGTCAATGCTTGACAACTTGAGCACAAAGGCTGAGAGCGGCTGTTGTCAGATTTCTCTTCAAAACACGGAGCCGCATAATAACACTTGAAAGTTGGCTGTGATAAGTTAAAAATGGGTACTATCAACCCTCAGGCAGAGACCAACATAACAAAACAAAGAAACATAACTAAGAAGCCAACAGAGGAGATAAAGTGGGATCATAAAAATTGCCCAACGGATCCACAAGAAGGCAGAAGGAGGGAAACACAGAACAGATGGGAGAGAGAGAAAATAAATAGCAATAGGATCAATGGATAACGGATCAGTTTGGCAATCCCATTCAACATGCCCGATTAAAAGGCAGAGGCGTCATATGGGATAAAACAGCAAGACCCAGATAGATGCCACCCGTTATAAACAGTCCACTTTAAATGGAAAGACAGAAATAGGTTAAAATTAAGGAATGAAAAATATATGCCATGTAATACTAATCAAAAGAAAGCCGAGTGTCCATACTAATCACGGATGAAGCAGACATTAATGCCTACATCATCATCGGGAAGAAAGAGGTCACTTCATAATGATAAAGGTGCCAGCTTCTCAAGAGGATTTATTAATCCTAAATGTTTACAAACTCATTAACAGAGGTCCAAAATTCACGAAGGGAAACTGGTAAAACTTCAAAGAGAAATGAATCACAATTGGATGGAGATTGCCATACCCTTCTCTCATTAACTGAGCGAACAGATAGAGAATTAGTGAGATGGAGCGGGCTTGAACAAGGCCATCAACTAGCTTAACCTAATTGGCATTTATAGAACGTTCTGCAAGAGCAGAAATATACATTCTTTTCAAGGGCACGCGGAACATGCATCGAGATGGATGGCATTCTATCTGAAACAAATCTCAAATTTTAAAAAGGTTCAAGTCATTGAAAGGATATTCTGTACCCACAATAGAATTAAGTTAGAGCTCCATATAATAGAAAGATATCTAGAAAATGCTCATATATTTAGAAACGAAAATAACACCCTTCTAAATAATCCACGGTACAAAGGAGAAACCCAAAGGGAAATTATGAAGGATCTTGAACTGAATGAAAATCGAAACAGAACATAAAAATTTGTGAGCTTCTGCTAAAAAAAGAAGTTGGAGGGAAATTGTTCTCGGATGCTCAGAGCAGTTTGGTTTGCCATAGTTCAAAGCTGGGGACAACCTAAATGTTCATCAACAGAGTCATCAATGGATAAACAAAGGGTGGCGTCTCCATTCAAGGGAATACAACCATAAATAAAAAAGAATAAACTGTGGGTACATGCCACAATGTGAGTGAATCTCAAAATAATTACGCTGAGTGAAATAAGCCAGACAAAATGATTGCATATGGTATATGTTCCATTTATATAAAATGCTGTTAGATGAAACCAATCTGGAGTGATAAAAAAGCAGATCGGTGGTTGCCTGGGGACCGGGTGGGACAAGCATTACCTTGCAGGTCAGGATCCCACCGGGGACTTTTGGCCTTGAATGTTCATTATTTTGATCATGGCCGTGGTTTCACAGATGAATACCTGTGTCCAAGCTTATCGAATTGCACCCTTAAATATGTTCAGTTTATTGTTTGACAATTATACCTCAATGAGGCTGTTAAAAAGAAAGCTATTTTTAATATTGTCTCAGGCCTTGTGCTATATAAGAACTGTTATACTTTTTTGATTTTTAAATAAAACAAGAGGGTGATTTCATGATTATCCCCATTTTATAAGTAAAGACAACTCACTTGTTAAATGGGGCTAATCCCGCCAGCCCCAGGCGGTCCACAGGAGGCTCAGAGCAGGATGCAGATTACACGCCCTGCTTCTGGGGCCTCGGCAGGGAGCGCCTCCCAAAGGGGAGCTGGTTTGCAGACCCAGGGTTTACTCCTCCCTCTGGTCCTCATCTTCCTCTGAGAACTAGAGAAGAAAACTTAATGATCCTGGGCTCTGGTGCTGGGGACCAGGCAGATGGCTCCAGAATCAGCAGCCCACAGACCTGGAAGGTTCTCAGCACAACAGGAAGGGTGCCCTACCAAACCCAGTGGGGGACAGCGTGGGACACCCCTCCCCACAGCCGCTGCCCCTGCCTCCTGCCTTGGCATCTCTCAGCCAAGCCCAGAGAGACCCCTGGTGGGGCAGGATCTCAGGAGAGGACCAGAGTGACAAGGAGGAGAGTCGTCCAACACCTCTGAGGAGGGACAGAGTCTGCTGACCCCAGGGTTCGCACTCTTTCATACTGTGAGGCTGGTGTTGGGATGTGGCCACTCGTCCAAGGACAGTATTTCCAGGCCCCCTGGCATCTGGGTGGGTTCATGGGACAGATCTGGCCAGTGGAATGTGGGCGGGAACGTGGTGGACCTTCTGGGCCACCTGCACGGGGCTCACTCCCCTCCTCCGACCCTGGAGGCCATGGTGCATGAGGTCCAGGCAGGGGGCGGAGCCTGGAGTCCCCCATGGGAGTTGGCGCCCCCTGGAGGAGACACCCCGACCAGCAGGGCCCCTGGGGTTTGCGTGGGAGAGAAGCCCTGGGGACTGGGGAGCGCTGTGACGCCCCTGACCTGTGACGCAGCCGTGGCCCTTCACCCTCTCCTTCACCCGATAGGGACTTAACCCGCTGGGCTCTGTGCTGAGCATGGCGACCAGCGGAGATGGAGACGCAGGTCTCAGCCTCAGGGAGCTCCTGGACGGGCTGAGAAAACAGCCCAGGAAAGGACTAAGGAAGAGCCAAGTGACCACCCTGCGGGGAAAGCGCCACTCAGTAAAAAATGACGATGAGAAGGGATGCCAGACCCGGGGGGCGGGTGGAGAGGGAGGGGCTGGGAACCCCGGAGCCAGCTGGACAGGAGGACAGAGGTGTCGCCCCCCAGGAGACCACCTGTTCCCAGTTTGAGGCAAATCAGTCACTGTGCCCTCCATCTGCACAACACCACACAGAGGCCTGTCCTTGTCCCTGTTGTGCAGGGGAGGAACTGTGGTCCCAGGCAGGTGGAGTGAAGGGGACAGGCAGGGTCCTTCCCACCCCCATGGAGGAGAGAAGGGGTCAGGGCCAGGAGGAGGAAGAGTGTGGCAGCCTAGACTCTCATAATGCCAAGGTCCTGTGGAATGGCCTGGAAAGCCCCTCTGACCATCAGGGGATGACCTCAAGGCCTGCAGAGGACACCTTTGGAACCAGAATCACTGCCAGCATCAGGGAAGTGTAGGTTCTGGATCTAACCTGAGCCCTGCTGGACTTGCTGTGTGCCCTTGGCAATGCAGTTAACCTATCTGGGCCTCAGTACCTCTCTTTTCTCTAGACAGTAGAGCAGCACCAACCCTTAAGGTTTGGGGACAATGAGGGGGTGACATGGGCTGGGGAAGTACTCTTGGCATACGTCCCCAGGGGCCAGATCACAGAATCCAGCTGCTTAGCCCCCACCTCCTTATTAGGCCCTGGGGGTCCTGTCCAGGGGGAGGGGCCCTGCGGAGGGCTGGCTGACCCCATGCTCCTTCTGAGGGGCTCCCTGAGGGGCTGGGGGAGTGGGGCTGTCTCGCTCTTCCCCGGGGCTGGGCTGCTGGGATCTGGCCCTGGCTGCCGCCGTCCAGGCCGTGCCCAGCGCAGCAGGAAACGGCCATGTGAGAAACGTGCTGTCCCAGAAACCTCTCAGATCTGCTCCGGGTGCAGAGCAATTTGTTCCTGATGAAGCAAAATGACCAGGTCACTGGGTGACGTTTTTCATGCGGAGCCTTTTCTGATGTCCTTCTTCCCGCCGTCCACTAATCGCCAATTTTCTCTCTGCCTGGGGTTTGCACCAGGCTCTGAAGCAAGGTCCCGTCGTCCCGCCCACGTCCCCTCTTCCTCCCTTCAGCCTCCGGGAGCCTCTGCCAGCCTCTGCGGGGAGCCGTGCGGTGGCTGAGACCAGGGAGGCACCCAGAGCTTCCTGGGCAGGGGAGAGACAGGAGAAGAGACAGAGATGTGGCCCCTGCCTGGGACCTGGGGATGGCCCAGGAGTGGGCACTGATAATTCAGTGATGCTCCAGAGGAATTAGGAAAGGAATTAGGAGGCCAGTTGTAGGGTCTCAATGTATGTATTTGCCTCCCCAAGACAAGCAGACCTCAACAGGCAAGGTCCGTCTCCCCATGAGCAGGAGGCCATTCTGAGTCCTCACCTAATTGGCATCCGTAAGTGCTTGTCAGAGAAAGGCAGGAGGAGGCGGGAGCAGAGGTACAGACCCGCTGACTCAGCTTCCTGCAGGGAAAGCTGATCTGTGCAGAGAAAGAGGTGCCTTCACCCATGCAGGCATCTGGCTCCCAAAATAGCCCTGATCGGCCCCACCCGCTCCCAGCGCACCCCTGGGCTGGTGCGTGTTTCCATCTGGATGCTGGTGAGTTGCTGCAGCCTCGCTCCCGCAAGATGGGCTGTCAACACAGACGTCAGAGGCAGATCAGGGAAGAAAAGGGTCTAATTTCCCCAATTTGGACATAAAGAGGGGATTCTTTCTCTCTTTCTTTCGAGGGAGGCTGCTCACACAGGGAATTTGCAAGGGAAATAGCGGGACCTGTTGGCTGTGCCGCTCTTTGATGAGACACTTTGCAGGGATTGTCTGCCTGGCTGGCGGGGCTGATTGGCAGGTGCAGCGAGGTCTAATGGCCTCATCAGAGCCACTTGTGAGACCGTGGTCCCCTCTCAGCAGACGGGCCAGGACGCCACCATCCTCCTTCACATTCAGTTGCACTGGGCCTTGACCCCGTGAACAGGGTGCTCCCAGGTCCCCAGGACTCCTGCCCCACCCTGCCCACCACTCCCTACCTGGGAGCTGCCTCCCACCTGGCCTGGTTGCTGCTATGCTGGCTCCGGGGAGAGGCTGTGGGGGGAGGCTGCCCCAGGAAGACCTTGAACCTCCTTCTGGAGAATTCCAGGCCCAGAGGCCTGGAGACTCCCCCAGACTCCTCCCCCGGGGTGTCCTTCACCAGCTGGCCCTCTCCCTGCTGCCCCAGGAAGCCCTCCCCCTGCCTCCAGCCCTAAAGGGCCTCTTCCTTTCCCAGCTTCTCTCCTAGACCCTGCAGGGCAGTGGGGGGTGGGGGGAGGAGGCTGGGCCTCAATGACAGAGGCTCAGCTGACCCTGTTCTGCCATCTGAGCAGGTGACCTTGGGCAGCTAACTTGACTTCTCTGGGACTCCCTGTCCTCCATGGGAAATGTGCTTGAACTCCTTCCTGCATTCACGCCTCTGAGACGACAGACGTGATAATTTTTGTTAAGTGGAAATGTGAGGGACGACATCTGGTCACTGTGTGCCCAGTTCCCCTCCCAGGAGACCTGTCCCCATCTGAGGGATGGGGGCCTGTCCTGATGCTGCTGACATAGATACAACCTCCCCTGGCTGTGTGACCCTGGCCATGTCCCCGGCTTGGCTTCTCCGAGCCTCACTGTCCTCACCTCTAAAGTGGCAAGGATCATGCTGACCTCATGGCAGGGAGGGACATGGTGAGGGGGGTGACAATACCTGTTGATCTCCTGGCCTCAAGCTGCACACAGCAGGCACTCAGTGATGGAGTCGCATACAGCAGGTGCTCATGAGATGGCGGCCATGGCTGAGAGCTCTAGTCTGGACTTTGCAGGTGGGGGGGTGTGCATCGCCTGCACATGGCCTGGCACTCCATGGTGACACCTGCTGAGCCACCAGAAAGTGACACTTGGAAAGAGGGGAGGGCACTGGGTGGTCATTGTCCCACAGCTGCCAGGCCTTCCCCCCTTGGGCACCAGTTCACAGTGCCGTGTCTCAGCAGGACGCCGTTTCCTCGGCAGCAGAGTAGTTTTATTTAAAGTCCCCATTAAAACAGCTGGACCTCAGAAACAGAGCAGTTGTCACCGCTGGGGCCCGGGAGGTGCCTGAGAAGGACAGGGGCAGGCGGGAAGGATTTACTCCAGGCTTTTCAGAGACGCCTGTGTCACAGCCACATTCAGGATACGGAGGCACTGTGGCCTTGGGGGCATGATGGGCCAGCCTTGGCTCAGTGGGCAGGGGTTTGTCAAAGCTGGAGACTGGGGATGTGGGGACCCTCTGCCTTTCTCCTCTAACCTCATTCCCAGGAGATCCCTGGGAGCCGGGCCACCAGGTACAGCAGCTCTGGGAGGAGGAGATTTCCACGGCATTGACGGGCCCCTGGGTGGCCTCTGGGTTAGTAGTCCAGCCAGCGTGGACATGGGGTGTGCTGGGCTCTGGGCTGGAGCCTTTACAGAGAGCCCCGAGGAGGCCGGGGCCCGGCAGGATCGTGGTACACGTCAGCCGCTGTTATTACTACCGTGAACCCCACGTCTCCATCACCCTCGTCCTGAAATCAAAAGCCAGGCCCCTCGTGTCACCTTCTGCATGGCTTTCACATCAGGCGGGGCTTCATCCAGTGGATCTCAAAGCCCCTGAACTAGAGGAGGGGCCGCATTTCACTGTGGGCGTCATCTGGTCACCACTCTGGGAACTGGAGCCTCGTCTGTGGGGTTGGGGGCAGCTGGCCGGAGGTCGTGTCTTTTTGGTTCCTGACTGTGGGTCACAGTAGGCCGATGCTGGTTATCCCTCTCGCCTTGCAGTAGGTCCTGGGTCACTTGTCACCAAGCGACTGAGCCATACTCTCCTGAATACAGTCATGGATTCTTGGGCCACCAGAGCAGGGGCTGAGCAGACCTTCTGCCTAAACTCTGTTAGGCTGCGGTTGGGACCGAGGCCTAGACTGGGGATGCGACTTGTCCAAGGTCATACAGTGGGCCAGTGACAGGAGGGGCCGTGAATCAGGGTTCCCAGCCCTGATCTTGGCTGCTGGACCCTCCGAACCTGATGTCACGGCAGCCGGTGATGAAATTGTCTCTGGTGCTTGGTGAAATGAGGAAAGTCAGCCTGGGCTGTCTGTTAACACCCAAGGTAGTGTCCCCGGATCCGAGTTTGGGAAACGCGTTTTAAAGATCGGCGCGGTGCAGCCATGACCTTTCACAGGACCGGCCAGGCTGTCCTGAGTGTCCGCACCCAGTGTTGGGCGTCTGCTGAACTCCCCGCCCCGTGGGGTGAGCAACCGTCCTGCAGAGGTGCAGCGACATCAGAATGCCACCCTCCCACTTCAGGCACCGCGTTGAAGTCCTGAGGGACATACAAGAGCAGCAGGACCCCACCCCTCCTAGTCCTGGGCAGGTCAATCACCTCATCAATTTGCCTCTCTGCGTCATTAAAGATCTTTTAATATCTAAACATTAAAAATGTTTAAATGTTGCAGGTCCCAGGACTGGGTCTGGTGCTTCAAGTACCATTAAGGGAGTGAACCTCACGGATGCCCCTGGAGCCTGTCTGAGTGGGGAGGTGATGGGAGCTTCCTGGACCATCAGTATCCTCATCTGTACAAGATGGTGCTGGGGTGGGGAAGAATTGGGCTTCCTTTTGGTCTTTGTGACCAACCAACTCTCCCCGACTGGTTCGTTCTGGGCAGGAGCTCTGCTACAGGTGTGTCCCCTCAGGAGGCCACTGTCAACGCTGGAGATCTCTTTTCCAGCCAAGTGTCTGTTGGTTTGGGCGTTTTGCCCCCATCGTCTCTAATCTCAGCCAGGGAGGGCAGTGTCACTGGGCCATTGTGCCCATGGGGAAGGGGAGGCTTGGCCCAGGGCCTTCCAGCTGCAGCTCTCTGGGCCTCCTGCCTGACCAGGGAGCCTGCTCCGTCATTTATCATCGATGTGCGTTTTCTCTGCCTCCTGAGCCATGTCCTTCTCTTCTTTCTGGATTTGTGTTTTTCTACTTGCTGCACAGCTGATAATTTTATTTCTTGTTTTTAATTTTCCCTTAGATTCAGGAAAAGCCAGGAAGCCTCCAACGTGAAGAGCCAGGGAACACTTCCTCTTCCTACTGGGGCAGGGAGGGCTGCTCTTGGAGGGGCCTGGCCTCCTCCAGCCACCTGTGGACCTGGGGGTTCCCCGGCTCCTGTTTCAAGGCCCGTTTCTGAGCCGCTGGCCAGGGTGACTGGGCCCTTAGGCACTCGGCCTTGCCAGTGCCCCCAGAGCACCCAGCCTCCCTTACTCCCGCAGGCCTGGGTTTTGCGTCTTCCTGACAGTTGAAAGGCCCTAGAGTCCCAGGATGCGTTTAATCTTTTATTTTCTCAGGGCTGAAGACCTGCAAGAAGCTCAGCTTTCTTTTCGGATTGACAGGTGGGTGGCTGTCCTCTCAGGCATCCTGCCCTCCTTTGCACAAAAACTGGGCTGGCTCCGGGTTGTTGGGCTCTGCGCATGCTCCTGGGTGCAGAGGAAGGATCCTGGGAGCGGAGCGGGGAGGAGCGCTCTCAGACCCACTGAACAAGATGTTCTGTCCTGGGTCCAGGCAGGAGCAAGAGGAGCAGGGGGAGGACTCCTTTCTGTCATGAATGTCCCAATCCAGAGTTGGGACATATGCACATCTGATCCTAGTCACCTAGTCGCAAGATGCTTTTCAGTTCTGTCCACTTAACGTCAGCAGCTGAGCTCAGTTCTCATTCACGAAGTGTTGGTTGAGCACCTGCTGTGTGCCGGCTCCTGTTCTGAGTGCTGAGATACACAGATCCCTGCCCTCCCTCCAGGAGCTGAGGGTTGAAGGAAAGCAGAATTTGCCTCTTGGACACAGATTTTTAAGCTGAGGTGGAGATGCAGGAGAGCCGTCTGCTCTTCCTCTGTTGGCCTGAGAGAGATTTCCAAAGACAAAAGGTCCTTCTCTCTCCTCCCCATTTCCCACCCGAAGTCTTCACACCCCCATCAGCTCTGGGATGGCGCCAGAGGAGTTTGCGCACAGACTTTTCCATTAGTTCATTTCCTATGTATTTCCCTCCCACGATTTCCAGGTTTAGCTTTCCTTTATCTTGTCCCTTCTCTGAAATTTATTGCCCTTTGCTAAACTACTGTTTAAGGCAGGCTCCTGAGCAGCTGGTTTGATTTACTTTCTACTGAAGTCTCTCCTGCAGGACATGCACTTTCATAAATAAACTTACTTCCGTCCACCAACTTGCCTGTTCTTCTCCTGCTCCTCTGCCTGCTGTTGCGGGAGTCTGTTCCGATTCCACTCTTGTGAGGGTTGAGGAGATGCTGTTTCTCTCCTTCACGGTCCAGAGGGGGAGGCAGACAATAGGTGGCAGATCTCTGAGGTGGAGGGGATCTCATGCTGACTCCCTATTCAACTTCACCCAACCCTGGTTTCCCACAATAATCAGAAAGTTGGCCCTGGTGGGAGGGCCCTGGGCAGCTCCGCCATCTGGGCTGTCCATCATGGAATATGTCAGGAACGGCATGCGGGCCGGCTAATCAGTGCCAAGAAGACCTGGATCAACCAGCCCTGGAGGAAACCATGATCTTTGTTCTTGAGATGAACAGAAATGAAAAACATCTTGCGACCAGGTGACTAGGATCAGATTTGCGCCATCTGGCCACCCGCTGGGAGAAGGCCCCTCCAGTAGGTGCTCACCCATTCCCTGCTGTGGGGGGTGCCCACGGGCCTGGCAACACCCCTCAACCACCCTCACAAGTCCCTCCTAGATCAGCTTCAGGGAAGATGGACTCCACTCTCTTTTCTCACCAGCTTTTTGAATCAATTTGCCTTCCTTTCCGCAGCACCTTGGGTCTGGACTCATGGGCCGGTCATGCGGGGAGCAGCTGGACTTGGGTCCTGTCGCAGCTGTACAGCCTGTTAGCAGGCGGTGTGAGCTGTGGAGAAACGGCGGAGAGACTGGGGGAGGCTGGAGGACCAGGCCTGGGCGTGTTGTGTGCTCAGCGCGGAGGGTCAGAGCAGGCCTCCCTCTGCCGGCAAAGGCTGGGCTGGGAAGAGCAGAGAGCCCAGCGGGCATCCGGGGAGGGCACCACGCTGGGCACAGGGAACCGCTGGACCCAAGGCCCAGAGTGGGGAGGTCCCTGGCACGTTTGAGGAGCAGCCAGGAGACCAGCCTGTCTGGCCTGGAGGGAGGGAAGGGGGAGGCGGAGAAAAGGAGGAGAAGAGGCAACCTGGGAAGCGCAGATCCCCGAGGCCTTGTGTACCGTGGAGGGACCCGGGAGCAGACGGGATGGACCATAGAGTGACATGATGTGACTTCTCTTTCAAAGGCTCCTTAGGCTCAGGGCTGAAAAGCCTAAGGTGGGTCAGGGCCAAGCAGGGAGACCTGCTGGGTGGAGGTGGAGAAAAGATGGGGCTCAGGCCCAGGTGGAGGTCATGGGTGGTCCTTGATGCAGAGCCAGCAGGACTTCTCGGGGGACTGGCTGTGGGTGGAGAGAGGAAAGGGTCAGAGCTGAACCCCAGGCTTAGGGCCCGAGCCACAGCAAGGAGGGGGTTGTCAGAGCCTCTCCTCGGATCCAGCTGGGCTGGGGAGGAAAGGAGGGCCCAGGGCAGGCGGCGGCCCGACCTTGGACAGCCTGACCTCTGGGAAACGAAGCATCGCAGCTACGTAGACCCGCGTGCAGTCCAGCTTGGGCACCCCTGGCCGGGAGGCCTCAGAGGGCCTCTGACCCCTGTACCCTGCTTTCTTGTCACTTTTCTATGCCCTGCACACTCTCCTCCCTCCTGGGTGGCCCTGTCTAAGGGGCCAGTTCCGAGGCCACAAGGGCTGCCTCAGGCGGGTCACCTGTAAGTGGGGGGCTAAGGGGACCTGCCATCAAGGTTGTCAGGCCTGAATGGACTCGTCACCGTAGGTGCTTAGAAAAGGGTCTTGCAGAGTGAAGATGTGAATTTGGGGTTCTGGGAGGAGGACCAGCACCCAGTAGGTACCTGATAAATAGAAAGGGTCATCCCCAGCCGGCCCCAGGCCCACTCTTAGGTTGTGCTCCGCACTGAGACCTTGGGGCCCTGGGACTTGGAGAGACACGGACCTGGGACTGGCTGCGGAGACCCAGGGGACAGCGCTGAGGGCCTGAGCCCGTGTGGGGCCTCTGAACTCCTCCCTGTGGCGTGGAGGGCCCCTGGGACAGGGCCCCCCAGGAGGGAGGAGTGTGCAGGGCATAGAAAAGTGACAAGAAAGCAGGGGGCTGCCCCAGAGGAAGGGGTGTCTGTGCCTTCCACCCCAGGGCACCACGCTCCCCCTCCTGGTGACACGGCGGTCACAGCACAGGCTAGGGTCAGTCACATCTGAGTTCCAGCCCATTTTACAGCCAGACAGTTGAGGCTCAGGGAGGTTAAAGGGTCCTGTGGCTACTTGGGTTAGGTGCGTCGTCTACGCCCCTCTGTGCCCTCCTGCTGCTGAGCCCACTGGGGTGACAGATGTGACAAGTCCCCAAATGATGGAGGCCAGGCAGTTGGGGCTCTGCCAGGGCTGGAATGGCGCAGGCTTCGATGTCCTCTGAAAGTGAGACCCGTCCTGCCCCCGCCATCTGCCCTGAACCTGAAGCCCAGGGACCCGGTGGGAGGCGGTGCAGATCAAGAGGTCCCTGGGGCGGGGCTGGGAGGCGGAGCTGGGGCAGGGGAGGGGGATGGAGGCTGAACCCTGGCGGGGGCGGGGAATCCCAGGGGAGCCAGATGAGGGACCGTGACCTCCCCCAGGGAGTCTGAGTGGCAGGGGCCTCCTTTCCAGCGTGTTCCCCGTTCCCTCTTCACCTCCGCCGGCTCTCAGAACCTTGGCCTGGGTCAAAATCACCCTCACTGTGGCCAGTCAAGTTCAACTCGTCATAAATTTTCAACAGTTTGCTAATCAGTCAGAACTGGGCAGCCTCCGTGAGTCTCAAGGTCAAGTGGGGAGAAGACGTCTCCTGATTCCTACAGGTTGTTGCATTGACTCGGGGCCTTGTGTGTCACCTGCTGTGCTGAGTCGGTCACCTGGTGCCTAAATGGGTCACTTTGTCATCTTGAGCGCTGCTCTTTCATCAAGTCAGATTTAACTGCTGCAGCTGCTGCTGGAGTGGCCTGGCCTGTGTGGGGCAGGGTGGAGCCTGCCCAGGTCACCGCTGTGCAGGAGGAAGCCACACGGTGGGGAGGGGGACTCACAGCCTCCAAAGGCTTGGCTTGAACCCCCAAGGTGAACCTGTGGCCCGGAGCACAGGAGTCCCAGGGTGCTGGGGTTCACAGTTCCAGGTGGCTTCCTAGTTCTGGGGGGGTCTGTGGCCTTGGGAAACGGAAACCCACCGGAGTGGGAGAGTGTGTAAAATTGGGGTGAAGTGGCCAGTACCACAGGGCTGACCCTCCCTGTTGGAATGTCAGCCTCAGGATGGGGGCCAAACTCAGGGAATAGGCTTTGAAGCTTGGGTAGGGGTTCCCTGGAGGCCCGGGGCAGCGGACGGTGTCCCAGGGAGAGAGCACAGCAGGAGCAAGGGCCTGCAGGCATCACCTGGATTCACTGCTGCCTGGCCACTGTCAGAGCTTCAGGGACGAGAGAGCACCAGGGCCAGGTGGAGGGGCCAGCTCTGACAGTGGCCAGCACCCCTTAGAGGGCTGCTGCAAAAACTTTAAACATCATGTTGAAGTTCACAGCTTTGGGGGTCAACTGCTTGATTGCAAATCCTGCCTCTGCCACCTATGCTGGTGACACTGGGTGAGTTGCTTAACCTCTCTGAGCCTCAGTTCCCTCATCTGTGAAATGGGATATGATAGCAGCCTTCACCAGGCTGGGGCAGAGCGCTCCCAGCAGAGCCGGCACCCGGGGGGGTATCACAGGGGTGGTTCTTGGATCCGGGCTCATCACGTGCCGGGGACCTGCACTTTCCCCTAGTCCTCAGAACCACCTGGAGGTGGGGTGGGTGGGATGGCAGGTCACATTGAAGAAACTGAGTCCCAGGGAGGTGAAGTGGCTTCTTCAAGGTTACATGGCTGAGCCACGAGGGGACAGCTGACATCTGCCCTTGTCTGTGTGATGTGGAGCTCACCCAGGGCCCAGCCCAGAGTCTCACCTGAGGTGGGGCCAGCCTGCCCCCTCCCATGCCTCTGGGAGCTCCTGTGGCCTCAGCCTGAGGGATCCCAGTCAGAGGGTCCATGCAGTGACCCCAGAAGTTGGGAGAAGTGCCCATCTGTGCACTGGCTGCTGATGGGTGCTCGCCTCCCCCTTGAGCCTCAGCCTGTGCAGACCAAGGCCCTTCTAAGCCGCTGCAGCAGGAGGCAGGGCCTCGCCTTAGGTAGGACAGAGGTCCAGCCTCCTTGTCATTAATGTAAACGTGCGTTTCTGTCGAAATCCCTGCGTGGCTGACCCACCAGCTGCAGGATTTACCTCCTGTGCACACAGATCTCTGCAGACTTGTCCCCTAATATTTATTCTGGTGACTGTAACATGTAGATAAGGTGAGTGCTTGGTGAGGGATCCCAGAATAAATTTACATTCTCGAAGCCACAAAAAGCTGCATGTCCATGGTGTTATGGGCCTGGCCGGGGGCCCAGGAAAGGAAAGAGCCAGCCCAGGCTCGTGTGTGTGGTCATGAAGTCTCAGTCCGGTGGGTGGAGCCCAGCAGTCCGGCCTCCCAGAGTTGTCAGCCTCTAATTCTGAGAGGCCTCCGTTAATAGAATCTTAGACTGATAAAACATTGAGCCCAGAATTGCGGATGTTCAGGGCTTGGGCCATCGTCTTGTCCAGACACCCAGGTGGCATTCCCGTCCCCTCCCCTTCTCAGTGTTCCAAAAAGTTCCTGATCTTTCTCTGGTCACCTCCTCCAGGAAACCCTCCCTAGCCCAGCCAGATCATGAGACTCCACGGATCTCATTTAAAACTTGACTTCCCCCTGGGCGCCCTCAGAGCAGGGGAGGGTCTGCTTCTGTTCATGGAGGAGTCCCCAGCACAGGGGCTGGCACATATTAGATGTTCAATGAATGTATCCTGAAGGGCATTCCCAGTCCTAATGGGCTGTCCCTATAAGGCCGGTTAGTGATGGTCTGACCTGCGGATGACCAGGACCTGGCTGATCCTACAAGGTGTAGAGTGTGCAGAGCTGGGGCCGGAACCTTCTCTCCACCCTGTGTCCATTTTCACCTACGGAGGAGCATCAGGTCTGGGGAACCTGTTGGGGCAAAGAGGACCAAGGCCCTTTTGGGTGTTCCGAGGAGCCCTGTGACCCCATGAGTCAGAGCCTGCATCAGCACCCTGCCTCTTCTGCTCCCTGGCAAGATACTTCATGCTCTCCTTGCCTCAGTTTCCCCACCTGTAAAATGGGGATGGTGACCATTCCTACCTGTGGCTGCCAAGGGGTCTAGCAGGCCCCTCTCTCTGCCAGGGGAAATGAGTGTGAGCAGCGGGGGGTGGGGGTGGGGGCGGGCAGTGCCCTGGGAGTGACGAGGAAAATGCCAGGAGCCCAGGCAACCCGCCGAGGCGCCTTCTGAGTCTCTTGCCACACTGCCACAGGGCAGGCAGCAGCGGACATGGCCTTCTGTCCCAGAGGCTCAGGCCCCTGGGGAGGGAGGAGGGCCAGGGTGCTGCTCCCAAGGCGCCAGAGTGGCAGCTGAGGGTGGGCAGAATCCAGAACCGATGGAGGGGGAGGCAGTGAGGGCTGCCTCGGTCTGTGACTCCCGCTAAGTTCCCCTTCTGGAAGGCGGGTCGGCCTCCAGCCTGCTGAGAGGGTCCACCAGTGGAGGCCCGGGGCTGTGTGACCGTGGCAGACCAGAGAGGGCTGAGCTGGGGCGCTTTGTCCTTCCTCCTGCCCTTGAACTCGGAACCTGCACCCAGAGGCTCCATCAGGGAAAGGTTGCTGTGGAGAGAGCACTCAGGCCCCTCTGCAGCCCCCAGGTCCCTTCTGTAGCAGGAGCCCCTCCCCAGGAGCCCCCACACGGGGCTGGGTGTCAGTGCCCCCTGCTGGCCAGCCCTGGGCTGTGCCCCTAGCTCTGCCCCAGGCCGGCTTCCCTTCCTCCAGTCTTGCTTCCTTGTCTTGTTGGCCCCTCGTCAGCCTCTTCCCCTCCAGCTCCAGCTCCCTGCTTCTCCAGACTCTCCTTTGTGACAGCAAAAGTCAGCGACTCTCCATCAGTCAGGCTGAGTGGGAAGCCAACGTCCATCACTCAATTTGCTGGGTGACTTTGGGTGGTAAGCGCTTGTCTCTGTGCCTCCGTTTCCTCCTCTATAAAACGGGGCTAGGAAACCCCAGGCTCTCAGGGAGATGGAGATGGAAGCCTTTTGCCTGGTCCCAGCACAGAGCAGGTGCTCAGCTAAAGCCTTTATGCCGATCGACGCCTTCAGCATCATTACCTGGCCTTTCCCCAGGCAGGAAGTGCAGGTGCGCGGCACAGACGGTATCATTGATGCAGTGGGGATCTTCCTGTACATTCAGTCTTCTTTCTTTTCTGTCTTGCGTCTGCATCATGAGCATTTTTCACACATCATTTCAAAGTCCCTGAAAAGCATGATGCTAATAGCTCGGAACAGTCCCTCGCTGGGGGCCCCGTGATCGGTCCTCTGTCATTTTGGTTGGATAGACAGCGTGTTGGGGTTTTCAGTCTTATCATCAGGCTTCAATAAATACCCGTAGCCATCGGCCCTGCCCAAGTCCCGGCCTCCGCCTGGGGTGGGTTCTTGGAGGTGGACTCACTGCCCCAGAGCTGGTGTTTCCGAGGCTCAAGGTCTTTCTTACTTATTTGCCTCCATGAAGCAGTGCCCAGGCATGCCCACCCACCCACAGGTATCTGCACGGCTGATTCTCTTTTTATTTAGTCTTAACAAATCTCAGGAGACCCAAATTATCTTTCATTGTCTTTTGGAGGCACATAGGCCTGGCCTATGTGACAGGAGGGTGGTGCACAGATTATATTCAGGGTTTTCCAGCAAAGCTCATGACAAATGACAGACAGACAGCGGCGGGGCAGCCTTGGGCAAACAGCAAGGGAGCTGGGCTCAGTACTGTGTGACCTGGGTATATTATATCTCCCTCTCTGGGCCTTGGCCTCCCAGTTGGTCTCCACCTCCACCTCATCTGATGTCTGGAACAGGGCCTGGGATGTAACTGTGCTCCACAAACATTTGTTGAAGACTGAATGGACACAGTGACCTTCTAAAGGGAGAATCTGCCACGTCACCATGATTCCCCTGAACTTTGCTCAATGTCCTGACATTCAATTTACTCTTTTGGCTGCGTGAACTTCTGTTTCTACTTAGAATATGAGCAGGAAAAAAAAAAAAAAAAGCCCAGCAAGAAAATGAGAAAAATAAGAAGGGGATGATCTACAAAATCAAACTTCTCTTGAGCCCATCAGAGAGCTGGGGCTGCCAGGAGGCCAAGCAGCTGAGGACCAGGGAGGTACTAATGCACCTCGGCAGCGCCCTGGAGGGACAGGTGGCCTCCGCTGTGAGCAGGTAGGAGACGGCTAAGGGTCTTAAGGCCAGGTGTGGGTGGGTGCCACCTACGGCATTGCTGTGAGCCCTCACGCCCAGGGTACTCAGGAGACGCTGGGAGACACACAGGAGCAGGGCCCAGGAGGACCCCCTCTCTGAGTCGGGGTCATGAAAGGCCCCACCTCCCAGGCCATTCGCTCGTCTGGACCAAACGCCCAGCGGGGTGGGAAAGCCACTGGCCCATGGGCCCAGAGGAGACTGGACAGCTGCCTCTGGGCAGGGGAGGAGCCCCACCATGGCTCCTGCTGAGACCCTTCTCAGGGAGGTCTCAGAGGTGCCCTGGGGTCAGCCCTCCTTGGAGGAGCCTCTGTCCTTGCTCTCAGACACAAGGTCACACAAAGCCAGTCTCAGGAGCCCTCAGGAGACCTTCAGTGCCAAAGGAAGCAGGGATTTCAGATCACAGGAGAGGCCAGCGCCCCAGGTCAGCAGGAGCCGGGCTGCCGTGCTGCCGGGCCTCCCTTGTCTGAGTGCTGGGTGAAGCCCCCTCTGTGTCCTCTGCAGCCGTCCTCTGGGGGGGTCTTGCTCCCCCTCACGTGGAGGCTGCGGAGGAGCTAGACAATCCCGCCCGTGCCCAGGGAGGAGGCAGGCGAGGGAGGAGTTGGTTCTGTGCATCTCAGTCTAGATCTAGATTTTTTTTTTCAAATCTGATACTTGGCAGAACACAATGACAGCCCGGAACTGGGCCACCCTCCAGGGGAAGCGGTCTTGGCGCTCTCCTGTGGCATCCCTGTCTGGGAGCACCGTCTCCTTCCCAGCTCCGGTGTCTCCCTTCCCTTTCCTAGTGCATGCTCCGATTCTGCGCCCCCGCCCTGCACGTGGGGCCAGGAGGCTGGGGTGCCCCTGCAAGTGGAGGTGGCAGGGTCACCTTGGAGACCCAGCCCCTGGCTGAGCGGGGGCTAGAGGGGAGGAGACACAAGGCCTGGGAAGAAGAGAGGGCCATTGCTACTTCTTCATCGTGTGCTGTGACGGTCACCTTGGGGCTCTGGTGAGAATCTCACAGATGGGGTGATGCAGGTTCTGGACCCTCCAACTCGCTGTGTGACCTTGTGCAAGTGCCTAGACCTTGGAGCCTCAGTTTCCCCATTTGAACAATGAAAGAATCAATGAAGGAATTTGGTGGTTCTCAGTCCTGACTGTGGACATTTCCTCTCCCAGGCAAGATGGGGGACAGGGATTGGGTTCACCCTTCCTCCTGAATCCATGGAAGATTGGTCGTCCTCTTCCCTCGGTGCTTGCTGGGGATCAGTTGCAGGGATACCAAAATCAGTTCCCTTCCCCGCTATATCCAAATCTGTGTTGAGCTCAAACCCCACATAAAATGGTGTAGTATGTGCATATAATCTCTGCACATCTTCCTGTGTGCTTTAAATCATCTGTAGATTAGTTATAACACCTAACATAATGCAAAAATGTGTAAATTACAGTTATTATTTTGTATTGTTTGGTGAACAACCAAAGGAAAAATTCTGTGCATGTTCCGTATAGATGCAATTAAAAAAGATATTATTGATATGGTTGAATCCTGGCAGCTCCCAGCTAAACAGGGCCGAGTGCAGATGAAATGGTGCTTTCCTAGACACAGGCCATCAGGCCCTGAAGGAGACGAGAAACAAATGGCATTGCCCTGGTCACAGCCCAGAGAGAGTTTCCAGGCCATGGGGCAGGAAGGTCAAGCTCAGGGAAGCCCGGGAGTGGAGGGGTTAGAGCTGCGGGTTCAGGAGAGCAGGGCGTGGCGGGGGTCCACGGCACACAGAGGCCGAGAGGAGACCGCAGCTCAGGGCGAAGATGCTGCAGAGTCCCCAGAAGGGAACCGCGCGGCTGTCACCTGTAAAATCTTCAAAGCAAGACCCCAAAGGATCCTATTGCTCCCAAGTAACTTGACGGTGCTCTGGAATAAAGTTTAGAAGACGTCTGGCAAAATAAAACTACCCAGCACCCAGCAAGATAAAAGTCACAGTGTCAGGCGAGGAAAGCTGAGATGCTACAGCAGGGCCACTCAAAGTCGCTTTCAGAGTAAATAATGTCACAAAGAGGGCCGGGGTGTCAACACATGCAGAGGACGTACCATCCTGAATGTTTATAGACCTGGTAACAGCTCTCCACAATACACAGAGCAGGGACAGAAATAGGATTTCAACACCCCTCGCTCAGAAGATGACAGAACAAGGAAACATAAAGTCACCAAGGCGATAGGGGACTTGATCAACCCTATCAACCAACTTGACCTCATTGACATTTACAGAACACCCCACCCGCTACCACAGAGCTGCCTCCTGCTTAAGTACATTTCGAAATATGTCGAGATAGACCAGATTCTGGGTCCTGAGACAAATCTCAATAAATTTAAGGGAGGCAAGTTGCTGAAAGAATGTTCTGTGACCAGAGCAGAATTAAATTAGAAATGAATAACAGAGAGATCTTCGAAAAGTCTCCAAATATTTTGAAACCAAATGGCACACTTCTAAATTGCCCGTGTGTTAAAGAATAAATCAAAAGAGGAGCTAGAGAGTGTTTTTCACTGAAACAAAAGTGAAGGTACAACATATCAGAATTAGAGGGCTGCTGCTATAGCAGTACTTAGGGGAAATTCTAAAACTAAATGCCTACGTTAAGAAAAGAAGAAATGTCTCAAGTCAATGACCTCAGTTGTCACTTAAGACACTGGAAACCGAAGAGCAAATTAAACTCAATGGAGGTAGCAGCAAAGAAAAAAGTGTTAAATATAAATCAGTGGAGAAATGCAACAGAGAAAATGAATAAAACCAAAGCTGGTTCTTTAATATCAATAAAACGAGCCAGACACCGTGGTGCACGCCTGTAATCCCAGCAGCCTGGGAGGCTGAGGCAAGAGGATCTCGAGTTCAAAGCCAGCCTCAGCAAAAGCGAGGCGCTAAGCAACTCCGTGAGACCCTGTCTCTAAATAAAATTCAGAATAGGGCTGAGGATGTGGCTCAGTGGTCGAGTGCCCCTGAGTTCAATCTCCAGTACCCACCCCAATCAATAAAATTGATAAGCCCCTAAGCCACACTGACTGGGGGAAATAAAGGAGAGAAGACACAAGTAATGAGTATCCAGAAGGAGAGTCGTGACCTTGCAGATTCTATATCTATTATTTGGAATTTTTCTACAAGGAATATAGGTCTTTTTCCATCTATCTCTTTTACCTATGTCTCTATCATCTATTGGATTATTTCAGCATTGGATGCTTACTTTATACTTTGAGTAATAATACAATTCTACTTCAATGACTTCATTGCTCAAATATTTTCAGCTTCGGCTGCTGAGTATTGCGGGGTGTCCAGCAGCTCGCCAGGGAATTCTTGCCTGCTCCGAGGGATAAGCCTCCTGGGAAATTAAAATCTAGGATAATTAGTGAGGAACAAAAGACGAAGAATCAGAAAGGAGAGTTTAAAGATGGAGCCCTGACAGGTCCAGTCCACACAGGACCTGGAGCTAGGCAATTAGCTCCTGTGGTTTATTTAAGGGGGTACATCAAAGGCAGGGTTAAGGTTTCAAGGGTGGACATCTTGCTTTGTGACATCTTGCAGTCAGCAGGTTGATGGCATCTTGGCAGGTCACACCCATCTCAGAGGGGCTGTGCGGTGGGGAGGTTGGAGCAGGTCACCCCCAACTGTGGTGCCGTGTGGGACCAGGCAGAGTGGAATAGGGTTCACGACGTCTCTGGGCAGTCCAGCGGAGGAAATGTCCACTGGAAGTTCCCAGACACCAGACTGTCCTCTTCATTAGGCCGTGATGAGCGTCAAGTCCACTCAGAACCCACAGACGGCTCTCAACAGTCGGGAGCTCCTTTAGTTGGTGCCCAGGTCCCTTTGGTATACTTCCAACATTGTAGGGTCTTTTTGTGTGTGTGCATCATCGTTTTCTGGCACTGAAAAATCTGCCAGGGCTCTCTGGTGTACTTTTGGCCCTATCTTAGAGTCAGCCATTTTTCTCATTGGAGAATGGTCTTAGAGACCAAGATGGCAGTACCCATGTGCTCATGGCAGTTGGGTATCCGTGTTTCTAGGCCGCCCAGTTTGCAGAATAAGGAGACGGACCCTAAGCTGTGCATTCACACATCTGTAGAAGTATTTCTGAAGGTAAAAGTCTGTGTCTTTAGTGGGACTAATGTGACGTCACGCGGATGTCTCCATCTCTGATCTGTTACATGGTTCCTCCCAGCCGTCTCCTCTTATTTGTCTGTGACTTTCTCCTGCAGCCGTGAGAGTCCTGACCTGCGCCACCTGCCATTCATGTACTTAATTGTTATTCCCGGTGTCGGGGACAGTAGAGTGATTTCAGAACTGTGAACTCGTCCCCCATAGCAACAGCCTTGTCAAGCAGAGCCCAGGGCTAGGTGCAGTTCTTTGGGCAATTAGTCCTGTGGGCTCCGCGTGGAGTCCGAGCTACATGGACCGGCCCCCTTTATCTTCCCCCCTGAAGGGAAATCATTCCACACATTGGTCATGCTGTTAAATTCTTTTGTCACAGCTTACATTCCATCCTGAGGTCTCCCGAAGTCCTAGATGATTGTTTAAAAAAGTCTGTATACGTTAAGGTTCACTTTTCTATTGTCAAATTCTATGGATTTTGATAAAGGCACATATCAGTCATGACATTGTACATAATCGTCTTGACGACCTCCCGGACTTCACCTCTTCAACCCTCCCCACCGACCAAACCCCCTGCATCCACTGATCTGCTTACTGTGGCTGATCTGCCTTTTCCCAGAATGTCATCTAAGTGTAACCTCTGCAGATGGGCCTCTCTCCCGTGGCAACTCGGAGATTTGTCCCCGTCACTGTGTGACTGGACCGCTTGCTCCTTCTAAGGGCCATTCCAGCGTGTGGGTGTCCCGCCTGCATCCACGCACCTGTGGAAGGACGCTTGGTGGCCTGCTGCTCTTAGGAACCGTGAGTGGGCTGCTGGAAGCCTTCAGGTGCGGGCTCTGGTGTGTTCGTAAGTTTTCATATCAGTTGGGTAAATACCTGGGAGTGGAATCGCTGGATCTCACGGTAAGATCCTTCTGCTGCGTGAGAAACCGCCAACTGTCTCTCAACGTGGCTGTGCGATCTCGTCTTCACACCACCAAGGAACGAGAGTTTCTGTTGATCCACATTCTCTCCAGGAGTGGGTATTGCCTGGGATGGGACTTTAAAAAATATATATATATATATCTAGATACCTAGGCCCTGTTCCCGGGGATTCTGCCTGCATCAGCCTGTGGTGACCTAGGGGACCGTCAGGCGACCCTGGCGTGCGCAGCAGCGTGCTTTCCTGTCCTGGGAGACGCAGTCCTTTGGGGCTACCTGCTCGTCCTGGCCCAGGCTCCCCCTCGCTGTCCTCCTTCTCTGGGGTGAAGGTGGGGGCTCCATGCTCTCCGGCTCGCCCGCCCCTTCCTCTCCCACTTACCAACAGCCCCACTCCACAGCCCTCTGGGACGGGGCCAGGCGCACTCCGCAGAGCCAGTCTTCAGGACAGGAGCAGGAAACGACAGGCACAGCCCTGCCACTCGGCCTCCTCAGGCCCCGGGACTGACGGTGGGGACCGTGTTTCTGGATCTTAAGTCCATTCCTCACCCCACCACCCGGTGTTCTGGGCTTTGTCCTCCCTTGTCTCCAGGTGGCCTGTCCTGAGGTCCCTGGGGGATTCCCTCCCTTGGGATGAGCCCCCCCCCCTCACCAGGATGGCTGCATCGGGACCTCCTCACCCACTCTGCCCAGTGCAATGGCTGCCCCTCCTCGGGGGCTGCTCCCTCTCCCTACAGGGTCCCGGTGGAGGTCATCTGAAGGGTCTCCCAAGGCAGATTTGGGGCCAGGGGGTGGATGCCCTGAGAAGGAGAGATGTGTCCAGAGTTGGGGTGGACGGGCCGCCCTGGGGAGAGGTGGTGAGCTCCCCGTCCCTGAGGTGTGCACAGGGAGCAGGTGATCCTCAGCAGAGGCCTCACAGGAGGCAGAGAGGCTGAGAGTGTGGCCTCAGAGGCTGAGCGGTCTGGGCAGAGCCTGGCCACGCGACTCACCGGGCGTCCGATCCCCAGCAGCGGATCCACCCTCCCTGAGCCTCGGTTTCTTCATCTGGAAAATCAGGCAGAGGGGTAGTTCCTGCTCCCCGGGTTGCCATGGAGACAGCAGGACACAGGGTGTTCGAAGCTCTGAGCACAGAGCACTTATTATCCAGCCCAGGGGGAGGGGACAGGGTGACAGCGCTGAGCGGCGGCAATTCAACCTGGCTGTCGTTTAACCACCGAGGCTCTGAGACCCCGGGATTCAGTCATCCGACAATCATGAGGTTCCCCGAGACTCTAAGGCTTTAAGTCATCGTTATTGTCGTTCTTCTCATCTAAGGCCCCTCGGAAGCCCAAGCTGTGGGATTGCAAGATTCACATCTGCAGCCCTCCCTCCATCAGGGAAGTTCCCAGCCAGGAACTGCAGGGGACCCTTCATCCTTGTCCCTCTTTCCACTTCTGACCTTCCACCTTGGTCCCCGGGGCCCAGGCTACGTCCCCAGGGCCCCTTTGCTAATCCCAGCCTTCTGCCCGGCACCCCCGGCGACGTCCCTGAAGTGGGCTCCCCACATGCTCAGCATCCCGTCCTCTCTGCTGGACCCCGACTTCGCTGCTGAAATGTCACCCTACTTTCAAGGCCAGAGTCAAAGGCGGACCTTCCCAGAGGCCTTCTTCCCCTCCCCCTTGAAACCGATGTCCCCTGTCAGTCCCCCTGGACACTCTGCTGAACCCACTCTCAGGGCCCTTGCTGCCGTCAGTGCGCGAGGAGCCCTGGTCCTGTCTCCCACAGGGTCTCCCCCTCTACCCCTGCTGGGCCCCACCCTAGGGAGAGGACAACAGGCCATCTGAGTGGTCAGGGGTGGGAGACCAATGGGGCCACCGTTGCTGGGGGGCAGTGTTGGGCGTGGAAGGAGGCGGCGCTGGGTGCTGGAGCCCGGCTGGCTGGGGCCTCTGCCTGGGGCTGGTGGGCCTGCCGCAGTCACCCCATTTCCATGGCAACCCGAGTCCTCAGGCTGGGCCACACCTCAACGTAGCCCTGCCTCAGGGAAAGGATGGGCCTGCGGTCCACCAGGCTCTGCCCATCAGGGCTGCTCAGAGAAGGGCGGCTCCCCACAGCTGGCCAGGTGTCCGCCAGGCTGCTAGACCCACAGCCAGGGGAGGCGGGGCAGGTCAGAGCCAGGCGTCGTCTTGGCAGCCACAAGCTCAGCACTTCATCTCCTCTGGCTCCCACCCCCTGGCTCTGTCCCCACCTGCTGGCCCTCAGTGGGCTCTGTTGGATGAACCTGGTGACCACAGGTCCCCATTGCAGCTGCTTCAGAGCAAACCCCTCTCTGCCCTTGACACAACTCTGCTCTCCGGTCACCAACCTCAGGAACCTGGACTTCAGTCTTTGATTCCCACCCGCAGCTGCCCAGCACCTGGGCTCCCCGGCGGATAGTCTCCTTCCTCCCTCTCCCAACCCCCTCTGGGCATGTTCCCCGCACAACGGGGTCCACACCTCCGTCAGCTCACCCCTGAGGGACCTCCCAGGCCCCAGCTCCTTCCATTCATGTGACGAGATCTTCTTAAGCCAGATTTTGTCTCTGTGGGAACCATGGGGGCTTCCTTTGGCCCCAGGGACAAAGTCCAGGCCATTTCATCTAGTCAATGTACAGGTGACCAGCCCCTGCTCTGCGCCGGGCGCTGGGGACACAGCAGAGAAAAATAATAACAGCAAAAATATGATCCGTGGTCTCCGGAAGCTCCTCTTCTGCGGGTGGACCACAAACTCGTACATCAAATGTATTTGGTCTGTAATGTGAAAAAGGCAAAGGAGAAAAGTAAAAAGAAGGGCCCGGGGCTGGGCGTGGTTGATATTGACATTTGAATGAAAACTTGAAGGAAGCGAAGGAGGGAGCCAGGTGGGTGCTAGAGGAGGAGCATTCCAGGCCCAGAGGATAATGACTGCAGGACCCTCCAGGACGCCATCCAAATGTTCAATCTAAGATGCCCAACCTGCCCTGGCCAACTCTGGCCTCCTTATGGGCCTCCTGGGCTTGGCAGGCTTGTCCCTGTCCAGAGATGAGCTGCAGTGATCTGCCAAGACCTTTATTTAAAGGGCCAGATCCCCCTACTGACTATGAGCTCTGGGAGACAGGGACATGGTCGGACTTGTTCATTCCTCACCCCTGAGCTCAGTATGTGTCTAGCACATAGTAGAAGCTCAGCAAATCACCTGGATGAAAAAGTAGGAGAAAGGGGAGGCAGAAAGGATAAAAACACCCCTGTTCCTTTCGATAGAGCAGAAACAGCCCTGAACATTGTAGATTCATTTTATTTGTGGGATGAGATGGAAGCGGGGTCTGTTCCAAGTTGACTCTTTTCTCTTCCCTTTCCCTGTTTCCTTCCCTTCCCTCCTCTGTTCAAAAACACACATTGCATAATCAGAACCCGCGATTACGGCTCCATCCCCGGCCTGCGCCTCCGAGACGCTGGGCCCTGAAGAGAGGAACCGTTTCATATTTAATCAGTATTAGTTCTGGAATGCCCCTGGGTGAGCCGGCTCACGTCAGGGCTGTGGAGTTTAATTCTCGGTGATGCTAATTAGATCAGGAGAAGCTCTTGGCCTCTGAGCAGGAAGCAGGGGGGTCGCCCACTAACAAGCCACCCCCCGCCCCACCCGCTCATCCTCATCTCTCCAGCCCCAGTCCCAAGGGAGGAGCAGCGCTAGTCGCACCTCTTAGGAGAGGAGGGACGGCGGCTGATGTGCAGAGAAAGGCCAGACCTCTCCCTCCAGCTCCTTCTGCAAGGCAGGTGGGAGGAGCAGCAGGAGGAGGGGCGTTGGACCTGCAGGCCACCAGGACTGCCCTTCTCTGCGTATGGACAGGCTCTCTCCTTGACCAGCTCTCCTCTCCTTCTTCATTCAACCTCTGATTCTCACCACCACCACCATCTTCCCCCTGGTCCTGGAGATCCTGGGCACAGCGCTGGGGAATCTGCCTCAGGACCTTATCATCTCCATTCCACAGACAGGAAAGCCGAGGCTTGGAAGGCAAAACCATGGGTGTCACCACGGTAAGGGGCAGCAGGGCTGGAAGAGAGGACGACAGAACTGCAGCCCTGTTTCACAGCAGGCAGTGGTGTAGCCACCGGCACACGCTGGTCTCTGGGCATCAGTTTCCTGCTCTGTTTCCTTGTGTTTGAATTCCCCATGGTACCGTCTGGTGATGCTTGGACATGGTGTCCATTCTGCAGAGGCACAAACTGAGGCTCAGAGGTGGGGACAGCTTTGCCCATGTGCACACCCTTAGGGCTTGGTAGGCGCTGGAACCTGGCCCAGGGCGCCTGGCATTGTCATGCCCCTGTTCTGCTCACCCCCGGCCTGGCCTGACGGAGCAGCTTGCCCTCCCCGGGCTCCCTGGGGCAGACACGTTTGCTCGGGGATGAGGCGCGTCTTTCAGGTCAGACTCAGAGGTCAGGCCTTCCAAACGAGCCCACGCGTGCGCCACAGAGTGCGCCAGAATGGCCTGGATCACCCCAGGCCCCCGGGGGCTGAACCTCTCTCCCTGCCTGCCTGTCCCCTTCCCTCTGCCTGAGGTGACAGTGCAGGGTGGCTTTAAGCCCTTGCACCTGAAGGCCCAGGAGGGAGTCCTGGCTCTGCCCGGCACCGGGTGGGCCCTTCTGGCTCACCTTTCCGCTCTCTGGGGCTCAGTTTCCTCATCTGTACGGGGACAGTGACAGTGCCCTTCCCTGACGTGTCGGGAGGCTGGGATGGTGGCAGGCAGGTGAACTGCTCAGGACGGGGCTGCGCCCACAGCGACCGCCCAGGACACGTGGCTCCTTAAGTATTTTGGTCTGGTTTGTCCCCAGGGTCCACATTAGAGGGTAAACCAGTACCGGGTCCTTGGTCCCAGACTGCACAGTGAACTGTGGGGGATGTGGCCTTGGAGTCAGTGTCCCCAAGTCCCCACCCTGGCTCTATGGTGACTCTCTGTGACCTCAGACATCTTCAGCCCTCTCTGGCTCTCTGTCTTTCCATGGAAAAGCTGGACTAGAGCAGGCCCATGGACGGGATCGGGAGGCCTCGGTTTGGGGCGACCCATGACGGAACCTTAGTGCGGCCAGACCCAGGTCCCAGCAGCCAACTGCTGTTGAGAGTCCATTCCCTGCAGAGGGCTGTGCTGGGGTTTGACGGACTCTCCGACACTCCCTTTGAAGTCTGTCCCCAGTGCAGTGGTATCGGGAGTGGGGATTTTACGAGATGAGTGGCGGTGTCCCCTGGGTGGTTTATGACTGATAAAAGGCGCGTGGGGGTGTGCTCCTGCTCCTAGTTCCTCCACCTTCCACCAAGGGCGGCGGGAAGGCTCTTGCCAGGCACCTTGATCTTGGGCTTCCCAGGACACGTAGCACGAAATGGACTAAGGTGGGTGGGGACCTTCTAGAGATGTCCACCTGCTCCCCGCAGCCTTCCCCCGGGATCATCCTGACCGCTGGGGAGGACGGGCCTTTCTTCTGTTACAGGGCAAGCAGGGGCTGGGCCAGCCTCCAGGACTCCCCAGGAGACCTAATGGGTATAGAGGCCACCGTGAGTGCAGGAGGCTGGTCCCCGGACACCTGGGCTGTGCATCGAGGGTCTCAGGAAATAAACGTCCCTGTCTCTAGACAGAGGAGGGCGAACCCGGTCCCCTTGATGCCTGGGATGGGCTGAGAGGCGGGGCCTAAGAAGCGCCTCCCGGTTCTCGAACTCACAAACCGCAGGCCCTCTCCCGGCGTCGGGAGGTCTTGTTATGGACTCTTCCTCGGTGGTGCTTCTGGTCCCCCTCTGTGCCCGGCCCTGGGTGGACCACGTGGAAACCAGAAGGATTTGTCGTGACCCCTGCCGGTGAAGAGCACCGGGAGGCCGCTGGACACTGGCCACGCCAGCAGGGGTGCTGAGGAGGGTCCGAAGGAGGCGCTGATGCTGGAGGGCGCAGGGGTCGGGGGACAGACGGCTCCTCTTCAGAAGCCCAGCCCCAGGCAGCGAGCCAGGGCCCCAGAGCACTTAAGGTCTTGTGAAAATGTTTAAGGCCTGAAAAAAATGTTCTGGGATTAAAATCCAAACAGAGAGCTGTGCCTCTGAAATTGATACATGTTTAATTAAATGTCTACAAAACGCAGCGTTGTCAACTAGTCACTTTCTGTTCTACTTTGCAGCTGGGTAGCTACATAAACATTGATTCAGTGTAGGATCTTAAGAGGTCTGATTTGGTGGAGGAAGGAGCTTCCAAGAATATGAAGATGGGGGCTGCAGAGGTCGTAAAAGAACAGTGATCTGGTGGGGAGGCGGGGAAGGGGAAGGCAGCCCCAGAAGATGGTACCGGGGAGGGACACAGGGTCCAAGATCAGAGGACAAGATCAGAGGGAGGAGGGCATTCCATCATGTGCAGAGGAGCCCGGCCGGGAGAGCCCGGTGCATCCGAGGAGCAGGGAGCATCCATTACTCCTGTGGCGGGGGTCAGAGAAAAGAGCCCCCGACCCTATGGCTCAGCCCCCGACCCTATGGCTCAGCCCCCTACCAGGCCCCTGAGGTTACACTTGAAGCCTGGGCCTCACAGGGGCCCCAGGCCTCTGGGTGTCTCCGCTGACGGCTGGCACCTGGCTCCAGATGCCTGCTCCGTGAACTCCACGTGTGCACATGGGGTCTTGGCCACGGGAGCACAGAGGGGAAAGAAAAAAATAGAAATAATGAAAAACCCCAAACCGGCTGACGCTTCTCACAGGATTTTCAGAATAAGCCGATTTCCACCATCCATCTTTCTCTCCCAGATCAGGGTTTCAGCAGAAACAGCCCATGTCCCCTCAGGAAGGACTGTAGTTGCAAGCCCAATTTGTAAGTGACGCACAATCCTCGGCTCACGCAGAGGAAGTCTTTTGCAGGGCTGGGGCTGATGGGGTCCTTGCAGATGCCCCAGCTCTCTGGCCGCTGTTCCTCCAGGAGGCCTAGAGGTGAAGCTGGGACCTCTCGATGCTGGACAGAGGATGGCTGCAGGAGGATTGTGGATTGGCGGCCACCACTACTCCAGACTGCTGTGAGCAACTTCTCCAGGGGCCAGACGGCCCCGTGGTTCCTTCCCTCTGAGATGCAGAGTCCCAGGGATGGAGCGTGGATGCAAAGCCAGCTACAAGCCAGCACTGCTGACCTGGGGGAGGGTGTCCGGGGACGCCCCCTGCTTCCACCCACAGAGGGTATGCCACCAAGCCATGTCCCGAGCAAGTCACTGCTTAGGGCTCAACATTGCCTTCTTTGGGCTTTCTCTAGACAGTGCACATCCCCTCTGACCTCAGAGAATGGATGGATGCTTCTGTCCACAGAAGCCAGGATACGAGGAAACCTAGGAATTGGGGGAGATTCAGTGGGTGGTGAGAAATGAAGCAAAGGGGAACTGGATGGGGGAGCACCCACCAAGCCATCTGGGAGATGGGCTAAGTCCCCATGGCTGTGTATTGAGGAGTGTGTGTGTGGGGGGGGGGGCTCATAATTGCAGGACAGCTTTTGGACAGTGGAGGCAGGAAGTGCCGCCCCATGGCAGACCTGGGAGTGAGACAAGATTGCTTCCGTGGGAGTGGGCAGCTGCTATCAGGAGGGAGTCCATGCTGGCTGGGGCAGAGGGCTGAGGGTTTGTCCCACTGCCTCACAAGGACAGGTGAACGTGACTTGTTATTTCAGAGTTAGTACAGCCACAGCTGGCCACGTGCCTGGCGCTACCTCTAGGCACATAGAAATGCACGGATCTTCACAGGAACCGTATCAGGCAGCAACCTCATTACCCCTTTTAACCAAAAGGACACCGAGGCACCGAGAGATTAAGTCAGGGCCTAGTGACACCAGCGGGTGACTACTGGAGCCAGGAGTGGGTGTTCAAGTTCCCTGCGTCTCTCGATCCTAAAATCCTAGGGTTTTGAGATTTTTTTTCCCCAGATCTTGTTTTTTTAATTCTAAAAATCCATAATTTAATGATGCCATAAATTTGAGGTGCTCTATTTTTAACCCACGACGACTCTGAGAGTCTGAGAGTGTATAATTTGACACTAAGTCTCAGGATCTAAGACTATTGCTTGAGGATTCTCTGTGTCTAATATTTTATAGGAAACCCAGGGAGTGATTCAGAACCACACAGCAGGAGGTGAGGAAAACGCCTCCCTGCTTCCTAGTGGACAGGGAGACCGAGGGCAGCCCCGGAAACTAAAGACCTTGCTATTTGGGGGCCCATTAATTTAAGATGCCCCCAAGGGGCCGGGTTGGAAGCCAATGCTTGGGGCAGAAGGTGGGTGACCAAGGAGCCTTGCTCTGGGGAAGGGGGTGGTTCCCAGGGCCGGCCGCCAGGAGCCCTCTTCTGCTTGCAGCCCTCTCGGGGCTCAGGAGGGCAGGGGCCCCTTAGAGGGAGAGGGCAGGGCCGGTCCTGTGAGAGGAGTCCCCCCGGGGCCCAGGGCAGCCTTCAGGTCCCTTTGCTGCTGTTTTCCCAGGGTCACCACTGTCTGGAGTGGTCCTCAGCAAGGTGTTCAGGTGGCTCCCTTGGGGTGGGGAGAGGCCTGGGAAGGCCTTTGCTCAGGAAGTGAGGTCTGAGAGGCACCTTGGCCCACGAGCGAGATGCCATGCTGTCACCCTCACCAACAGCCTGCGGTGAGTGGCAACCTCTCGGTGCCTGTTTCTCTCTGTAGAGGTGATGATCCTGCCTGCCTCTTAGGATGAGGGACTACAGTGTCTACCTGTTCCAGTGTGGCTGGGGACGGCAGCCCTCAGGCCGAGTTAGTGTGGCATTAACATCATCCTGGCTATTATACCCTCCCCTGCCTCCTGGGCAGGCCCCAGAGCCCTCCTGGCATGACCCCCACCTCCCTCACCTGACCTCCCCCTCCCTCCCCGCCCAGCCACCCCCTCCCTGTCCAGCTGTCCCCTCCTGGGCGCCCTCCCCCCTGGAGGAATCCTCCAGGAAGCCCTTCAGCCTGCCCCTCCCCGACCTCAGAGCGCCCTGGCTGCCAGCACTGGAGATGTCACCCGTCTTTTCACCCGTGTCCCTGGTCACAGAGCCCTCTGGCACAGTGCGGGTGCACCCGGGGGTCACTGAACAAGCACACACAGAATGGGGCGCCGGGCTCCCCTGCATGCTCGGTAGGTCCCCCCACCCCACCCCGCTGCCCTGCCTGAGCCCTGTTTCCCGTCTGGAGGAGGGCGTGATGGCCCCAGCAGGGCCTTCCTTCACGGACATTAGAGACGCCGGTGGCCTTCCCCAGGTGCCCCAGGGGCCAGGCCCTGGGAGGACGTGATGCTCCTGGAGCTTTCAGGGGCAGAAGGGACTGGTGACGGGGCCGTCGGGAGGACAGGGACGGGCCGGTACCGGGGCCCACTGCAGCCGGGCCGAGGCTGCGGGCGTTGAGGAGGGGCCCAGGGAAGGTCAGCACGGCGGCTGTCCAGGTGGCAAAGACCCCGAGCTGCGTCGTCGTCCTGGTGGGTGACACCCGCGGCAGTCCCGGATGCGGCCTGAAGGTGGCGCTGCAGGCTCTCGCAAGCGCGACGGGGCGGGGCCGGCCGGCGCCTGGGGGTGGGGCGGGGTCCAGGGACGCGGCTGGGCGGGGCCTGGGGACCAGGGAAGGGGACTGTGAGAGCAGGAGGAGAGGCAGGGAGACCAGAGGAAGGAGGGAGAGAAAATGCCTGGAGAGACGGAGGGAGAAGCCCCTCCCTTCCCATTCAGGATTTGGAGGAGCCCAGGCCCTCTCGTGCCCCGCCCCCTACAGCAGAGTCCCCTCCTGGGTTACCTGGTCCCCTTCGTCCACCCGTGGCTCCCGAGGCCCTCAGGGTGAAGCCCAATCTGCGCAGCCGCCCCCTGAGCGAGCCTGGGACCCAGCACCTTCTCTCTCCCGGTCCCCTGCCACCAGGGCCCCACTGCACAGAAGTGCCTGCCACCTGCCAGAGGGCCAGGGTCCCCCGCCCTGGGGTCGCCTTGCTTGGCCTGAGCAGGGTGGCTGCTGTCAATGGCAGCCTCCTCCCAGCACCCCTTCCCTGGCCTCACTGCAGACAACAGCTCCTCCTGGCCCACGTCCCTGTCGCCCTGACCCATGTCCAGGCCAGACCTGCCCCAGGCTCCCCCATCTCAGCGCTGGCCAGGCTGGACCATGCTGGATCCCTCTGCTTCTCCAGGCAGACTGGGCGTTCCTTTCCCGAGGACAGGGACTCTGCCCTCTGAGTGCCCAGGGTGGCCAGCCCAGCAGATGAGCGGACATATCAATATGAGCCCCACCTTGGTGTCCCATGGCAACCCGAATCCCCAGCAAAGCTCTTCTCCCTGAAGAGGAGGCAAAGTGTCCAAAGTAAAGCCTCTGTCCCAGACTAGATCCACCTCCTCCAAGAAGCCCTCTTTGATGGCTGAGCCCAGGTTAAGTATCACTTGATGATCGTCCACTGTCTCCTAGCATAGTGCACACGATTGGGGTCCACTGGCCATCTTTCTTTTCCCTGTAGACCCAGGATGGGGCATTTGGATCCCCAGGTGTGATCACTCAGCCTCTGTAGAATGCAGCCTAGTGACTGCCTAGTGACTGCCTTGTCCCCACCTGCCTCTAAACTCCTTGCTGCTCCCTGTTCTGGCCTTCTGCTTTGGGTGCTGTGCATCTGTCCTTTGTCCCTTCCCCTCACAGCAGGGACATAAGCCATCAGAACCCCCTGAAAACTGCCCCTTCGGCCTTTTCCTAGCTGCCTGGCCTTCGCTCATCTGGCCTCTCACGGGTCTCGGTGTTTCTTTTCTTTTTTTTCTTTTAATCTCTAAAAGAGCCCGTGTGCGGGCAGAGGCAGAGGCAGGGCACTTTAATAAACTATTTAATAAACTCCCTGACAAGGCAGAGGGAGTCTGTGCAGAGCAGGGCACGGAGGGGAGACGGGGAGCAGCAATTACAGCTGCGAGGACAGAAGCTGTCAGCGGGCGCCTGCAGGTAGAAAGGGACATCTGGACCTCATTCTCCATCACCCACAGGGACAGGGCTGCAGGCTGGGGGTGGTGAGCCTGGGGAGGGGCCTGGGGACGGGAGATCAGGGGAAAGCTGGGTGGAGGGGGCCCCTGGGAAGGCCATTGTCAAAGGAAAGGGGGGGCGTTTCCGGTGGGGTAATGGATACCCCCTCCTCCTGGCTTTCATTAGCTGCCGGCCTCCCCACTGAGGGGGCCCCCAGGCTGCCGCAGAGCACTCTGGGAAGAGGGGCACGGCCTGGCTCCGAGGTCCCTGACTCTGCTGCCCCCGTTATTTGTGGGGCACCTGCCCCCGGCCAGATGTCCTGGGCAGTCTTTGCGGCTCGCGCAGGCCTGCTGGGGTGGTATTTATTTCCTCATTTGGCAGATGGGGGCCGGGCTCACAGTGGCACGCTCCTTCCGACCCTCCGTGCCCCCAGACCTGTTCCCTCCTCTGTCACCACCTTGCTGGAGTGCTGTGGGTGTGTCCCCACCAGCTCCGGGCAGACGCAGTGGGCAGGCGGTGTAGGCCCTTGTAGCTCTGACCCTGGCGGGCTCCCTGTCGTACAGAATGTCCCCAGCCCCCTCTGCCCCATGGAGGCGGCCAGAGGGGTGACGGACCTCCTCTTCCACTCCCTTCCTCTCATGATTTGCAGTCGTGGTCCTTGGAGAAGCCCCCGAGTAAATATTAATAATGTGCCTTTGTGTACATTGGCTGAGAGGGAGAGTGAATCATTTCCTGCCTTCCTCCTGGGCTCAGAATCTTAACTAAGAATGTGCTGGATCTTTGGGCTGCTACGGGGCTGGTGGAGGGGCTGAGGCCAGACGGGGAGTGGCTGCCCGCTGGCTGCCTCCTGGCTAATCCCACCTCCCCAGAGCGGGCTTGGATTTCCTTATGCGCTCCAAGCACCGGGGCCTGAGCGCAGGTTCAAGTCCACGTGGCCTGTGTGGCTGCGCCTGTGGTTTCTTTTCTTATCTTGGGGCAGGGGCTGGGATGTGTGGCCTACCCTGCAGGCTAGGGCTTCCGCGTGGGGGCTCATTCTACAGCCTGCTGTCTGATGAAGGGGATCATGAGACATAAATCCAACCAGAGGTCGCTGAGGGGACACAGAGCGGAGGAAGAGGGGCGGAAGTCCCAGGCGGTGCTCAGGCAAGAGTTTGCTGTCATCAGATTGTCATAACCTCTCTGTGGGGTGCAGAGTGCTGGTCCAGCTCACAGATGGGGAAACCGATACCCGGAGACAAGGAGACCTGCGGGGGGAGCCATCGGGAGTGAAGGAGGAAGGATGTTTGAACCCCGAGCTCACCCACGGCTGCTCCCCTCCTCACCAGGCTGCGGAGGACCCCAGTGAGGGTCCAGGAGACCACCCTGAGAGGGAGCTGCTGACCTGTCCTGGAAGAAGGAATGAAATGGAAGGGGAGGGAGTCTGGTGGGCACCCCCGGCTGGGCCAGGCTGCCCTGGTACCGTCAGCTCACCAGTGCGGTCAGCAGCGGCTGCATTTGCTTGAGCACCTACTGTGTGCCCAGGCTTTGCTAGCGCACAGTGTGTCATCTCATTCCTTTGTCAGAGGCCCGGGACCTGCTGCGACCACAGCTGGTCAGGGGAGCCGGGATCGTGCCCAGCTCCGTCTCATCTGTGCAGAGGAAGTGGGTGTGGGGGCGCAGCTGGGGAGAGGGCTCAGCTGGCGCGTGTTGAGCACCTACTGTGTTCGGGGGCTTCTCCTTGAGTCTGCACTTGCTGGAGTCCACGTCTCCTTCACTGAACTCAGCAAGTGGTGTTTTCATAAAAGAGGAAACGGGTTCAGAACAAGGGAGGCACTTGTCCAGGTTCACAGAGCTGGAGCGCGACGGACCACAGGTCCACACCCCGGGCTTTAGGTGCCAGCACTTCTGTCCCCGTTGACAGACAAGGAAGCTGAGGCCTAGAGAAGGGCCTGAGCGCCTGGGGTCTCACAGCCTGCGGGTCGGAGAACCCAGAGCTGAGCCTGAGGACCTTCTTCTCTGACAGCCTTTGGGGGAGAGAGGAAGGCAGCGGCCTCCTCCAGGAACCTGGCAGCGGAGGGGGCTCCGTGGCTGACGCTGGTCCCTGCTGGGCTGGCTGGAGCCCCGTCCCCCTGTGGGAACCAGCAGGCAGCAGGGAGGAGGCAGAGTGGCAGACGGGAAGGAAGCCCTGGGCGTGAAAAGAGGTTTTTCAGGAAACAGAGGAGGGGAAACTAGAGGCGCTAGATTCAGGGACCAGCTGGAGCCGAGGGAGCTGGGACCCGCAGACGGGAAGATGCCAGGACCACTGACTTGGAGCCGCTGAGCTTGGTTCATGAATATTGATGGAAATGTGGTCAACGTCTTCTGGAAGCAGCTGGGGATAGCGGCTGGGGCACCGGGTGTGGAAACAGAACAGGCAAGGTGTGAGCTTGCTCTGTTTCTAACCTGCTGTGCAACTTCAGGGATAGCACTCAACCTCTCTGAGCTTCCATTTTCTTATCCTCGTAGAGAATGGAATCTTAACTAAAAATATGCAGACTCTTTGGGCAACTGCCAGGGGCTGTCTTCTGCTGAGAATGGAGCCAGGCAGTTTTGCTATTGATTACAATGATTGGGCTGCTCCAGGTGTGTCTCTGAGGGTGTTTCCGGAGGAGACTGCAGTGGGGTGGTAACTGAGGGGGACGATGCACCTTTAATGTGGACAGGCACCATCCAAGCAGCCAGGGGCCTGGCGCTCTCGCCCTCTCCCTCTCCTCTCTCTCCTGGGCCCAGGATGCTCTTCTTACCTTGGATATCAGAACTCCAGATTCTCTGGTCCTTGAACTCGGATCTCACACCAGAAGACCCGCTGACTCTCG
Organism: Callospermophilus lateralis; assembly: GCF_048772815.1. Lineage (NCBI taxonomy): Eukaryota > Metazoa > Chordata > Mammalia > Rodentia > Sciuridae > Callospermophilus > Callospermophilus lateralis. The sequence goes on along the minus strand of NC_135311.1, from coordinate 123,053,497 downwards.
ATGACCAAGAGTCACAGGACAGCTCCGGGTTCTCAGGCCTTCGGGCGGGGACAGAGCCATCTGCCCATTCCCCTGGTCCATTTCCTGCAGATGGCCCTCTGGGACTTCTCAGCTGCGGTAACACAGAGCAGCTGCCCTGATGGATCCCTCTCCTCCTGTCTCCCACCCGATTCGGTTCCTCGGGTGCCTAGGGGAGGGGCTTACTGGATCCCACCATCACCCCCATTTTAATGTTTTGAGAAGCTGCCACGTTGTCTCCCGGCAGCGGCTCCATGTCACACTCCCACCCCCTGTGCACAGGGCCCAGTTCCCCAACATTAACTCTCCTCCCCCCACCTCTGAGCCACCACCACAAGGGCTGTGGGTGGTCTCGCCTCGCGGCTTTGGTTGGCATTTCCCTAATGAGCCATGCTGAGCGTCCCTGTAGGAAATGTCCGTTGGAGTCTCTCCCTGTTTTGGGGTGCTGCGCTGTGGTGGCATTGCAGGGGTTCTCTATACACTTGGCTGTGAGCCCCTGTCAGATCTGCAACTTGTGGAGGATGGGTTCCCAGGCTGCTGGGTCCAGTGGAGCAGGAGTTTTACATGTTGAAGCCGATGTTTGAGACACTCCGCGCCGTAGGTTGGCGGTGATCGAGTTCCAGTGAATTCTGTCGGAAAGAGAACCCCACACCCAAAGAGAACCCCAGCAAGACTTAGGTCACCCCAGGCCTCGGGGTAGCCACTGGACGCTGGTGACGCGGTGGGTCTGAGGACGTGCCTCAAATCCTGGGCAGGGACGGGAATGTGGCTTGAAGGCGTCTGTGGCCACATGGAGGAGGGAGCTAGAGAGAGCTGGGTCCCTGGGCCCGCCTTCACCTGTCCAACACTCGTCACCACGTCACCACCGTCACCACCGTCACCACCACCATCGTTACTGCCATGGGTTGTAAGCTTGGTCCCCAGTGTTACAGAATTAAAAACGGTGGCCCCCTTGAAAGATGGGGCCTTCTGGGAGGTCATTAGGTCACTGGGGACATTGCCCTCAGCAGGGCTTCATGCTGGTTCCGTGGAGTGACTTTCCCCAAGAGTGGCCCTGACCCTGGACTCTCCCTGGATTCCTGTCCTGCCCCATGATCTCTGCCATTGTGTCACCATCCGCCACGAGACCCTCATGGGAGCAGAGCAGACCTCCAGGAACCGTGAGCCACATAAACCTCTTTTATTCACAAACTACCCGGCCTCAGTGATTTTGTTACAACAATGGAAAAATGGACTAATAGAGATACCACCTTCACTGCCGTCACCACCACGGCCGCCACTGTCATCGTGACTGTCACCACCATCTCCGCCACGGCCACCACCAGCAGGACCATCATTACCATCATCACCGGCTCCACTTTTGATGTCCAGTTGCTGATGGCTGTCAAGCCACACTCCTGTCCTTTTCTCTCCCCCAAGGACACCGAGATGAGAAGGCCCACACCCCTCCCTTGCGGGGACGTTCAGCCCAGGAAGTCCCTGCTGCTCGGTCTGTTTTGTCGCCGAGAGCTGCAGACGGGGATGTCGTGAGCATCCGCCATGTGTTCAGCCCGAGGTTCCGAGGCTGGAAGCCCGGGGGGAGGGCTGCACCTGTGAGGCCCTGGCTGTGTCCCAGCACGTGGGGACATCACAGGGCCAGGGGCTGGTGAATGCAGAGGGGGCCGCTCCCTGCTCCAGAATCTACGCACCTCCCAGACGCTGGTCCCGACTTATCCACGGAGACGGGGCCAGCCACCTCTGGAGACCCCGCGGGTCAGGGCTGTCAGAATGGCACTGGGCCTCAGCGTGGGGGGGACGTCCAGCTGCAGTGAGCCCTGGGCATGACAAACACCTGCCCTTCAGCTCTCCCTCCCAAGCCCAGCGCCCGGCCGCGCTCCCCCGAGCCTCGCGGTGGCCGTAGGTCCTCTCACGCCTCTCCCTGCAGGTGGGACACGACCTCCGTGGGTGGTCATCGTCCGGGTCACCACCCTACCCTCCTCAGAACCCTGAAGGCCTCATTTAACCCTCTGGATCACCCCAGGAGGCGGCACAGCTTTGCTCCCGTTTTAACGATGAGAAAACTGAAGCACAGAAAGGAGACCCCGGCCCAGGGCCACCCGCTGAGGGGAGAGCTGGGCTGCACCGTCTCCTCCACAGCGAGAAAGTCCTTTTCTGTGTCTAGCCTGTCACCCTGCTGCTGCACCAGCATCCCAGACCTCCCTGTGGCTTCAGGGGGGCCATGGGCAGAACCAAGGCCGGGGCCAGGCTCCTGGGAGCTGCTTCCCCGCCACAGGCTCTCCCCAGGGGCCTCCTGGCCGCCAGGGAGTCCTTACCACCTCCCCATTGTGATTCCCGGGCCCTCACACCCAGGGCTGGTCAGCAGGTGGGCGCCCCTCTGAGCTGGGGCTTTGCTGCTCTGCCGTGGAGACCCCCGGCCTGACCCCCTCCCAGGTGGGCCCTGGGCTCGGAGGGCAGACGGCGTCTGGAGCCTCAGTGGGGAGCGTGTGCAGGGAGCAGGGGGCCTGGTGCAGACCCCCCAGAGGCCAGGAGCTCAGCCCTGCCTCCCCCAGCCCCCCAGCAGCCCTCGTCCCCCAGAGGACGGGAGGGGGGTCTCGGGCTCTCCAGAGGCTCCCAGGCCCCCTGCGACCTCACGCTGGACGCCCTGGTCTGCTGGGCCCGTGGACTTGGCCTGGTCACCGTGGGGCCCAGCAAGCAGGGAGGTGGCACCTGTCCACCTATAAAGGTCAGGATCCCACGAAGCTAATGTCACTGACAGCGTGGGGACTAGAGCCACCCCCAGCCCAGGCAAGGAGGGGACTCCCGAGTCCCAGGGGTTATGGGGGGATGGGACCAGTGTCACCCAGGTGCCTGCCTGCACCCCCCACTCATCAGCATCACCGCCCTGTCACTGTCCCCAAACACCATCGTCATCACCTTCACGGTCATCGGTGCCACCGCTGCTCTGTCCCCTCACCTCCACTAGCATCACCATTGCCATTGTCACCACAGGGCCTGGTGACCAGCCTCACTGCCCGCCCCTGCCCGTGCCCCGGGACAGGCCTGATTGGATCAAGGAGTGGTGGACGGACCCAGCTCCCCGCACCCTGCCTGGCCAAGCCTGGGGACGAGTCCCTGTCCAGCGGCCTGCTCCTCGGGGTGTGAGGAGGCTGGACGGGTGTCACCAGGTTCCTGGTTCAGGAGAGCTCTAGGGCCTGGCCTCTGCTGCCCCTCCTGTCCCCTCCCTGAGACCACCTGTCTTGTGTGACCACGGCTGAGGCTCCTGTGCCCTCGGCCCCCACCTAAGACTTGACCCTGTGTCCCCTCAGAGCCGTCAGACGTCCTCTGGCCATCCGAGAGCTCATCCCTGTCTGTCCAGCCCAGCCCCCTCGTACGTGGCCCCCAGAGGCCAGCTCGCCCGCCCTGCCTCAGAATGGACGAGAGCCAGGGTGGTGGAGGCTCCCTTCCTTGGTCCCCCTGGAAGGCCCTGGCCCCCATTGATCTGCGTCCCCACCTGTGGTCTCGGATTGTCACGTTCTGCTTCTTCACTGAGCGTCCACTGAGAAGGGACGTGGCGGAGTGAGGCTGGGAGGATCCATGTGGACGAACCAGCAGAAAAGCCGAGGTGTCGGGCGCGGCCGTCCCCGTCCAGCAATGCCCACGGGCCTGGTGGGGACACAGGAGCTGCACCCACCATGTCCTCAGGGACCCCTCACATGCGGGGAAAGCAGTGGACAGAGGTGGACTGGAAGTCCATGCACCTGTCTTTGAGCCCTTCTTGCCACGTGCTCATCCACCCATTCAGCAGCCATTAGTGGAGCACCTACTGTGTGCCAGGTCAGGAGAGCATGGCGGTTAGGAGTGTGAGCACCTGACGGACCAGATTCACACGGCGTCTCTGTTGCTTGCCAGCTGTGTGTCTCAGGGCAAGTGATTCAACCTCTCTGTGCTCAGGTTTTCACATGTGCAAGACGGGGCCTGTGAGTGTTTATCTGATAGGAACAGGATGAGGACTGAGTCTGACAAGTCATGAAAACCCCTTTGATTGACGTCTGCATATGATAAGCTTGGATAGATGTCAGTCATTTCCATTGTTCTGCCAGGCCCGGCACCCAACAAAGGGGACTCGCTTCCTCTCTCCTGGAGCACAGAGGAGGAGACCAAGCTCCGGGTGGGCGGCGGGTGGACAAATTGCCACAGGTCCTAGGAGGGGACCCAGGCCTCCAGCCTCAACACAGTGTCCCCTGCCTCTCAGGACCTCCTCTGGGGGCCCCACAAAGCCTGACCAATTTATGGTAGCAGGGACCATCTGCTCCATTTCAGCAGATGAGGAAATTGCATTTTGAGAAGCCTGGAAAGGTTGGATAGGCTGACTGTCAGGCTCAAGGTCATCCAGGTGGTCAATGTCAGGTGAGGGACTTGAACTCAGGTCTGTGTCAGTGACCGCCGTGTTTAACTGCAAGTAGCAGAGAATGTGGCCAACAGTTGTTCAAAGAGTCGAGGTTGGTTTTTCCAACTGGAAAAGAGATATCGGAAGAGATCCAGATATTGGGGACTGTTAGCTGAGGTTTGGTGTTTCGTGGAGCCAGACAGGACCTGGTTTCTTTCTGCTCTTCCATCTTCAGTAATGTGGCTTCTCATTCTCATGTTTGTAGCCTCATGGTCGTAAAATGGCCGCTGTAGCTCCAGACATCATATCTGGATAGCAAACAGGAGGAAGGCTTTGGGCAAAGAGTAAGGGAGTTGTACCAATGGAATCTGTCCCTTTGTATTCAGGGAAAGCCATTGAGAAGGCTCACCTAAGAAAGATTGGCTTCTATTTCATTGGGTGGAACATAGCGGCTCCTGGCCACCAATGGTCAAGGAGATAATATTAACATGGCTGGGTTAGATCAGTCGGTCGCCTTCCAAAGCTGAGTCAGGACGTCCCTCTGTAGGAGGAGGGGACCTGCTGATGTCAGCCAGAGCCTGAGCACATGGGGGTGCTGGGGAGCAACAAAGGTGTTGACCACACCTCGCAGCCGTGGGGACACAGTGTCCCCCACACTGACCTCTATCCCCCAAGGACATCTTGACTGGGCCTGGAGCAGGTGGTCGGTTCTGGGGTGAGGTGGTGCCCGAGAGCAGTGTGGACAGTCAGGACACCCCCTTGTGGACCTGGACTCCCAGGGAGGGCCTCTGAGGACAGAGGAAGGAGCTGGGCAGAGGCCCAGGGGACAGCGAGGGGGCCAGACATGGCAGCAGGACACGGAGTGGGTCAGCGTGGCCCAGACAGGTCCTTGAGGGCACGGGGTGGCCGAGGATGGAGAGGATGGTGGAGGCAGCGGGCAGCGTGTGCAGGAGTCTGACCTTGACCCTGAGTGCAGTGGGGAGCCCCGGGCTCCTGCGTCCCACCCAAGGGAGGCACAGAAACCCAAGTGTTCCCAGTGATTCAAACCTGGGCCTTTGGCTTAGGGGTGACCTGGATTTGCTAGACTAGATCTTACGCATTAAGGGCAGAGAACGCTGCTGTTTCAGGGTGACGTTGATCGAGGCGCATAAAGAAGACCAGGGACAGTTTAATCCCCCGGACTGTCAGGGCCCTGCCTTCCTCTGCTCAGCCCCTGGTGTCCCGGGGCCTCCCAGGGGCTGGATTGGGGGGCCAGCTGCAGGGACCACCGGCCCAGAGCAGAACAGAGCGGGGGACGATGGCAAGAGGGTCACCTCGCGGCATCTGCAGATGTCAAGCTTTCTGTCTTGTGTGGTTGTTTTACAACATCAACGAGCCGTATTGAAACAGTGAACTGGTTTATTCTGTATAACCAGAAGAGGGGACCTGGGAGCCGCACAGGACCCTGAGACGCCTCCATCTTCAGAGCGTGAGAAACGGGGGAACTTGACCTCACGACCCCGTGGGGATGCTCGGGCCTCAGCCAGGCAACGGTGCTGCGGGGACAGTGGGCGGAGAGCCTTGACCTGTGGTGTGGCCTCGAGCAGGTCTGGGCCCTCTGAGCCCTTTCCCCTTGTGCAGCGGGTGCACTGTGAGCAGGAATCCCGTGAGGGCCGCGGTGGCCGCTGTCTGGCTGAGGGCCTGAGGTTTTCCTGTGAGTGGAGACGGTGGCTCTGCCCCTGCTCATTGGGAGGAAGCTGGAAGGGACAAATGGCTCTGGAAAGTGCCCGGGGCTTCCTGGATGATGAAAGCCCATGAGCACTCATCACTACAGCTTCTGGGGTCAGCCACGGCGCCAAGAGCCGCGTCTGCAGCAACCTGGAACGGGAAGGGCAGACTCGGGGGCAGCACGGGGAAGCCCGGTGGCCAGAGGTGGTGCCCAGACCCCCTGGGCTGGGGCAGAACCCTGGCTGTACCCTGACATGATGTATGACCTTGGCACGCCGTCCACCTGGGGGCGCTGGCGAGCATCTCTTCTGGGTCTGCAGTTCTTCAGCTCCACCTTCCCGCTGACCTGCATCCGGGCTGCTGGACCTTTCCTACCCTTGACCTTAACATAAACCCTCTTGATACCCCTCAGCCTGGGAGCCGCTGCCTTCCTGCCCGTCAGCAGCCACCGTGTGCTTGTGTTTCTTTCCACTTTCTTCTTTCCTGTTGCAGGTGCCTGGAGAGGCTGCCCCTGTGCCCACTTCCCCAGGCCAGTGCCCGCTCACCCTCCCCGGCCTGTCAGACACCTCCTCCTCAGGGTGTCGCACAGCTGCTTTGCTGCCTCCCCCCAGCCTGGCTCTGGATGTCCAGAGCTGTCGCGACTGGGCCCTGAGAGCTGTGACCTCCTTGGTAGTTTATCCATGATTGAATGGATGACTGGTGGTGACTGTAGCTGGACGGGGTGTGACTGGAGGGAGTAGGTCACCGGGGTGAAGCCTGGACTGTATCGGTCCATGCTGCAGTCTGGCTGGGCACAAAATCACAAGCCACTCAAGCAGGAACAAACTCTATTTCCAAAACTCCCGCGGACGCCATGCATGCGGCCTTCTCCAGGGACACCCCACCAACCGGAAATCCCTCCTCCGGAAATCCCTCCTACCGCACTCCCCCAACCAATGGGAACTCTCCGGGAATCCCAGGAAAGCTCCAAAGTAGCAGGCCCAGGTGGACAGCAGGGGTCTAATATCCAATTGAATGCACATCTTAACATAACCATTATCATCTCAATGGCTTGCTGGTGTCACCTTTCAACCAAAAATGCCATGGTCATTCCTGTCATTCCTACTGGCTATGGCGCTCAGCAGGTCCACACCCCTTCCTCTCTCTTTCTGCTTCCCATGGCCGTGAGCTGAGCTGCTGTCCCCATGTCCTGCCGCCACGATGTTCTGCCTCATCCTGGGCCCACACCCAGGGAGTCGGCCCATCATGGACTGGACCTCTGAAACCGGGAGCCAAAGTAAGCTTTCCTTCTTTAAGTTCCCTTGCCAGGCATCTTGGTCACAGTGACAGAAAGCCAACACCAGGAGAGTGCCTCTTCTCCCACGTCCTGTTCTCCGCTGGCGCACCTGGGGGCTCTCCCTGGCACCAGAAGCTCGCAGGTCCGTGGGCAGCAGGATGCGCAGGTGCGGTGTCCAGCACGTCCCAGGGCAGCCCTCCGGCTGTGGGGGACTCGCGATGCCGATCAAGACCTCGGCTCCTGGCCTTTCAGGTGGGCGATTCTGAGGGGTGTCCCACCTGATCTCTTGGAGGTGCCCCGTGGGGCGAGTCCGACTGGCCACCATGCTGTGCACCAAGGACGCTCCCTGTGTCAGCGTCCCCTCCAAACTGATCTTTGCCCCCTCGCACTGTGCTCTCTGGAACTGTCCCCACATAAACCACACAACCCAGGTGCTTTCCTCAGGTCAGCCGCGGGGCCACCCGTCTGGGATAGACGCCTGCTCCGCCCACCCATGGAGGGAGCCAGGGCTCTGTCCTCTTGCTCCCGGTGGACTGGGACACTTCTCCCACTGTGCAGAATTCCCACGTCCTGTGCAGGATGGTGGGCGCCTCGGTCCAGTCAGGTTCCTTCCTGAGGGCCGTCACCCAGCCCAGTGCCCCGGGAAGGCAGGGCGGGGTGGGGCCAGGTGTTTGCTAAAGAGTGAGAAAGCCCCCGACTGGAGAACCCAGTCTCCAGAGCCCCTCAGCTGCCACACCAAGGTGTCTGCCTAATCCTCCCAAAGCCTGTCTCCGCACAACAGAGGTCAGTGCATGCGTGCCCCTCCCGGTCCCAGAGGCCACTCCTCTGCCCACCAGCCCCCCTTTCCCTTTGTGACGTCTTCCTGCCGTAGAAGTCCTGAGTCCTCCTAGTGGGAGACTCCAGCTCTTGTTAAATAGCAGTCAAGGAGCCGCACGGTGGAATGCTGTTATAATGGGACACACCTGAGTGCCACCTGCCAGCAGATGTCCCTTTAGAAGGCTGGGTTTGTCTCAGCTGGACTTCAGGGCGCATCCAGAAGGACCCAGGAGAACCACCTGTGGGCAGCCTCTGAAAGGAGCCCTGAGAAATGGCCATTTTTACAGTTCAATTTCTCTGGCCTCCGTGGATTCCTGGATCAGGGTTTCTGGAGCAGCCACTGAGATATCATCGGGGTTGAGAAGTGACTTCTTGCAAGCCAGATGGCTGAGGTGTGGCCCACGCCCACTTTGACTCCCTGGGGAGGGTGGGGGGGCTCTGAGCATGCCCAGGACACCCGAATCCCCCCAGCAAGCATTTCACTATAAGATGAAAAATTTTAAAAAGGTTTTCAGAGGGGCCAGGGTGACCCTGGTCTGTGCTGCAGGTTGGCGGGGGAGCTGGGATCTGAGCCTGAGTCCAGACCCCTTCACCCCTGGCCTCTTCCCAGGGCAAGCAGGGCGGGGCTCACCCGGAAACCCAAGGAACACTCGGTTCCAGACCTGGCTTGGGAGTCAGAGAACGTGGAATCGGGGGCTGGGTGACATTGAACAGATCTAGTCCCTTCTTGGGATCTCGGTTTCTTTATCTGAAAAAGAAGAAGAGGGATTCCCATTTTCAAAAATCTGTGATCTCGGGCTCTCCGTTTCTCCCATTTCTCAAGTGGGAACGATGCTCTGCTCCCTTGAGCATCAGGAGAAATCTGGGAGAACCTTCCCAGCTCCGTGTGTGGAGGTGAACCTTGGGGCAGTGTGGCTGTCCCTCTCCTCTGGCAGCCAGGTGGCACTGAAGCCGGCTGGGGGAGGGGCCTGGGTGGGTCTCAGAGGCCAGGCCCCTGACTGTTCCCACAGTGAGACGCCGACCTGGGGCTTCAGGTCCAAAAGCCTGGGGGGTGTGGGGCTGTGAGCAAGAGCAGGCGGGGTGGAGAGCAGGAGAGGTAGGGGACAGCGGAAGACTGCTCTCTGGTATAAAATGTCAAAAGGGTGGATTCTAGGAATGGAGAGACCTGGGCTCGGAAGCCGGACCTGTCACTCCGGGGCTGAGGGAGTCGGGGAGAGTGACTTGACTTTGATCCTCAAAGGGGCACCTCTCTACCGCAGGGCCCTCAGCCCCACACTGGGCCCAGAGCAAGTTCTCGATGGTCGCCAACAGGACGCGGTGGGGACAGAGCAGAAGGAGTCGCGGCAGATCTTCCAGGCCATGTGCTCCTCGGGGAGGGGCTGCAGGACCTGCCCCGTGACCAGGAAGACAGAGGGACCTCGTGGAGAGGCAGGGTTTATCTGTGGGCGCCCAGCAGCAGTTAGATGAGCTCTGAGCTCCTGGGCTATGGGTGATGGTGGTGGTGGTCAGAGGCTGAAGGCACATCACACGCCCGTGGATCAGTCGGGAAGAAACACAAATGGGTGAGTGACTGTCACGGCTCTCATGAGGGAGACAAGCCGGGAGTTAGGGTGACGGGCACTGGCTGTGCTGTGGCCCCCTGGGGCTGTCACGGGGATTGGCAGCAGGTCAGACTTCATCCTCCAAATCCCCCTGGGGTTGGACAATGGCACCCGGACTTCAGCCCCCGCTCTCTCGAGGTCAAGACTCAGACCACTGCTCCGACTGGCCAATGCCCCGTCTGTGGCTGGGCCCTCCGGGGCCTCCAAGGCCCTGCGAGTCAGGGACCGAGCAGACCTGGTGAGGGGCATGGACTGAGGGGGCGGGGGCACTTTTTCTACAATGTTGACAAAGGGATGCATTGGTGACCAAGCGGGGGCCGCCGGCCAAGAGGCTGGAAATGAAGAACAGAAGGAAATCACCTCCCTCCTGTCCACGGGGTCTTGAACATTTTTAGGTTAGGGAAAGTCCTGGATGGGGAAGCCCGCAGGGGCCACCGGGCACAGGCCATCATTATAAAGGCTAGGAAACCGATCCTGGGCGGGGGGTGGCTCTCCCAAGTTCATAGAGAGCCCGTGGTGACAGAGGAAGAGGGCTCCCGTCCTGTCCCCGTCCTCCCCCCACAGCAGCCCAGTGACTGTCTCTGCATGCTAATAATATGAAAAGTGGTGTCTGGTACAGTGTGGGTTAGGCCAGGTGACTTCCCGGTGACATAAAGCTCACCTGGTGTCACCAGCTAAACATTGCCAGCCCCACCCCCTACCCCATCTGTCCCCTTAGGCTGTTCCTTGGAGAACTTCTCCCAGAAGCCGGTTCCGTCCAGGCCTGCTGAAGTGGGGTCGGCTGAGTATTTTCTACACATAACTGCAGGCTGGCCTCAAAGTCCCTCCTGTCTCTGTCCTTCCCCAAACACTCCCTACTGCCATCTCCAACCTGCTCCTCCCTCAGTGAGGCAGCTGATGGAGACCCCGGTCACACGGTTAGAGTGAGCCTCCCCTGTCTCACTGACACCCGCCGCGGCCCCCCTCACCAAGAGCATCCGCGTGGCGTCCCGCAGTGGCCTGGTAAGGCCTGTTGCCATAGAAGCCCTCGTCACTCTCCAGTTAGTTTTAATTTAGCATCAATTCAGCTCATTCCTTTGTGAGCCAGAGTGTGGTCTTTAATAGTAGATGTTCCCAGGGAAGGACAGAGATCAGAATTGATGTCCCAAGGAGTCTAGTAATGAGGGGACAGAATCACACATAATAGGCCACATGCCAGGTGCTGTGGCACATGGCATTTATGTGCTATTATGCATAGTTAACCCCATTTCACAAATGAAGGACCAGGCTCAGAGAAGGTGGGGCACTGTCCTGAGATCACACCGCTCACATGTGCAGAGATAGTCGATACATCTTTTTTTATGGTGAAAAGTTGGCCTGGGATTTGGTTGCAAAAGACACACAATGTGCTCACGGGGGTCCAGTGACCAGGCCCCTAGTGAGAAGCAGGGCCCCCAGCAAGCAAAAAGAAGAGCCCACCCTACTGTGCCTATATTCCAATTTTGCAACTGCTGAGATGGGGAGCTTCCCCTGAAAAACCAGGTGCTGCCCCAGGCCCAGCATCCCCTAAATAGCCCAGGGTAATAATGATGGAGCGTTAGGGGCTCTGAGTTGGAACATCCGGAGTTCAGTCCTGACTCGACTGCTTCTTGGTTGTCTGACCTCAGGCAAGTTACCTACCCTCTCTGATCCTCCTTGAAATAGGGAAGGAGGAAGATTCAGGCAGCAAGAGCAAAGCCTGGTTGGTCCCTAACCAACTCCTGGAAGTGGTCTCTTTCTCCCTGTCCAATTCATCTACTGGGTCACTTGGGAATCTGCCGTGTGAACGAGCGGGACCCACTCTCCGGTCATAGCCGATTGGTACAGACCTGGTCCGAGTTGCACCAATAGAACCTTCTGGAGAATTTGGAGCTGGAACTGAAGAGGGCAAGTCCCTGTTGTCTGGTGGAGGAGAAAGAGCTTCTGTAAGTTTGGGAGGTAACGGCAGCCACGTTCCTTCCCGCGGGCTGAGGGGCAGAGGAGACTCTTCTGCAGAGAGGAGCAGCCAGAGGTGAGGGACCATTTTCTGGATTAGTCTCTGCCAAGCCCCCCACCCCCGCATGCATCTCAGCCTGGGGTGCCCAGGGCTCCCCAACAAGCCTTCACTTGGGTTAGGTTAGCCCGGGAGAGCTGCTCTTCCCCGAAACCCAAAAGACCCAACATGATAAACAAAAATGCTCTCTGCAGCATGCACACGCTGAGGCACAAAGACCGCATCTCGCCCTGTGTCCCTTCCCTCTACAAAACCCTGGTGTCGGGGCCAGGCCTGGGAGGCTTTAACGTGACCACTGAGCAGCCTCGCACGCCCCTGCTGGCCTCTGATCACCCTGGGATGCCACCTCCTCCTGCTGGTCCTCCCGGATGGCCTGGGAAAGCTCACCCCAGGGCCAGCCTGCGGGTCCTCAAAGGCACGTCACCTAGACACTTAACCCGCAGCCCCTGAGAGCACAGGGTGGGGTGGTTCCTGAGTGCTTCACTCCTCGCGGGCCTCCCTGTCCTCCAAGCCTCTGCCTCAGGGTTTCCATAGCCCCGGCCTCTGAACGCCTGGACCCTGAGCCCCTGGTGCAGCATGGAGAACACGCGTCCCTCCCTCCTGCCATCGTCGCCAGTCTGCCCACTTATGCCCAGGCCCTGCTCTGAGCGTGCTCACTTCCTGCCCTCCAGGTCCCTGTCAGGTGACCTTCCTCAAGAACTGAGCCCAAGGCCGCTTCCCCCAGGCCCAGTCCTGCCACCCTCCCTTTGGTCTGGCCTTGACCCTGGCTAAGAAAGGAGCCCCCTGCCCAGTGCCCCTGGCAGATGCCCTCGGGGGAGTGGACTAGGGACTGGGTGCCCACTTTCAACTCTAAAGCTTCTTAATCCCCACCCAGCTCATCCCCACGTGCCCTTGAGACGGGCACCCAAATCCCACCCTCCTCCGTGCCCTGGCTCCCAGCCACCTGCTCCCGGCAGGTCCCGGAACACGTCCTGAGTCTTCAGCCTGACCTGCCTGGAGCTTCCTTTTCTGGAACACTCTTCTCGATCCCTCCTCATCCCCAGGCCACTCTCCACAAAGCAGACAGATGAACTTTAAACACACCAATCTGGTGGCACCACAACCCAGCTGAAACCTCTCCCATGGCCCCACTGCCCTTGGTAAGCTGCTAGACCTTGGCAGAGTCCCTGTGGTCCTGCCTCACCTGGTCCTGGTGGGGATTTCAGCCTCAGCTTCATCCATACCGGGCCTCTGTTCTTAGGACATTCCTGCCTCAGGACATTTGCATAGGCAGTTCCCACCACCAGAAAAGTCCTTCCCCTCCTTTTTAAAGCCTGACTGGCTTCTCTGATCCCCTGATCTATCTTCAAACAACTCCAACATTAAGTCCTTCCCTGAAAACCTGGTCCCAGTGACCTTTCTTGAATATCGTCCTATTCCATTCCCTTTGTAGTATGGATTCCAGTTTTGATCTATACATCCAGATTTGCTTGGTTGTCTGGTTATCTCTGCTGTGCCCCTGACATAAAACCCAGTGGGGCAGGGAGAGCCCTGTTCACAGGGCTTAGTATAAAAAATAGATTACAAAGCAAACATACTGAATGAATGGATACATAAATGATAGAACAAAGTCGAAGATCCTCAGGGGCCTCAGTAAGTCAGAGACCTAGAGGCAGTGTCCCCAGGAGGGTCAGGCAGGGGCTTCTCCCCCAACAGCCGGTGTCCCTTTGATGAGTCAGGAGGGATGCTGTCACCATGGCTACACACCCGGGAACCCACATCTCGTGGCAGGACCATATTTAATCCCACTCCCACTCACCACTTCTCTCAGGAAGACCTTGACATTTGACACCATCAGGATCCCGGCGACCAGACCGTGTGTGAATGCACCATTGACATTAGGAGCCCCTGCCAACTCCCACGAGCTGAGAGGCTCCCACTCCCTAGGAACCCACTTGGTCCTTTGTGTTTTGGGTAGGACATGCCCTTTGCTGGGAGAGATGGGGAGTCACCTCCAAGGTCATTGGAAACCGGGGGGCACCATCAATTCCATGCCACCTGTCTTCACAGCAGCGCTCAGCTGGTGACGGGCTGGATGAGTGGATTCATCTGATTGGTCCATGTGTCGGGCGTGGTCCCTGTTGATTGGTTCCTGCCATGGCTCATTTGCATGGTCAACGCCTCTTCTCTTCCCACCACCACGTGAAGAGCTGGCAAAGCAAACTGGGAAAGAAAAAAAAAAGGGGGGGGGGGGTTTCTGTTCTTTCCATGAGGCATGTCCCCAGAGTCTTTTAAAGGAACAGCGTGGGAACCCCACTCTCACCTTCTGTGAGTTTGCGGGAACCACAGTCACATCAGAGAGACCATTATTTTTCTCGTGGGGTCCATGAAACAAACTGCACACCAGGCCATGGAGGCGTCCAGACCCCTTACCTCGTCAGTCAGAGGGCAGCCGAGCTGCGAGTCCCCGGGGGCAGGACTTGGGTTCAGCCCATCAGAGTCTTCGCTGTGACTTGAGAGAGGACCCTGGGAGAGAGACAGTCCCTCTTCTTGCGTGGTCTTGGTGGTTAGAATCTCGGAGGCTGGGGCTGTACGTCTCCCCACAGCCAGGAGCAGCCGGCTGCGGGTGGGGAGGGTGGGCATCTGCAGAGACAGCAGAGCCCAGGGACAGTGTGATCTGGGAGGCCAAGAAGTGGCCCCGTGGGCTGGAAGGCTGAGGAGGAGGAGAAGCTGGGGAGGCCACGGGCAGCCTTCCAGAGCCTGGCCCTGCGATGGGGTCATCCCTTCCCTGCCTTCTCTATGCCATGCCCCATGAGAAGCCCTACAGGGTCCCTGTAGACATGGGGGACATAAAACCTCCCTCTGCCAGCCCAGGCCCCTGCCACAAGAGCCTCTGAGGCTGCTTTTGTCACAAGCTCGTGACTTTCTGCTGATGCTAAAGAGTTGTGCGCTGGGAGCCAGATGCTGGGGTGCATCTGAACACCATGAGACCCAGGGCAGGTGCCCTCCCCTCTCTGAGCCTCAGGTATTTATCATGCAAAAAAAAAAAATCTGAGAGGAACCAATGGTCATTGGTATTGAGGCTGGGGCAAAAGGACAGTCAGCTAGGGAATGAATGACCGGGTCAGGAAGGTGGGGGCTGATTCAAAGGAAATCAAATGCTCTACCTCCAGAGCACTCCCCTCCTCCACTTGTTGCCAAGGGGACCTGCCTCCAGGGAGCTGTTCCTCCTGCAAGGGGTTGTTAAGGGGAGCCCCTGGGCGGCTCCCTTCCTGCCCGCAACCCTGGACGGCTCCTTTCTGCCCTTGGGTCTCTCCACCTGTTGGGTTGGCAGGATGCGAGGTGAGGGCATGCGAACAAAGGAAATCTGAAATCTAGAGTGGGGGGCAGAACACCCCCACTCCCTCGGATACCAGCTTGGATGCCCTCCTCCGTGGAGGAGCCGCTGTCCCCCCCTCTCTGTTCCACCCTTTAAATAAAACCTGTTGCTCTCACCTCGGTGTTTCTCAGGGGTTCAATCTTCAACACCAGAGGAACGGGACCCGGAATCTGACTCTCAACACTGATATCATCTCTGGTGTCACTGTCACCTGGGAAACGGGTGACCAGGACGGACCTAACAGGGTGGTTGTGAGGAACAGATGAGGCGGTGCCGTCAGAGTGTAAGGAGCCGGTTGGTCTCATCTTCAACCTGTGACCTGTGAACACACAGGGCGCTCACCTGCCTCTCCCCTGCCCAAGCCTGACCCTGGCCCCCACCTGGAGGACCCTGAAGCCCAGAGGCCTGGGTCTCCATGCTCCCTGCTGCTGACTGGGCTGTGGAGAAGGGTGGGGACAGAGTTCACTTGAAGCATGAGGACCCCAAGTCTGCTGTGCAGGACGATGACCGTCCGTGATCGATGGCCAAGGAGGTGAGCGAAACTGTGGGGCGTATCTATATTAGTCCTTGGCAAGTCACCCCCACCTGGAGTCGGGTTCCAGGTTCACCCTGTCCCAGCTGGAACCTCAGCTGGGCAGCTTCACCTCTTCAAGATACCGAATACAGCAGCATCCCCCAGGTCCCCGCCTGCCTCTCGTCCCCCGCCTCTTTGCCCAGTCACCTCCCCTCCCTCCCAGGCAACCCCCTGTGCCTGTGCCTCCTGCTACTGTCCATTACAGAGAATTGCATACAAATGAAGTCATACGAATGTCCCCTCAGTCTGTCTTCTTTCAATCAGCATTATTATTATTATTAATACTATTATTATTATTATTAATACTATTATTATTACTATTAATACTATTATTATTATTAATACTATTATTATTACTATTAATACTATTATTATTATTATTAATACTATTATTATATGACTTATCTGCATCCTAGTGTATATCAATAATTCCTCCCCCCCAATTTTAGCCTTTTTTTTTTAAAACAAACTTTTCATTTTAGAATGGCTTAGGCAGCTTTCCAGCACTGCAGCAGAATACCTGAGATAATTAACTTATAAAGAGAAAATGTTTATGTTGGTTCATGGTATTAGACATTCCAGTTCATGAATGAAACATTTTGTGGCCCAGAATATGGATGTGTGGCTCTCAGGCCTCTGGTGGGGTGCTGGGTGGCATGGGTGGGAGCCCTGATGGAGTACAACGCTCACCTTATTGGCCAAAGAGAAAGAGGAAGGGTTCCACTGTCCCCTTTAAGGGCACACCCCAGGTGACCCGGGACCTCCCAGGAGCCCACTTCTCCACCGTTCCATCCTATCCCAATAACAGCCCTCGCCCGGGCACTGAGCCCTTAATACATGGGGCTTTGGGGGATGCACAGCTTGGGCCCTGCAGCCAATGGCCACAGAAAAGTGGTGAAAACAGCCCAGACTCTCTTGTATATGCGTCCCCAGTGCCTTTTATTTTTAAGAAGTTTTATTGAGATATAATTCATAGGATATTTACTCATTTCAAGTATATTAAGGGTGAAAGGAATGTGCTTTATGTTCGTGGATGTGAACTTAATCAGGAAATGAACTCATACCCTTTAGCTGTCACTCAAACCTCATTATCCCCACTGGCCCTAAGCAATGCCCATTTTCTGTCTCTTTAGTGCTCTATTCTGGACATGTCTAGGGATGAAATCATGTAATATGTGGTCCTTTGTGTCTGGATTCTTACACTCTGCCCATTTGCAAGGCTCATCCATGTCACTGCATGAATCAGTCCTACATCCCCCAACCCCCATTTTTTTGGCTGGTTAAGATTCCATTTTATAGCTGGACTCAGCGACTCAGGGGGCTGAGGCAGGAGGATTGCAGATTTGAGGCCAGCCTCAGTAACCTAGTGAGACCCTGTCTCAAAATAAAGAAATTAAAAGGGATGCAGCTCTGTGGTAAAGCACCCCTAGTTTTAATCCTCAGGAGAAAGAGAGAGAGAGAGAGAGAGATCCCATTGTATGAATATACCACTTTCTGTTTTCGGTTTTTACCTTTTACTTTGCTGATGTGGTGAGCTACATTGGCTTTCACATGTTAAACCCTGCTCATGAGCTATAAATCATTGACGTCTCCTTGATCCCTGAATAATAAATGTTAACATTTTGTTTGGAAATTTTCTGTGTTGATGTGGGATATTAGCCTAATAACGTTCTTTTCAAGAAATGTCTTGGATTTCGGTAACCAGCCAATGCTGGCTGCGTGGGATCCACTGGGGAGCCCCCTCCTCTAGTTTCTGGAGGAGTGTGTGTGGAATCAGTGTTATTTCCCCTGCAAATGCTTCCTCGAGCGCACTTGGTGGATTTCACCTGCAAAGCCCAGGGACTGCCTTAATGGGAAGTTTGGAACTACACATTCAATTTCCTTGATAGATAAAGATAAATCACACCCACCCGGCCATCCATCTCTTCTGAGGGCATGCAGCTTTGTTTTCCTGGAATTTGACTATTCCATCTTAAGTTGTTGAATTTATTGGCAGCAGGATGTTCGCGTTTCTTTATTGTCCTGTTAATATCTGTCGAACCTGTAGCAACGTTGTCTATTTTATTCCTGATATTGATAAAATGTGTCTTCTCGCTTTTATTTCAGATTCATTTTTCTAGAGACTTATCTGTTTTATCGATCATCTTAGAGACCGAGCTTCTGTTCTGATTTCCCCCATTGCTGTTCTCTTCTCTCTTGTCATTGATTTCTGCTCTAGTTCTTAGAGTCACCCCTTGGTGTCCCCAGGGAGTTGGCTCCAGGATCCCCCTGCTGATACCCGAGTCCTCAGATGCTCAAGTCCCTTAGAAAATGGTGCAGTATTTGCATGTGACCTGCACAATCCTTCCGTGCACTTTAAACAATCTCTAGATGACTTATAACACCTAACACTGTGTAAATGTTACGTACATAGCAGTTCTACTCTATTGCCTGGGGAATAACAGCAAAAAAAAAAAAAAAAAAAAAAAATCTACATGTTCAGTATAGATGCAGTTTTTAAAAAAGAGAATATTTTTAACCCAGTGTAAATTGAATCCATGAATGTGAATCCCTTAGAGTTCCAGGTCCAAATGTGTGTTTTTTCCTTCGGCTCTCTGTTTTATTTGCTTTTCCTGTTTTCTTAACATGTATGCTGATGTCACTGACAAGAGAACTTTCTTCTTTTCTAATATTATCACTTATTGCTATGAAGTTTCCCCTAAGTGTTGCTTTGGTGGCACCCCACAAATTATTAGATATGTTATTTATTCATTTTCATTCATTTCTCTCTAATTTTTCTCTTGAATTCTTTGGTCTGTGGGTTGTTTAGAAGTGTATCATCTGACTTACAAATATTTTGGAATTTTTCAGAGATTTTTCTGTTATTGAATAATAATGGAAATCCACTCTAGTCTTACAAATGTACACTGTATGTCTTGAATCTTTTAAGTTTATTGAGACTTTAAAAAAAAATCTTTGTAGTTGTAGATGGACAGAATGCCTTTATTTTATTTGTTTATTTTTATGTGGTGCTGAGGATCAAACCCAGTGCCTCACGCATGCTAGACAAGAGCTCTACCCCTGAGCGACAGCGTCAGCCCCTATTGAAACATTTTTATGGACCACAATATGGTCTATCTTCGTAAATAGCCAATGTGCACTTGAAAAGAAGGTTCTGCTATTTGGCGAAATAATCTGTAAGCATTACTTAGGTCTTGGTGCTTGTCATTAAGTCTTTCATATTCGTGATTATTTTTTGTTTATTTATTCTATTAATTATTGAGTGAGAATATTGAAATTTAGAACTGAATAGTGTGTTTTGTCTATTTCTCTTAGAATTTTTGTGCCATTCATTTATTAGCTTTTAACATTTGTGGGAAAAATGGTGATTTCTTTCAATTCTGGATTTTGGTAGACTCCTCTCTCCCCCTCCCTTTCCCCCTCCCTCTCCCCATCTCATTCTCCTTTTTCTCTTTCTCTCCCTCCTCCCCCCCGCCCCCCCCCCCCCCCCCCCCGCCACACACCCCTCGTCAGAGGGTATTGCAATGCTCTTTTACAAACCAGCTTTTGGTTTTATTGATTTTTCCTCTGGCAATTTTTCTTTTACATTTTCAGTTTGATTGATTTCTGCTCCATTATTTTTTCCTGTTACTGTTTTAGGTTTCATTTGCTTGTGTTTCTCCTTTTCTTAAGGTAGAGCTTACAATTGTAATAATTTTTTGTTCTACTTTTGCTACTAATTTCAAGCCCCTAATCTTTTCTTACATTTGCATTGTCCTGGACTGAATTGTGTCCTTCCCAAATCCATGTTTTGCAGCCTTAATCCCCAATGTGACTGTATTTGGAGATAGGGACTTTGTGGGGTATTGATGTTAAAAGAAATTTGAAGAGAAGAGGGCTGATTAGCTAGAGCTAGTGTCCTACAAGAAAAGGAAGAGACATACATTTAATGCTACAAATTTATCTCTATATACACCAAGTTTTTGATATTCTATACTTTTATTTCTCTTTGTTCAAACTGTTTTTCTATTTCCCTTAAGATCTTCCAAAGTTACATGTTCAATTTCCAAATATATGGTTATTTCCCAGATAAGCTCCAATGATTAATTTCTAAGTTTAATTAATTCCATTATGATTTGAGATTGTAATTTGTGTATCATTATTACTTTAAGCATGCTAAGGTTTATTTTATGGTAAAGAACAGGGTCTATATTGAGCCGTGTTCCAAATGAACTTGAGAATGTTCTGCTGTCATTGAGTGAAATTGTCTACAAATGTCAGTTGGGCCCAGTTGGTTGACGACGTTCTTCAGGTCATCCATACCCTCAAAGATTCTGTGCCAAGTCAATCTACCAATTACTGAGAGAGAAATACCAATTACTGAGAGAACTGTTCAACTACAATGATACATGTGTCAATTCCTCCTTTCACATCTCTCAGGTTTTTCCTTATATATTTTGAAGCTCTGTTATCGGGTGTGTACACTTTTAGGATTGTTATGTCTTTGTGGAGAATTGTCCTACTGATCATTATGTAATACCTCTATTAATATCTGTTGATATTCTTGTTCCAAAGTCTATTTTGTCTGACATTAATGTAGCCAGTCCAACTATTAGTGTTTGCAAGTAGATCTTTCTGTATCCTTTAGCTTTATGACCATCTGAAATGTCATATTTAGAGAGAGACTGTTGCAGACAGCATGGACTTGAGTCTTGCTTTTGTATTCAGTCTGAAAACTATGCCTGTTAACTGGTCTGCTTAGTTCATTCACATTTATGGTAAAAGTTGATATTATTGGTACCATTTGTTATTTCTTTTTTCCTTTTTCCACCTTTTCATGAAGGTATATACCACTTCATTAATGGGATTATGACACCATAACAGTATGTTCCAAATTCCTCTTTCTTATCATTACACTATTCTTGTCATCTGTTTCAATTTCACATATGCTATAATCACATAATCCATTAATACCATCTTTCTTCAGGCAGTCGATTATGGGTTTTGTTTTTGTTTTATGGTGCTGGGGATTGAACCCAGGGCCTTGTGCATGCGAGGCAAGTACTCTACCAACTGAGCTAGATCCCCAGCCCATCAATTATGTTTTAGAACAATAAAAAAATAGCAAGATTAATTTTACTTCACCTTTACTTATTTTATTTTGCACACTCTTATTCCTTTCTGCAGTTCTTAGTTTATGATGACATATTCTTTTTGCCTGAAGAACTTCCTTGACCACTTCTTAATCAGAGTAGGTAATAAATTCCTTCCTTTTTTGCTTGAGAAAATATTTGTTTCTCCATCACTTTTCTAGGATATTTTTGAGTGGATATAGAATTTGGGGTTGGTGGTTCCAATATCTACAGCATGTCTGAGTTTGGATTTTAATGACTGCTCTGTGTCAATTTTTTAAAATTGCCCAGCACTTTACAGGTGCCATTCTGGAACCTTCTTGCTGGCATGTGTTTTGACAAGAAGCCTGACATCTTCCTGATCTTTGCTCCTCTGTCCGTGTGCCTCATTTCTTTGCCTCCCCTCTGGGTGTTCACGTTCATTGGTTTTAGCAGATGCAATTTGAATCTGTTTGCTCAGGTTTAAGTTTTTTGTTTTATTTACTTTATTCATTTGTTTACTCTTGGCATTTTCATTGTTTGGTGTTCTCTAGGCTTTGGATTCTGTAATCCGTGTCTGTCATTGAAAATTCCTGGACATTATTTCTTCCAATGTTTCTTGTGCATTTTTTGCTATTATCTTTATGGGATTGAAATTATGTAGATGTTATCCCGTTGGATGATTCCTCACCGTTATTGGGGTACTTTGGTGTCTTTTTTCTTCCTTCACTTTGTTTTTGTTTAGTCTGAGTCATTCTTTTTGTTTTATTTGGTTTGGTTTGGTTTCACCGAGACAGTTCTTTTCTCAGCTATGTGCTGTTTCCAACGTCTATGTCACATCTGAGTTTGGTGTTTTAATGGTTTCTCGGTGTCTTTTCTGTCTGTCTTTTCTTACTTTTGTCTTACAATTTTTTTTTTGTTTTTTGATTGAAAGCTGAGCATCTTTGGCAGGACAACAGACACTGGGGTAAGTGTGTCGTGTGCTTGGAGACTTGTATGCTGTTTCTTCGGCTGGGCCTCTGGTGTGGGAGTATTGCAAATCCAGTCGGGGACGGCTGGGCGAGAGGTCTGTTGTTATGGTTACCCTCGGTACACCGCAGGCTTCACCTTTTTCTAGAGATACCCTGTGTTCAGGGCTTTGGCTTTTCAGACTCCAGTGTCTGCTCTTCATATCTCTATCTTAGATCTTTACTTAGTGCCCCGTCCTCAAGATGACAGGTCCCTTAAAGCTCCCCAGCCACATTCCCTTGTTATTTTTCCTGGCAGCTTGCTAGCTAGGGGAGAGGAGCGAGGAAGGGCGTGTCTCTGATGATGCGATTGATCTTCTCTGGGCTGTGGACTTCACAGGTGTTTCTGACCATCCTCCACCTGTAGCTCGGAGCCTGTCATATGCACAAATCCCTGCCCTCCCCGGGGCTGGTGATTATTTTTATCAGGTTCCTTTCCCTCGACTGCAATTGATTTCCACAGTGTCTTATGGCAACAGTTTTCGCTGCTCTTCCTTCTGCAGATTAAGGCTCACTGTTATCCGAGGAGACAGGGGGGTGCATGTCGCTGGGTTTTTTGCAGCCTGCAGCATACATGACCCACGCCCCCAGCAGAGGGGATGCCCTCACAGGATCTTCCTCATCTTCTGTGAGTTCCTGTGACGCCTGGTGTGGAACAGAACCCAGGACCCACCATGAATCCTGTGTCCGTCTCTCAAGGCCCAGGAAAGCTGCCCAGGGGTGGATGAATGTCGCCTGTGCCTACCCACCTGAATCACCGAGAGGGACCCAGAAGAGCAGCCTGCCTTGGGTGTTATGCCCTGGGGCAACAGGATTCTCCAGGCTGAAGCATTGTAGGTCATCTGGGGAGGGACTGCAGGGACAGGAACAGAGCGCACTGTTCAGGACAGTTCCTCCTGGCTCTGCTGATCCCTCTCCAGGGATTATTCCTGAGAACTACAAGCAAGGAATGGGGGAGACCTAGGTCAGCCCAAGGCCACTTGGAGAACTATCCTGCATGTGGGAAGGAAAAAAATCCTGCACATTATTTATTTGTAGTTGTAGATGGACACAAGACCTTTATTTATTTTTATGGGGTGCTGAGGATCGAACCCAGTGCCTCACTCCTGCTAGGCAAGCACTCTGCCACTGAGCCCCAGCCCCAGCCCCCCTGCAGTTTATTTTTAAAAGGGGCTTTCTGTTTCTTCTCCCAGGCCAACATGGTCTCAGTGACTTTTGCCCCAGAGATGCAAACATTCCTTCCTGCAAGTCCCATCCTTCCTGAAATCCAGGCTACCCGTCTGCCTTGAGATGCTGGTTCTCTGACGGGTTCAGGAACGGCTGTGCATGGGCGGGGTGCTCAGCTGTCTCCTTAGTGTAGGGGTGGGAGGGACGCTTTCTCCTGCTCTCTAAATTTCCTAGCTGAGACCACGGGTTCCATCTTGCCACTTCAATTTCATGCTTTATTTAAATCCTCAGAAGAAGATTCAATGAGCTCATTGTATAGATGAGGAAGGAGGCTCAGAGATGGGGAGAGACTGACCCACACATGCAGTTAGGGCCGGAAGCAAGGCCATTCTTTCAAAAGGTAAAACTGTGGCCCCTGCAGAACACCTTCAGAATTCAGCTGCACCGTCTCCTGGGTCTCTGCCCGCCAGCCCACACTGCGGATTTGGACCTGCTAGTCCTCATGATCGTGTGAGCCGATTCCTTTGAATAAACGTTGCTGCTACTTAAAAACTATTGTCCACAACAAAATAATAAAACACAACTACCCAACCCTGGCATCTGTCTGACCTCGTTTCTTCATGCCCTGCCCTGACCAGGTGCTGCCTGACCTCACCACCAGTTGGCAGGCTCTCTCGTGTTCACACACAGGTACCCACCGCACCTGTAGGCACACTGCTCTTATATGCATGAGCACGTGTGGCATGCACACATAGAAGGCCCTCCTGCCCACTCGTGAGTTCACACAGACATGCCTTTGCACCCACATTCAGCCCCAGATTCTTCTCGAAAGGCCCGCCAGGGATGCCTTTCTAGCTGGTGCTTCCTGGCTGCAGGACAGTGGCAGGGGGAGCCTTACAATAGGGACCAGTTCCAGGCCTCCCTCCCCCACTGCAAGCTCCAGGACGTTTTGGGGACAGGAGAGTGTGGGAGACAGGGAGCTCAGGGTGGAGCCAGCGCTGGCTCCCCCAGGGAACTTCCCTGACAAGTGGCTCCGCTGGCCAGGTTCAGCTCCTAGGCCTAGGCCTGTGGGGACAGGAGCTGGCAGGACGGGACCTCCGTTGTGACATGATGCCTGGCCCAGGTTCTGGAGAAATTATACTCCATTATATATGATGTATCAAAGTACTTCCTATTGTCATGTATAACTAATTACAACAAATAAAAAAAATTTTAAAAAGATAAGAATGTGTAAATAAACAGGACTCATCCACGAGGTAGCGTTCCTATCCCCATTTAATATAAAGAGGAGGCCACTGAGGCTCAGGGAGGTGAAGAGAGTCGCCTGCAGTCACGCAGCTGGTGGGGGAAGGACAGGGACAAGGCAGGGGAGGGTCAGAGTTCAGGCTGGGGAGCAGCTTGGAACCTGAGCCATCTGCACTTGGACGACTTTCCCGAGGCCCCAGCTACTCCTGGGGAAACCCAGCCAGCCTGTGTGAGGCCCCAGTGGGGCGCCCTTGCACGGAGGGGAGGAATCCGGAGCAGCCTCATTTGCATAAAGGCCCCACCTCCTCCAATCAGCTGGGTTCTCAGGGGTGGAGACACCCAGGCCTGGCCAGTCACCAGGAGGCTGGGAGCAGAATGGGTGGGGCAGGGCCAGACCCCACCCCCAGGCCAGAGCCAGGCCCCTCCCTCTGCACCCTCTGGGCCCTTCCCAGTCCACTTTCCCACCTTGACTGCTTCAGTCCTCCCAGCAGCCCCCTGAGTGCAGGAGTAACCATTTCCATTCTGTAGAAGAGGCAGCTGAGGACCAGAGAGACCATGGGACTTGCTCAAGGTCACCCAGGGAGTCAGTAAAGATCCAGAACTGACCCAGACGCTGACCCCAGCCCAGGGTGCTGAGTCCTGACCCTCTGCCTTCCTTCCTCCCCAGTGCCCTGGCCCAGGACCCCTGCTGGGTGCTCCCCTGAGGCCTGTCCTGCTGTCCTCTGCCCCAGCAAACTCCCCGCCCAGGGCTTGCTGAGGGCTGCTGCTGCCTCCCCAGCCCCATCCCTGAGCCCAGACCCTGTGCCCAGCTGCCCCCAGACAGGGAGACACAGATACCAGGATTGTCAGGGACCCCAGTTGTGTCTGTCCCAATCCCCCGGCACAGGTGCCAGCTCTGGTCCCTCAGTGGCCACCCTGTGTCCTCACCTCCACCCAGGAGCCCCAGGGCCTGACTCTGGGTGCCGTCCTCCTCCCTGGCTCTCAGCTACTTTCTGCCTAGCTTGTCCCCCAGCAGATTCTGTGACTCTGAGTCTGAGGTTTGATTGACAATTTGATTGGGAGTTCCAGGGAGCCATCTGCACCTGCCACTCCTGAGGTTGTGCTGACGCTGCAGGACACCTACTTCCCTGGAGGGACCCTGGCCGCAGCCTGGGATCTGCTGAAGCTTCTCATTCCAGGGAGCTGCCTGGTGGCTTTGTGGAGTGACAGAGGTGGAGGGAGCCATGAAGATCCTCAAGAGATACAGAGCACCTCTAGACAGGATGGTTGGGAGGAAGAAGATGGACTTAAAATTAACCAGGGGGCCTGGGTTTCAATCCTTGCCCTGTCACAGCCAAGCTGGGCAACCTTGGGCCACCTACTTAACCTCTCTGGGCCTTGATTTTCTTGTATGCAACCAGGGGCAATGACTTCTTTCCCCTAAGGTATGAGGCTTAGATGACAAGCCACAAGCAGAGGCCTTGTACTTGACAGGAGCTCAGGAAATCTGGGTTTTCCCTTAGCCCATTTGAGTCTGTCCCCTAGATTTCCTCCCACTTCCCTTCCATACACAGACCCTTCTGCTCCTGGGGATCTGTTCCTGAAGGTTCTGTGGCACTGCAGCCTGAGGCTCTGAGACCCCGCTGGCAGGAGCAGACGGGGCCTGGGTGCTCCAGGACACAGGCGCAGAGTTGGCTCCGGGGGTTATTTATATCTGCTGCTTCTCTGTTAATGAGTTAACAAATCTCGAGTTGGAATGGGCCTTTGGCAGAGTAAGGAGCCTCTGGGGCCCACAGTTCTGCTGCGATCTAAGGGGTCAGCAGAATTCTTTAACTCATCTGATTTCTGGTAGGGAGGAGGGGCTGCGGGGCTCTGGCCTTGTTGGAGGACCCGGTCAGACTATGTGGAGGAGGCCAGCTCAGAATCTACAGCTAAGGGGAGGGGTCAAGCCTGGTCCAAGGAACCCAGGGAGTTCCATGGCCTCCTGAGGGAGGTCCTGCATCCACTCAGGAACCTAGGCGCCAGCCCCAGCTGGGCAGATGCCCCAGGAGGGGGCTCTGGAGTCAGACCTGCCAGACCCCACCAGAGCTCGGGACCCAAGGCTGGCCAACGGCAGCACCCCCTGGGTCCCCGGGGCCTCTGCTCCCATCTGCCGTTGGGAGGGGTGAGTCCTCCCGCGGTTGACTCACAGGTTAAGTGAGGTGACGTCAGTAAAGCCTGGCACGGCCTGACACAAGGTGGGTCCTCCACACAGTGGGTCCTCCACAGAGGAAGGCTATGAGGATGTGGAGTGGATCCCAACCCCGCGTGGGCAGAGCTGGGCAAGGTGTGGACCTGGGGCCTGGCCTGCGCCAGCAGAGACTGGAGGGAGTGACCTGAGCCCTGTCTGTCTCGTCTCCTCATCTGCAAGATGGAGTAATAAGAGCGCCTCCTTGGTGGGGCCGCCGTGAGGGTTGAATGGGATCATACCTGCAAAGTTCAGGACAGGGCACAGGGTCTTCGTGACCACCTTCCTTGGTGGCTTGCTGGTGTTCCGGTAGTCATTATCAACCTGTTCTGTTCGTGGCCCCTCCAGACCCCTTCAGGCCGCCTCTGGGCTGGTGTGGAATGCCGAAGGCCTCATGGCTTCCTCTGGGGTCTGCCTTGACCCCAGGGCCGCGCCTGGTGCAGGGCTGGTGCTTAGTACTATCTCCCGAGTGTTGCAATCTGTGAGTGTCACTCAGTGAGTTTTAGGCAGGGTCAGGGCTCAAACCAGTCTCAGCAGCTGCTCTCCCCTCGGACTGTCGGATCCCGACAGGTGCCCCTGCCCCATGAGTGTGTAGTCAGGGTGTGGGTCACCCCATGTCGCCCCCCGTGCACATACTCCTGCCTCCACCGAGAGGCTCTGAAAGCCTAGCGAACCTGGAGGCAAAGGTGGCCTTCTGTCACTTGGTGCTGTGGAATTTGAATTTTAGGATCATTTCTTAGCACTAATGAAATAAAATGTGGAAGCCCTCTGTGGCACAAGGGTCTTTTTAAATGTAGGTGGTGGAGATGGGGCAATGGCTCTGGGGTGGGCAGACTTGAGTTCAAACTCCGAATCCTCTGAGTCCCGGCTGCACTGCCTGGGACAGTCATTTTCTAGGTCTCAGTTTTCTTATCCATAAAAGGGGGACAATGACAGCAGCTCGCTTCTCTGGTTGTGGTGAAGGTTACGTGGGATGGTGGAGGAAGACCACCCAGCCCAGCGCCGGCTCCATGTGGCTGTTGCCAGCACTGCTCAGCCGCGACTCAGGGTGGAGGCAATGATACGCGCTCCCTGGAACGCCTTCCCATGATGCTCTTGGATGCGCTTCTCCATCACTGCAGTGCCCGGGGCAGGCACCTATCCTGGATGGTGATCCTGGATGGCCGGTCAGGCAGTGCTTCTGTAGTTGCTTGGTGTAGAGACAGATTCGGGGGCCCGCACAATAACCATTCCCAGGATTTTTGGATCTGGTCAAAGCCGATGGGATTTTTGACGTTCACAGCTTGGGGCCAACTGTGTCCAACCTCCCCCATCCTCCTGCCAACCACAATCAGAGCTCAGGTCTAGCAGCCCAGACCTTCCCTGAGCCAGAGCCAGGCCTTTCCCCCGCACCCGCAAACCCCAAGCACCGCTGGCGCAGGATCGTGCTTCTCTTTCTTCCCAGTGAATACATAATTGCCCCCCAGGACGGGCAGAGATGACGGTTGTAATAAAATCGGTTCATTACATCCCTCTACACAGAGCCGTTTAATGAACATGCAGCGGAAGGCACTTGGGCCTCAGAGCCAAATGCAAATGAAACATGTTCCACGGTGCCATTTAATTAGCTGGGAGGGGGATCAGCGGAGAGGGAGGCGACAGTATGGGATAGAGGCTGTTGTGGATTCTATACAAGGTGTCCCCAAAAGCTCGTGTGTGAAACAATGCAGGAAAGCTCAGAGCAGACTGAGTCCTGAGGGCCGTAACCTCATCAGTTAAGTTTGTCCACTTGAAGGGACACAGGCGGTAGGGTGCGGCTGGAGGAGGCGGGTCTCTGGAGGCCTTGTGCCCTTGGGGTATCTATTCCATCCTGTTGATGCTCTCTCTGTGCTTCCTGGCGCCATGTTCCCAGCCGCTTTCTCCCACCACACTCTTCGGCCACACTGTCCTGCCTCACTCAGGCCCTGATGAATGGAGTCGGCCATCTATGGACTGAGAGCTCTGAAACTATGAGCCCCCAAAGAAAGGTCTTTTGGTCACAGCATCAAAAAAGCTGATGAGAAAGGGGAGAGGGGGAGGGGGAGGAACTTGGAGGATGAGGGAGGGCAGGAAGGAGGGAGAAGAGCAGAGGGAAGAGGGAGTGGGCTAGGAAGGGGGAGAGGGGAGAGAGGTTGCCTCCTGTTTGCATTTGACGCTGGGGAGCTCCCTTGTGCAGCCCGGCAGCCTCAGTGTCCTCCCTGGAGAGGTAAAGACCAAGACCTGCTCTGTGCTGTGCATGGCTCTGTGCGCTGGGGCCACCGTGGTGGGTGAGACAGAGAGGGTCCCTCACAGTCTATGGAGGAGGCGGGCATTCGGCAAATAACCACATTATCTATGCATGTAGGTGCGAGTTAGTGGGAGATCACTGGAGAAGCTTGTCTATGGGATGGATGATGGGCTCTTCCTGGGGTGGGATCATCCCTGCCACATCCTGGCCGGGGGACCTTGACCCAGTTGCTTCACTTTACCAGCCTCGCTCTCAGTTCCTCATGGAGCAAACCGAGCCCATGCAACAACTTCTGAGAACTGAATGTGTTAGCATATGTAAAATATTCCAATCGGTGTTTGGAATACGGTACGTGCTCAATAAATGTTAGCTATTATTATAAGAAGAGCTAAAAGTGGAAAGGAAGAGACGGGGAGGTCCCAGCTTTGGTCAGTACCTCAAGGAACTCTCCCCCAGTAGGAGCCTGTATGAGCCGAAGTCTAAGGGGGGGTGGGCAGGAATCAGCCGTGGAAACCAGGAGGAGAATCAATGAATGTCTTTATATATATTTAAATTTGCCCCTTCTCTCCTGACTATGAATGCACCCTACATTTCCTCTGGAAAGCCCCCTACTTCTCTTCAGTCCATGTCGGTGGGGCTGGCCTTAGCTCTGCTCCACACGGACACACCAGCCAGGCCTGAAGATTCGTCAAGTCCACACGCGGTCACTCTCAGTGGGGCTGTGGACGGGCAGATGATCCAAGCCAGGCCAAGCCAAGAGAAAACGAGGAGCTTTTGCTTAAACTATCAGCAAAGAAGCGCGACCAGCCACCATGAGGTAGGTTGGGAGCTTCCTGTGACCACCTCCCACCTAAAGGGTGGGAGCTTCCTGGGAATGAAGCCAGTTCAAAAAACATCTGAGCTGAGGCTGGAAAGAGGAGGCCTGGGTGACAGCGTGTGGCTTCCTGGATGCAGGTGAAAGAGCCAGGGAGACACAGGAACCCCTGCCGTGGGGCCCCCTGAGGGAGTCAAGACACGAGGTGCCCAGGGCAAAGACACCCTCTCCTTTCAACAGGCACCCGTGGCCTTCTGAGGGGTCCCACTTCTCGGATCAACACTTCATGCAGTCTTAGAAAGGCCGAGTCAAAGGCCCAGGGAAGATAGGACCGGAAGTGCCCTTTAAATGCCACATACTTGAATATCGCCACTTGCATTTCTAAATTGACCAAGAAATACTTGAATGTATTCTTATAGAAAGGAAGGAAGGGCCAGGCGTGGTGGCACATGCCTGTAATCCCAGTGGCTTGGGAGGCTGAGGCGGGAGGATTGCAAGTTCAAAACCAGCCTCAGCAACTTAGCTTAGGCACTTAAGCAACTCAGTGAGATCCTCCAATAAAATATTAAAAAGCACTGGGGATGTGGCTCAGTGGTTAAGTGTCCCTGGGTTCAGTCCCCAGTACCAAAATAAAAATTAAAAAAAAAAAGAGAGAGAAGGAGAAGGATGAGATGATAGGAGGAGAAGGAGAGAGGGAAGGTAAGGGATAAAATGAAAGCAAAGAAAAGGAAAAGGGGAAACTTCCAACCACAGGATAGATCAAGGAGTCTCAGTTCTGCGTGGGGAATGGAGTCCGGAGAGGTCATACAGCTCAACGAGGAAGCCCAGCTCCCTAAAAGCTGCTGATACAAGGATCCTGGCTTGGAGTTTCTTTTCCCATTAAATATACCAATATCCATCCCCAGAAAACATGCCCTCCATCAAGGTCATCAGGCCTCTGGGGCACAAACGCCTTCTGAAGCAATTTGAAATGAAACCAAGTTCCAACAACCAGTAAGCGGCAGGTCCTGGCCCCAGAGTCTGCATCCTTCTTCCTGGTAACACAATGCAATTTGCAAGAGGAGTTTCCTGTAGCAACCAGGTCATTCCACCTGGAAGACAAAAGCAAAGAGTGGCCCCAGAACTCTGAAAAAGGAAACCTTCAGGACCCCCCCCAGAGCTGTCCGTGGTGCTGAAGCTCAGCTCTGGGCAGCCTTCCCTGATCTCAGTACAGTGTCTTCCTTGACCCTGACCCTCTGGACTCCCCCCGCTTTTTTAACACCTCCATATTTTAACACCAGATCACTCTTTCCCCACGGCTGCCCCCGCCGAGCCCTGAACAGTGGTACCGTTACCAGGCCACATCCCCGTTGGCTTTTTTCTTTCAGTAAAACTTTTACGCATCCCTGAGCCCAAAAGAAGAGAACGTACATTCCCGTCTCCAAGGAGCTCCAGCCAATTTGGGGAGATAAGGCGGTCAAGGAACATGTTAGATTAGACGTGGACGCCTTAGCACCAAGCCAAAGACCTGCGGCGTCTTCTCCAATGTCACCTCCGGTCTCTAGCATCACCTGTGTTCTCTGGACCTGGGATGCTGCTCTCCCCTCTGGCCCCGGAGTTGAACCCCACCCCCACCGATGCCACCATCGTTGTGGTGTGAGGAAGCGAGGGATTTAGGACACACAGAGCAAGGCCAGTGAGAGGGCGGTCACCTGCCAGGCCACTGAGAGCGCCTCACACCAGAGTCGGGGACTCTGCCTCTGCTCCGGGCCCCACCACCGTCAGCCCGGGAAGGTGCAGCTGGGATCCCCCACCAACTGACACAGGCAGGGGCCTCGTCTGGGAGGCCCTGTGGGCTCTGGGGCTGCCCAGAGGCTGTCCTTGGCCTTGAGGAGCCCCTGCCCTGGAGGTGTAGGGGTGGTGTGGCTGACAGGTGGCCTGCCATTGCTCCCTGGGGTGAGGAGCTAAATGGAGGGACTCCCTGTGTCTCTGTGGACCCTGAAGGGGCACCTAACCCCTGTGGGGTCAGGACAGGCTTCCTGAGTGGCGGAAAGGGCGCCCTGGAGCTAGACAAGAGAAGGCGGAGGAAGAGGGAGGACAGCCAGGGTGGGCACAGGGGCGGGGAGGGCTGGGTGGGCGCTGCCTGGGCCCGGGCTGGGCAGCAGTGGGCAGCGAGGCTGGAGAGGTGGGTGGGGCTTCCCCAGGTCACCCCAGAGCTCCTGCTGTGCGAGAGCTCAGGGCTGCAGGACCCTGTCCTTCAGC
Organism: Callospermophilus lateralis; assembly: GCF_048772815.1. Classification (NCBI taxonomy): domain Eukaryota; kingdom Metazoa; phylum Chordata; class Mammalia; order Rodentia; family Sciuridae; genus Callospermophilus; species Callospermophilus lateralis. The sequence goes on along the minus strand of NC_135311.1, from coordinate 123,021,755 downwards.
CACCCTCCCCCGTGCCACCCGGGAGGCCTCAGGGTCACACCCTCCTGGCTCCTGGCCCGGTGCACCCAGGCTCTCCCGCCAGCTCTTGGCTCCCCTTCTGCCCTCATGGTGGGCTGAGGTCGAGGGGGACACTGCCAGCCGGCCACCAGCCTCTCTGCAGGCAATTTGTGGAAGAGGTCTCTAGACGGGGCAGCTGCAGTGGATTTAAGTGAACTGTGGAGCTGTCTGCCTTAGAGGCCTTGCAGACCAGGAGCTCGGTAGGAGGCAGGGGTGGGGACACTGGGGGGTTGTTAGCAGCCATCAGGCGGCCACTCCCCACTCCTCTATCTGCAGACCCTGGGAAGGCATCCGTCACGTCCATCACGTACCATGTCCCATGCTGGGCTCTGGGCCCTGGAAACAGGAGAGACAGGGTGGCCATGGGAGCTCCTGGCCCAGGCCTGTGGACAGCAGGGAATGGAAATTTCAGGCCAGGCAAGTTCTGTCTGGGGGAAGCCCAGGAGCGTGGAGAGAGGCCTCTACCTTGAGAACAGGGTGGGGCCAGGAGAGGGGACGCTGTGCAGATGTGCTGGGTTCGAGTCCTTGCTCCACCACTCCCCAGCCGCATGAGCTCGGCCACATGCTTCATGTCTCTGGACCTCGGTGTCCTCCTCTGTGGAAGGGGTCCAGCTGCCCAGGCCTGCAGTGAGGGCTATGTGAGGACCACGTCAAGCCACCACGAGGGCCTGGCACAGAGCAAGGGCTCAGAGCACTCGGCTGAAACCCAGCAGTGAGCAGAGCCTGCGGGGAGCTGGGTCGGGCAGCGGAGGCCCAGATGGGGCGTCCAGGGGATGGACGGGCACCTGCAGGGCCTGCACCTGGCAGGCTGTGGGGTGGAGTCTGAGGTGGCCTTGGTGGGGGAGGGGCCTGGGGGCCCTGAGACCAGGTCACCTGGGTCTCAAAGTCCATGCAGACCTTTCGGGAGCCGTGGGAGCCAGGGAGGGCTCTGGGGGGTCGTCTGGTCCAGGGGAGCCGCCGACTGTGAGTAGAGGGGTGGACCTGGGCAGGGACCAGGGGACTTCCTGTGTCTGGGGAGAGGAGAGGGTGCCCTGGGCTGGGCAAGGACAGTGGGGACAGGTGCAGAGGTGGAGGAGACTCCGGGCACAGGGCTGGCCTGGAAGGGCCGCAGGAGGCACAGCCGGGGGGTGGGGGGGCAGCTCTGGCTCTGGCGCAGGAGGAAGGTGGTGCCCAGCGGGGCCAGGACTGGGAGGGCAGCGTCTGGGACAGGGTCCTCTGCCACAGGCTCTGTGGGAGGGGGGACCAGCCTGGGCCTCGGGGGAGGGACAGGGACCCCCAGACCCTCCAGCTGCCCTGAGGCCAAAGGCAGGGCTGCCGGACCCTGTTCTCCAGCCCCACCCTCCCGGAGCCTGCAGCGGGTCCCTTGGGGCACTCAGGCTGCTGTGGAAGGTGACTGGCTTGTCACCTGGCCCTCTGCCTCTGCACACAGGGACCCCCCCTCTGCATGACACAGGACAGAAGGGGCAGCGGGGCTCCACTCCCCTCAGCCAGGACAGAAGCCCAGGAGAGGAGGGACAGGAAGAGGGACAGGCAGACTGGGTGGGGGAAGGGAGGAGCAGAGGGGGCAGAGGGAGGCCTGGGACGGTGCCCTCTCCCCTGGCCCTGTCCTGGGTGGGGGCTTTGGGGGACTCACTGGGCCTCAGATGGTCCCTTCCTCTGGGCCTGATCTTCCCAGAGGAAAGAAATCACTCTCCATCCAATTAATCTAATTAGAAGTTAATCAGGTTGTGGGGACCTGTGCAGCAGGGTGAGTGATTAGGAAAATTACCTCCCTGCAAACAGCTTAAATTTAATTTTCGTTCCATAATCTAAGAACCAAATAAAGAAGGAGAAGCTTTCTGCCTACCCCCCTTTCCCCGCAGCCCCCAGCAGCTGCCGATCCAGAGTCCCCTGGCAGATGGGCACCAGCTCAGAGGTCAACGATGACCTGTCGTACACAACTTAGGACAGCCAACACACGCACACACACACGCACGCGCACACGCACACGCGCACACACACATGCACACGCACACACATGCTCGTACACACCCCGCCCTCACCGGCTGCATGTTTCTCTGCACCTCCTTTAGCACCGTCACAGCTGGAGTGAGGCTGACTGGCCAGACCCCCTACAGTTGTTGCAACTTGCAATTGGATTTGGTCTCTCAGACTCTCTCCTTCTTTCAAATTGAGACTGACCCTATAAAATAAAGTGCAGGAGGGGGGCCCAGGGGAGTTGGCAGGGAACTCTGGTTATCCAGAAAGACCCTCCACCAGCAAACCACCAGGCTCACGCCATAGCCCAACGCACCCCCAGGGCCACGTCCCGGCCAGGAGGGCAGAGAGGGCTTGGCTGCAGCAGGCACAGAGGGACACACTGTGGACCTCTGGGGTGAGTGGCTTCCCAGGGCCACTGTTCATGCTGAGAGCTGTCGTCACCCGTCCCAGGGACGGGATTTGTCACCCAGCACCCATCCTGGGTCGGGCCCTTGCCCTCCACAGCCCAGGACCAGCACCTGCCATTGGTCCTTGATTTCTCTCTGAGAATCGGGCTGCGGGACCAGCCCAGGAAGCGGGAGAAAGAGCATCTGGAACCACAGGCCGAGGGCAAGTCGATGGACGGCTGCAGCTCCCCGGCCAGGGCTGGGCAGGGGACAGATGGGGAGGGGGAGGCCAGAGGCCCCAGAGGAGCCTTGAACTCCCAGGCGGAGCCAGGGCTCAGGCCCACCGAGGTGGGGACCCTGTCTCTGGGTGTGACAGAGGGCCCGGCTCCCACTCCATCCCCTTTTTCCCACGGTGTGGCTGCTGAGACCAGCTATGGGACCAGAAGGCCACTCTGTCCCCACTCAAGGAGGTTAAAGAGTTCCAGCGCAGGTCATGGGTTCTGAACCCTGGCCACTGGCTCGCTGTGTGACCCTGAGCAGCTTCCTCCTCCTCTCTGACCTCAGGTTCTTCACCTGCCAAATGGGGCCAGGAGGGGCCTGGGACCACGTGGGCTCTGGGGCACAGGAGGGGCCTCTGCAGTCTCCGTGGATGTCCTTCCTACGCCCTCCACAGCCCCACAGCACCTGGCCCCGCATCAGGGTTGCAGATCCCCATCCCCTGGTGAGAGAGGGGATGAGCTGACCAAGCAGGGCCCCAGCAGGGTGCAGGGGTGGACCAACGGCAGCCTGGGGCGGCACCCAGGTGCTGGTGGCCAGAGGCCAGGGGGGCTTCCTGGGGAGGCAGGCAGTGGTCTGGCAGGTTTGTGTGGGGAGGGGGCTGCAGGAGCAAAGGGGAAGGTGGGCGGGGCCAAGAGAGACCACACCCTCGTGCTCTGTGGAGGTCCACGGGTGGGGGTTTGCACTGGATGGACCTAGGTGAAACCCAGGCAAGTCCCTCTGTCACTCAGACCCTCAGTGGTGTCAGCTGGGAAGTGACACCCAGGGGATGGCACCCCTCCTCTCGGTGTGGCTATGAGGCTGGCCCGGGTGTGGTGGTGTGTGGTCCTGCACAGAACTGTCCACCCTGGGGACATTGGTAACAGAAGCCCCCTGCCCTGTCACTCATCCAGGTCTGCTGCCCTCTGCCCTCGGGTGGCCTCCCCACCTGGCCAGATGAGGTCCATGCAGGCAGCAGGCTTTGGTGCAGGGACCTGGGGATTGAGAACACCTCACCCCTCTCTGGGAAGAGGCCAGGCTTCCTTGAACCCCTGACTGTGAACTCCTCCAGCCCCACCCAGTAGGAACCTGCAGACAGAGAGGTCAAGGCAGTGGCCCCCGATGCCCAGCCCCCAACCCTACCTCCCAGGGTTCTGCCCTCTAACCAGCCCTGGGCGGGGCCCTGTCCACAGACGCCTGGCCTGGGAGCCTCCAGGGCTGATTTTGTCTCCTGTCCTCCCTCTGTCCTCATCTCCATTTGGTCATTAGATGGACAAGAAGCTGGAACCTGGGCCCAGGCTCCCTGGGGGCACAGCAGTGACCTGCAGGCCCAGCTCCCTGTGTGGGGAGGGGAGGGTTAAGGCTGAGCCGCCCTGGCTGCCCGTGTTCAATCTGCAGTTTCTAAAGGCCACCGGGAGCCGTGGAGCAAATGTTCTCTCTCTTAATGACACTGCAGCCGATGAGGAGGGGCCCCTCCCAGAGAGCATTAGGAGCGGACATCCATTACCCAGGATGGGCCGGCCTGGCAGCTGGATTAACTTTCCAGAGGCTGAGTGGTGGAAGTGTGCTCTCCTCTTTGTCATCAGCAATTCCTATCTGGTCCCCCTGGCCAGCATCTCGTGAGGGCAAGATGTCGGGTACCAGGCTCAGAGGACACAGAGGTAGGCCGAGGTTCAATTCAACTTGAAAAATCTCCCGGCCCCAGTGGGCCCGTCGCCTCACCGGGCTGTACGACATGAAAAGTCGGCTTGGCGAGGGCGGCTGCCACCAGGTGAGCTCTGGGGACCCCGCAGGGACAAGCCCATGTGTCGGGGTCTCCCAGCTGGCTCCTCCCCAGGCATGTGGCCCTCTTGGGGGCCCTGGACATGGGGTAGGAGGCAGGGCTCTGTGTCTTGCCTGTGGGGCTTTGGGAAACTGGTTTTCCTCTCTGTGACTACAGCTCCTGTTGCTTGAGCACCTACTGTGTGCCAGCTCAGGCATCAGCTTCCCTCCCACTCTATCCCCAGCACAGGCAGGTGCTCTGTCCCTACTGTGTGCACAGGAGAGGACAGGCTCAGAGAAACTGGGAAAGGCACAGCCACTGCCCAATGGTAGAGCTAGAGACAGAACCAGGGATGGGGTAATAAATAAGTAAACAATTCAAGGAAATCAGGTGTTCTCAGTGCCAACGGGGTTTGGAAAGAGCCTGAGCCAGAACAACGGATCTGGGGCCACAGGAGAGGGCGGGGCCCAGGAGGCTCCTCTGAATGACCCACTGCCCACCCTGACCATGCAGCCAACCTGTTGAGGGGCAGCAGGGGTGTAGGGAGGGCTGGCCAGGGCCAGGCAGGGCAGGGGAGGAGGACACAGGCCTGTGGGGCTGTGCATGTGGTCACCACCACCTGGGTGGCAGGAGCTCCCTCCCCTGAGCCCAGGAGTTGACCACACAGGTCCTCTGGTACAGCCCACTGAGCCCCACAACAGAGATGACCAGCTTCAGCCTCACGTCACCCCCATGGCAAGGCCAAGCCACAGCTGGGATGCTGTGCTCTGGACCCACAAGGTGACCCTACCCCTGTCCCCACCAGGGGCTGCCGTCACCCGATCCTGCCTCTGGGTCTGGGTGGAACACGGTGCTGGAGTGTCGGAGTCGGCAGGGGTCAATGTGTCCCTGGAGTGCTGGGTTCATTCGCCTGCGGGTCCCTGCCCCTGGGTCCCTGTGTAGAGCTCCCTCCCCATCCAGGAGGTTTGGACGGGATGCCCGCTGCACGATGGGCACCAACGGGCTCAGGAAGGCTGGACTGTGGGGCCCAGTCCTGTGCCCCAACAGCACTCTGCTCTGAAACTGGTGCAAAGACAGTAGCTCATCCAACAAGCGCCGATGGCGAGCTCTTCTGAGCGCAGGGCATAGTCACCAGCGCAGGCCATATGCTGGGGTGCAGATGTATTAAGGCTTTTCAAAGAATCAAAATTACACAGGATATTTTGTTGGATTACAATGGAACCAGATTAGAAATCAATGAGAGGAATGTGTCTGGAAACCTCACACACGTTCAGAAATCAAACCACCCACGTCTAACTAACCCACAGAACGGTGAGAAAACCACAGAGGAGAGGGGAAGATATTTTGAGCTGAATGATAATAAAACCTTAACAGATCAAAACGTGTGGAATGCAACTGAAAAGAGTCCTTGGAGTGAATTTCTTGAGGTTAAAGTGCTGATATTAGAAAACAAGAAAAAAAAAGTTGACAATAAATAATTTAAGTATCTTGAGAAGCTGGGGGAAAAGAACAGCAACCCATGTATCAGAAACAGAGACGGTGGAGAATGCCAACCACCAAGAACACCTCTCTGCAAAGAGAAGGAGCCCCTAAAAGACTGATAAGCCCCAAAGATCTATAAGACTTTAGCTAAACAACAACAACAACAACACACACACACACAGAGAGAACACCACCACAAAACCTTTCCAATATCAGGAAAGGTAAGAGACAAACCACTAAGACAGTCTTTAAAATGGCAATAAGAAAATATCATAAACAATTTTATGGAAATAAACTCACCAGCTCAAGGAAGTAAACACAGTTCTTGAAAAACATCATCTATCAAAACTAAGAGAAGAAGAAATCGAGTACCCAACGGCCTTCTATCGGCCAAAGACATTGAATTTGTCATTTAAAAGTTTTCTGTGATGAAGGCTGCCGGCTTCAACGGCTGATGAGTTCTGTCCAGCACCTACGGAGGATACTACTGACCTTATCCAGATTCTCTCAGGTAATAGAAGAAGAGGGAACACTTCCCACGTCGCCGTGAAGCCACCGTAACCTTGATATGAAACCCCGATGAGGACATTAGGAAGAAAAAAAGAAGGAAAATAAGCAGCCAGTATAACTCAAAAACGTGGATGTCAGAATTGTTACGAATATTAGTAAAATTGAAAGCAGAGATGTGTAAACTAGAGCCCGGGACGCGGGCAAATGGAGTTGATGTAGAGAGGGGAAGCTTGGCTCAGTCTCTGGAAATCAATCAGATGAAGTCACCACAGCAACAGACTAAAGGAGCAAAGCCTTATGATCATCTTAATGGATGCGGAAAACCCATCTGACACATTCAAATCCCACTCATGATAAAAACTCATCAAAGTAAGAGAAGGAGGAAATCTCCCTCGTCTTGTAAAGGACATCTATGGAAAACCTACAGCTAATGTCAGGCTAAGCCGTGAAAGTCTGAATATACTGCCCTGTCTGTCAGGAACGCCCCAAGGATACTCACCTAACCCCCTTTCAATCAATATGTCCATTGAATTCTGAGCCAATGTAATAAGACAAGAAAGAATAAAAGGATTGCAGTTCAAAAGAATGGATAAAAACTCCATATTCAGAAATAACATGATTGTCTTTGTAAGAAATCCTGAGATTTCTTAAAAACTAGAGATAATAGAATTCAACAAGGACACAGCATCTAAGTGAATGTAAGAAATCGACATGGTAGCAACAAATGGTGATTACATAAAAATTAAATAAAAATTTGAAAAGCCATATTATCAACAACTCCGAATAATAAAATGTTTAGGAATGACTTTGTTAAAGCATACAGATGGTTGAGATCTCTGAAACAGTGCAGGGAGTGAGATTGGAAACAGAACCTTCCTCCCCAGCCATGCCTTGAGTTGGCTGGGGCCCCCTGTGACACACTGGCTGTAAGTTTGTTAAAGACCCTGAACCACATAGACTGTGAGGCAGTCAGTGTTACTGCTTTCAGCTACTGAGAGTTTTGGGGTCATTTGTTATGCAGCAATTGATGACTAATACACTCTGTTCCCTGGGTCATTCTACAGCAATCATTCCAGAGCTCTGAGGTTGTGAGTAACAACTTCCTCAAGGCCCAAAACTACCTAAGCAGTCAGGGGCAGGTTGCAAAGAACTGAGCCTTATGTCTCCACTCCAGCCTGCAAAGTGCCCCGTCTCTGTCTTCATGCTAGATGTATAAACTACTATGAAGTAAACTTAAGCATGATTTTGTTGACTTTTCCAAACACTTTCAATAAATCCACAATAAAATATCTCAAAATAGAATGGTTTTCTACCGTGTTTCCCAAGGGTGCCAGGGTAGAAGAGGCCCAGGTGGGAAAGATCAAGAGAAGACGCTCAAGGTGGGAGGGAGGCCGGGGAATCCTCCGGCGCCCACAGGAACCCGGCCAGCCTTCTACAAGGGCAATTTCACTCTCTATATGTCCAAAGTCTAAAATAGCCTCATCCTTTGACCTGCGGAGATCAGAAGCCTGGCATTAAGGAGTAACTGAAGATGGAGAAAAAGATCCAATGGAGTTGGTCATCGCAGAATCACTGAGGGCCATCCCCGAGCTTAGCAGTCTCGCTGAATCAATTATGGATGAAAAACAGTTATGACGGAATATTGTGCTGTCACACAAGATTAGAACAATGAATATTACTCAGAATGAAACTTTCAAAATTAATTTATGTTGGGAAAGTGCTCATAAATTAAGAGCTAGAGAAAAAGACAGCATATAAGGCTGGATATAAATTACATTCCGATTGTTGTTTATATATACACGGGATTAATAAACTGCAGAGTGATTTATGCAAAAATACCAACAGTTGTTTCCTCTGATGGGAGAATTACAGAGGATTTTGTGGTTTTTTTCCCTATGTTTTATATGCTCTCCAAACTTTTGCAGTGAACATCTGCCACTAATATCATATTTTAAAATTTTAAATGGCTGCAGGTGAGAATCTCCCCCCCACCCCACCCCCCCCATCCTGTCAGAACCTCCTGGATTAAGCTCTAAGCGTGAGCTTGGGTCTCAGGGTCTCTTGGTCAACATTCAAGTTTCCTAGTTCTGGTTGGGGCAGAGACTTCTAGTCACTTCTTAGAATCCCAGATCTCCTCTTTATTTATTGGAGAATGCCAATGTGGTTGGAATTAGTCATCTCTCCTCTAAGGTCCACTTCTCATTCCTCTCTTATAGATGACTGCCGAAACGGTGGCAATGAAATGTGAATGGAAATTGTGGGTGTAGCTCCCAGGAAAGCTCTCTGATGGGAGATTATGCAGCTGGCAGGAGCCTCATTGTTCTCCATTTTCCCTTTTTTTTTTTTTTTTTTTTTCCTGTCTAGAATGGGGCTGTGATTGCTAGAGCTCCAGCAGCTGTTTTGTGTCCATGAGACAACCTTTAGGATGAACTCATGAACTGTGGAGAGTGGAATAAAAACAAAAAGGGAGTCTGGGATGTTGGCAAAATTGTGCATGAAGTTACCATAGAAACCCTGGAATTCTGACATCTAGAATTTTCTTACATGAGGGAAAAATACATTTTTGCTTTATTTAAGCCACTGTCTTTCAGATTCCAATTAGTAGCCAGATTTATTTTCTACTAGGTACACTGATCCAGGGCCAAAGATGGAAGAGGATTCCACAAGAATCTTAATGAAACTTAAAAAAAAAAAATACACACACACAATTTTTTCTTGGAGCAAGGGAAAGGATCTAAGTTTCTTCATGACTCCAAGCATCTCTGACCATAAGCTGGATCACCACCCAGATGGTTAGACTTCTGGGAATAGCAGGAAATGTCACCAGAGCTGAGAGCCTTTAGCTACTCCCTCCCTCCCAGAGCTGCCCAGAGGACAGGAGGCACAGTGTCCAAGCCAAGCTGGTTGGGGCTCCCTCCTCTCCAGTCCCTTCCCATTCCTCATTTTCCACCATAGAATGTATCACAGACACACAATCCTGTGTATGCGTGTGTGTCCATATACATGTGTGCATATATGTGCACAGAAGGTAGATTTCATCATCCATCCTTCAACTGACAAATTTTTCAGCTTTTTAAGGGTGTGAAAGTGATACATACTCAGTAGAAACCAGACTTTGAATATTCTTATCTTGATCGTTTCTGGGGCTGGTGATGTGTGTGTGTGTGCGATGTTGTGTCAAGATGCTGTCCCCAGGCAGCCGCGGGCTCAGGAGGGGAGACAACTGAGACTCCACAGGGTCCCCTGGCGCCAGCATGTTGGATATTGCCTTTTGTGTTTTTGAATCCCACGGTGTCCACAAAGTGCTTATCTGCGTCCCGCTTTGGGGGAGAAGAGGAGGAAGGCAATTCTTCTTCTTTTGTACTGGGGACTGAACTCAGGGGTGCTATGTCACCGAGCCACATCCCCAGCCCTTTTAATTTTCTATTTTGAGACAGGGTCTCACTAAATTGCTGAGGCTGGCCTGGAACTTGCAATCCCTCCTGCCTCTGCCTCCTGGCCACTGGGATTACAAGTGTGAGCCACTAAAGCCCCTGCGGCCCATCCAGGGCCAGGCAAGCAGTCTCTGCAACATGCTCCAAGCCGTGGACCGTCTTATGCATATGCAAATGTGTGTGGGGGTTCAGCCCTTCCGAAGAGGACATCACTTTCACACCGTGAGGGCCAGCGGGGAGGCCGCCAGTGTGGCTGCTGAAGTGGCTCAAGATTTTAAGGAAGAGCTTCCGAGGAGGATTTGAGGATGAGGAACGTTTACCAGACAAATCTTCAGCTTCAGGGAAATGAGCTTGCTTCGAAGCACAGGCCGAGCCTCATCCATTGGCCATCATCCAGGACAGCGCAGGATTCCAGCATCACAGACTGCTGCTGGCTCCGGTGGTGATGGCCCCGGGTCCACAGAAGCCACTCCTGATCCACCCGGGGAGCCCTGGAGCTGCCTTCACCTGCGGCAGCGCTGCCTGGAGCCTCTATTCTCGGGCCGGACAACGCTGTGGGCAAAGTGGCCTGTGTGTCGGGTTGCATCCCAGCTCTGTCATTTCCCCACCCACCACCTCATGCCGGATCCTTCTGACCTTAGTGCATATCCGTGACACGCACCCCCAGGCAAAGCTGGGGTATTTGCCCCGAGCGCAACCGCACCCTCCACCCGCGGAGGCGCAGTAGCTGCGTTCGGAGCGCCTTGTCCACGCCGAGTGTTTGCCCCGACGGTGGTCGCACCCGAGGCTGGCTGCAGGCTCCAGGGTCTGGAAGGGTGCGACCCCTCCGTGCTCTCCAGAACACGGCTGCAGCACCTGAAAAGCCACCGTGGCTGAGGAGGGCCCTGGAGAGCCTTCCAAGAGGGATGATCACCGCGGAGGAAGGCAGAAGAAAGGAAGGCGCAGCAGAGGGCGAAGGTCCACCGCAGGCGGCTGCTCCCACGGGGCACAGCAATGGCAGAGGGAAGGGACGCGGGTCATGAGAGCCCACTCGCAGACCGGGAGCTCTTGCTCACTTCAAAAAAGCTGCTGAGAAAAAGAAATGCAACTTAAGCCGGAACCTCCTGCCCTCCCGAAGCGCGTGACAACCAGCAGCGAGGGCTGCGCCCTGCCCAGCCCCGGCCCAGCCCCGGCCCAGCCCCGGCCCAGCCCCGGCCCAGCCCCGGCCCAGCCCCGGCCCAGCCCCGGCCCAGCCCCTGGTCTTCGCTTCCCACGTTCTCCGGGCCGTGCCTCCAGCGGTGCCTTCACGGGGAGGGCGCGCCAGCCCTGCTGCCTTTCAGCTGGGGCGCCGCGGCCAGCGAGTGACACCAGACACCCAGCACTGGGGCGCAGAGCAGGCGGTTCCCTCCGAGGCAGGCGCACGGGTCGCGGGACGTTGTACACTGTACACTGACCCCACCCTGTGGGTGGCTCTGAGGCTCCAGCCTTCCCTCCTACCCCGGAGCTCCTGCCTGTGGGCTCGCCCTCCCCGGGGCCTGTCACTGAGACCTGCGCAGACCCGCCCTCCCTGGGGAGTTTCTGCTGATGACGTCAGGTGTCTTTCCTGGGGGGGGGACTGAAGCCTCCCGGGCAGCAGGAGCCATGGTGACTCCTCAGATGACACTGTCCAGGGCTGAAGCAGGATGCTGCCGAGGGGCAGGGCTGCTGGCTGGTGGGAGCCCTGGCGTGGATGGAAGGAGCTAGAAGGCCACCAGAGCAGACTTGGCAGGGCCATGCTGCCATCATGCTGGCCTGTGAGGGGGTTGCATCTCAGCTCTGCCACTTACCCACTTACCAAGGCTGATGACCTAGGGCAGGTCCCTCACCTGCCTGAGAGTCGGTGCCTCCACCGTAGCTCCCCCACAGGGCGCCGCTGCAGGGACCCAGGAGACATGTGTGCAGGGGTTGGTGGGACTGACTGGGGGCCGGAAGGTCACAGTGAGGGCCGGGTGGGCTCAGGTTGTGCTGTGCTGTGATCTGTGGGTAGGGCCCGGGCTCTGAGTGGACCTGGGCCTGACTCCTGGCTCTGCTGTTGCTCACCCTCCCTGAGCCTCTGTGTCCCCATGTGCTCCCCACCCCCATCAATGTCCCTGATGGGGCAGCTGTGGGGTGGGGGGTGCCTAGAAGCAAAGGAGGTAGCAGGAATGAGCCCAGAGCCTGCGCTGCCCATCTCCCTGATTGACAGGTGGCAGCTCTGGGCTCCTGGTGGTGCTGACGAAGCCGTCAGGCATCACCTGGCCTGATCCCAGACTTCAGCCCCTTGGTGGTGGACAGAACCCTATTCCCAGAGCAGGTGGACACCTGAGGTCCTCAACTCAGAAGAACAGGTGCTGTGACTCCCAGGCCTGGCAACACCAGGTGACCCTCCTCCCTTTGGTTTTGTAGACCTTCTCTTCAGAGGACGTGGCTTCCATCCCCTTCCTCACCTCATCCAAACACAGCCCAGGATTCACTGAGCACTTCCACAAAGACCTGAGCACTGGGCATTCTCCTGTGTAGGGACAGATCTTATAGACTGAGTCCTGAATTCAGGCAGGAGTGTGACTTTGTTCCTCCCTTTCAAAACTGCCTTGGCTCTTCTGGGTCCTTTGTCTTGCATTTGAGTCTTAGAATCAGTCTGTCAATTTCTTCAACAAGGGTTTATTAGTATTGTTCTGAATCTATAGATAAATTTTAAGAATATTGTCATAACAATGTTGAGTCTTCCAATCCATGAACATGGTATGGCTTCATTTGTTCAGACCTCTGAATTTCCCTCAACCATGTGACCATCCTTCTCTTTTAATTGGAGTAGTTGCAACTTTTGAAACAAGTTATGTATTATGTTATGATTTGTACACAGAAAATTTTGCCCTTTTTTTGTTCAGGCTTATGAATTATGACAACTGCAGACAGTTATGAAGCAACCACCACAATCAAGAATATCTACCTCTAAGATTTTTCCTTATGCCCTTTTGTAGCCAACCCCCTCCCCTGACCCTCTGCTCCTGCCAAGCACTAGACTATTTTCCTCTAATTTTGTCTTTCCTAAAATTAGGCCATTTACGTTTGGTGTAATTATCTATATGGTTAGATTTACACATAGCAGCTTGCTCTTTGTTTTCCTTTTGGTATCTCTGTTCTTTGTTGTGGCTCTTTTCCTGTCTTCTTTGGGATCAATTAAGTAGCTTTTTCCTTACTTCACTTTATCTCCACTATTGACTTATTAGGAACATCTCTTTTTTTTAAAAAAAAATAGTGATTACTATAGCATTTACAATATCCATCTTTAAGTTATCATAGTCCAACTTCATATAACCTTCACCTCTAGTGGATGATGTTATAATAGAACATTTTCATTTCCTCCTTACCATTCCTTGTAGTGTTATCCATAAATTATACAGGTTATAAGTTCCAATACATTATTGCATTTTCTCTTTAGTCAATTATCTTTGAATGATATGACAATGAGAAAAATATTTTATATTTAACCTAATAACCCTCTTTTCTGATGCTCTTCTTTTCTGTGGGTAGTCTTGGTTTTCCATTTAGGTTTATCTGCAAGAAGAATTTGCTTTTATATTTCTTCTGGTGCAACTCAACTTTTGTTGATCAGAATATTTATTTTATTTTTGTTTTTGAAAGAGAATTTTTCTGGGTGTAGAATTTTTTGTTGGAAGGTTCATTTTTACTTTTATTTTTGAAATGATAACCCTTCATTTTCTTTGCGACCACCCACAGATTTTCTGATAAGAAACCAGCCATAATTCCTATCTTTATTCCTCTGTATATAATTTTTCTCTTTCTCTGGATGATGTAAAAAATTATTGATCTCTGGTTCTCAGCAGTCTAGCTATGCTGTATCTACATGGCATGTGTGTGTTTCCTCTGAACTTCCTTGTGGCTTGTCATTCAATTTGAAAAATCCTTGACCATTTTATATTCAAATAAATATCTCCCTCCCTGTTTCTTTCTATTCTTCTGAAGCCCCAGTTATGTGTATATTAGGCCAGTTTGGGGATGCTTTGTTGTTTTTCACTTTTTTTTTTGGTTTCTGAGTTTGGATAATTTCTACTTGTTGAACTATTTTTAAGTTCACCCATTCCTTCTCCTATTGTGTAGTATTCTGATGAATCTATCAACTCAACCCTTTATCTTTGATCTTATTTTATAAAATTATTTCTTGCATTCCCCTTTGGATTCTTTAAAAAAGGAGTTTCTTTATTTTGGCTGAATTTCGTCATCCATTCAAGTGTGTTTTCAACCTCTTTTGCTAGATCCCTTCAACATAGTCATTTTGAAATCCCTGCCTGAGAATTCCAACCTCTGGATGATCTTTGGATCTGGTTCTGCTGGCCAGTTCCTTTCCATTGATGAGGGGTTGCTTTTCCTGGACTTTTTTCCCCATATTTTATAGTTTTAAAATAAATTCTGGATATGAGGTGCACAGTAGCAGAGATTGAAGCATTTATGCTCAGAAATGGGCACACTTACTTTTCTCTCCAGACATTAGGGTGATGGTTTGAGTCCCACGTGGTGCAGAGTTGAGTTTAGTTGGGTTCATTGCTGCTATTCCCCCAGCTCAATGCAGACTCCAAATTGCTCCAGTGATTGACTTTTTATTTTATATTTGTGCCTGGAACCCCTGGGGATTCTAAACTCATGCTGGCCCATACTTGGCTTTTTAAAAATATTTTTAGTTGTAGATGGACACAATACCTTTATTTATTCATATGTGGTGCTGAGTATTGAACCCAGGACCTCACATGTGCTAGGCAAGCACTTTACCCCTGAGCTACAATCCCAGCCCCACATTTAGCTTTTAAGAAACAATTTTTAAAAGAAAAGTATCTATTTTCTTTATTCCAGATTTTAAGGTGGCTTCATCTTCCCTCAAGTTCTGTAAAAGGTGAAACCATTCTTATGTCCCTCTCTCCTTAAAGAACTGACTAGTCTTTGGAATTCCTTTTGCCAGTTTACTTTGCATTTTTAAGTTTTTTTTTAAAAAATCACTGCCATACAAATCACTACAAAAATAGCATCTTAAAACGACACTCACTCATTAGTGTATGGTTCAAAAGTTTGAACACAGTGCGGCTCAGCTCTTCTCTGCTCTGGGTTTCAATAGCCAAAATCAAGGTGTCCGGGACCAGTTTCTTTCTGGACGCTCTGGGGTGGATCTCCTTTGAAGTTCTGGGTGTTCTGACTAGATGGATTTCCCTGTGGTGGCAGGACTGTGGTCCCTTGTTCCTCGTCAGCCTCCCACCAGGGGCGTGCCTGTCCTTCTAGAGATGCCTGCACCCCCTCAGCCTTCCACATGCCGGGAGTCGTGAGTCCTTCGCCCGTCAAGGTCAACTTTTCTTTCAGGCTTTCAATCGGTTTCCTTCCTCTTGATGGTGAATCTGCCTCCTTATTCTACCTTTTTAAAGCTCATATGATTAGATTGCCTTGTACTCACGTGAACCATCTAGGATGAGCTATTTTGAGGTCAGTTGTTTAGCCTTGATTCCATTTGCAAAGTCTCTGAATAGCAGTGTCTAGATTTATGTGTCGATGACCAGAGGACGAGAGTCTTGGCAGTGGTGTCTCTGGATTCTTCCCATTTTACTTTGTCAACTCAGATGTACAATGGATTGGAAAAAAAATAGTTACGATTTCCTGTATTGTTTGGCTCCTACACATTTTAGTATGGGAATGACATCCTCTTGTGAGTGTCTACATCCTGTGTGGAAGTAGAACTCCTCAATATTTTATCTATCTACCTATTAACTATTTATGGCTCTACAGATTCCTTTGTGTAACAAAGGAGTTCCCCTTTGTTATCATTTTCTTCCAGCATGAAGAATTTCGTTTAATTTTTAATACAGTCCAGATGTGCTGATGTTGAATTTTTGCAAACCTTTGTTTGCCTGAAATATCTTTAATTTTGATGCATTTGGGGAGGATGTTTGCTGCATGTAGAATCCTAGGTTTGTAATTTTGTTTACCTTTCTTACATCTAAAAATGTCACTCCATCGTCTCCCGACTTGCATGTTTTCTGATGAGATATCTGCAGTAATTCTTATTTCATTTTTCCTGCATGTGTCTTTTATTGCCTGTTTGCTTTTATGATTTTCAAATCACCTTTTTAAAAAATCCAATAAGGATGTGCTTTGTTCCTGGTTTTCTTGGAGTTTCTTCTTCTGGAGATTTTTTTAAAGCTACCTTTGTTTGTGGGTAGATGGATTTCATATATATATATATATTTTTTTAAATATCAGAAATTATTTCTTAAATATCCCTCCCCACATTCTTTCTAGGACTTCAACAGCATAGTGTGGTAGACCTCTCAATATTGTTCCATGGGTCACCGAGGACCTAATAATCATTTTCTTCTTTTAATTAGCAGTCATGTTTTCTTTCTCTGCTTATGTTTGGTAGTTTCTCTTCTGCTTCATAAATTATACTCATGTCTAATCTGTAATTTTCTAATTATTTGCTAATATTATTTAGTAAAATCTTTATATCAAATATATTCTTCAGCTGTAGAGATCTGTTGATTCTTTTAATCAGTGTTTATCAGATTTTTGCACACAGATATTGTCATATTTTGTTAGATTTATATGTAGGTAGTTCAATTCTTTGGTGTTATTGAACTGGCATTGCTTTTCTAATTTTAATTGTTTATTGCTGCTATATTGGAAAGTAGTTAAATTTTTTAAAAAAATCTCATGTCTTAATACTCTGCTACACTCATTAGTTTCAGAAGATTCATTTTATTGTTTAGATTTTGTGGGATATTCTATAGATAATCAAAGTATTTGCAAATAAAGACAGTTACTTCTTCCTTTTATTATTATTATTATTATTATTTGCAATGTTTGGAATCACAACCACATGCTAGATGAGTGCTATACCACTGAGTTATACCCCAGCCCAACTCCTTATATTTTATTTCTATGCTATTCTCTTGCTGCATAACCAGCTCTTCAGTATGATGCTGAATAAAGATGATGAGAGAAGACATTTATACTTTACTTACAATCTTTGGAGGAAAGTGTATATTCTCTCACCATTAAGGATGATGTTACCTCTTGGTTTGTCTTCTATTGTTCATTCCTTCCTTCTTTTCTTCTACAGTTATTCTTTATCAAGTTAAAGAAGTTTTCATTTATCCTTTGTTTTATGAGAATTTTTATCATAAATGAGTGTTGGATTTTTGTTGACTATATTTCCCCATCACTAATATGCTCATATTTTTTTCTTTAGCTTATAGATATGGTAGATTACATTGGTTGATTTTTGAACATTGAATCAGCCTTACATACCTAGAATAATTCCAGAGTAATGCTGGCGTTGGCCTTCCCATGACATATTTTATATGATATTTAAAATCACCTTAAGTATAGAAAAATTAAAATTAATTTAATTAAAAATTAAATTTAATTTAAATTAAAAATTTACATTATTAGCAAACATCTTTCTATTCACCTTATGTTGTATAGTACAAGTTTCAAATGAAAGTACAAGAGTATTTAATGTCTCTGTGGGATTTTTAGAATTTCAAACTTTGACTATTGTGGCTCATTATAAAATTGAATTTTACTCTTACCAGAGTAGTGGAATTGTTGCAAAAAAACCTACCTCTTCTGTGCACACGTGCCTTCTTGATGCCCAAATAGCCCACCGACACTCTGCCTCCCCCTGGTGATGGATGGGGGGGGCTGAGGGCTGAGGGCACCGGGGCTGCCCAGTCTTCCCCTTTCCTGTGTCTGCTTCTCAGCTATGAGCTGGCTGATGCCAGGAAGTGAGGTCACGGCTTTCTTTCTGCATTTGCATCAGGTTCGGGTTCCAGTGAAAAGCGTGGCCTCTTGGGGGGCTGACAGAGCCCCCAGATACTGGCTCCTACATATAACATGCTTACCTTGTGCTCACATTTCAAAAATTGTGATTAATATACAAAACACAAAACTCTCCCACTTTAACCATTTTAGGTGTACAATTCAGGGGCATTCGATACGTTCACTTCGCTGTGCAATCATCACCACCACTTATCTCCAGAACTCTTTTCATCTCCCCAAACTAAGCTTCTAGTCCCACTGAACAATAAATTCGTCTGTTCTCCTCCCACAGCCTCTGGAGTCCCCCAGTCTCCTGTCGGTCTCCTCTAGGTACCTCATTTGAGCTGATTTGTATTGGCTTCTTTCACTTAGCATAAAGTCTTCAAACTTCATTCATGCAGTTCACTGTGCAGAATTTATTCCTTTTTTTTTTTTTTTTTTGGTACTGGAGATTAAACCCAGGGGCACTCTGTCACTGAGCCACATCCCCAGATCTATTTTGCATTTTATTTAGAGACAGGGTCTCACTGAGTTGCTTAGTGCCTCACTTTTGCTGAGGCTGGCTTTAAACTCACGATCCTCCTGCCTCAGCCCCCTAAGTCACTGGGATTACAAGTGTGCGTTATTGGGCCCAGCTATTTCATTTTTAAGACTGAATAATATTCCATTGCTTATCTATACCATATTTTATTTATTCATTGATAGACACTTAGGTTGCTTCCATGTTTTGGTTACAATGAATACTGTTACAATGAATATGTACATAAATATCTGTTCAAGATCTCACTTTCAGTTCTTTTTTGGTAAATATCCAAAGTTGGAATTACTGTATAATGTAGAATTCCATGTTTAATTTTCCGAGGAACTGCCTTACTGGTTTCCTTAGGGGATGTACCATTTTACACTCCTGACAATGGTGCTCAAGGGTTCCGTTTTTTCCATGTTCTTACTAACGCTTACTATTTTCTGATTTTGTTGGTTTGCTTGTTTGTTGATAGGAACCACCCTGGTGGGTGTTTGGGGGCCTTGTATGCATCTTGAGTGTCTCTGAGCTTCCATGTGTCTTGTGTCCACTGGAACTCTGTGCTCAGGGGCTACCATGAACACTCTATGCAAGTGGGGTGGCAAGGAACAGCATTACATGCGTTCTCCATGATCCCTTCATACTTTACTCGCAAAACACAAGTTCAAAGATAGAATTAAGAGTTTCAGAACAGTTATAACAGAGCACCAAACCAAACCAGGCATGGGTCCCATCTGATCCACGGCACAGGTCACTTTTCCAAGAAGCTGAACTTGTTTTCACTGGAGGAGGAGAAAAGATAAAGGTGGAGCTGGGCAGTGGGTGGCCAAGGAGAAAAGAGATAGGAAATGCTGAGGCTCCTGAGGTTCCTACATGTTTTTGTGGTGCTGTGGATCCAACCCAGGGCCTCCTGCCCAGCCCTTGCATTGCTGTGCTACAGCTTTGAATGCCTGCCCTTCCCATCCAGGTTGGTCCATATCCTACCTGATCTTTAAAGGCTAACATGGTCTAGAGGAGATGGCATGGATTTGAAATTCAGAAGCACCTTGTTCTAAATTATGACTCAGCCACTTTCTGGAAATATGAGCTGGACAACTGAGTACCTTCCTCTGAGTGTTTGTGTCTCCATTTGCAAATTGGAGGTTGGTAATCACCACCATGAAGGGCTGTTAAGAAATTTAATGAGGGACATTAAAACTATAGCAAGACAATATAATTAATTTGTGTATGCAGATACATTGGAAACTTAGATTAAATGGACATCTTCCTAGAAAAGCTTAACTTACTAAAAGTGATTTAAAAGGAAGCACGGCCCTGTGCTAATTTAAATGACTTGAATTAGAAGCTCAAGAAAAATTCCATGCTCAGATTGCTTTACAGATAACTGCCAACATGTTGCTAATCTCAGAGAACACATTCCCAACTTCCAGAAATTAGAAATAAGGAGAGAGGTCCCCATGAACTCTATTAGAAATGATAATCTTGATACCAAAAATCAGACAAGAATATTACAGGAAAGATTATAATTCAGTACTTCTCATAATCACAGCTATACAAGTCACTGTGGAATTGCTGAATTACTATATGGCTGCAAAATAAATAATGCATCACGACCAAGTTTGGATCATCCCTGGGATTTAAGCATAAATTAATATAGAAAATCTGTGAGTAATTTTTACCATATTAACAGATGATATTTCTAATAAAGGTATTCAAAACATTCCTGGAGAAAATTATTGAAAGGGATTCAAGACCTAAATGTGCAGACATACATCATATTCATAGATGAGAAGACTTATTACTGTAAAGAGGACAATTTTCCATCAATTGCTCTATAGATTCCATATGATTCCAATCTAAATTTCAGTGGCCTATTTTGAGGGACTTGACAAGCTGATTGTAAAGTTTATCAGAAAAAAGAGTAAGGGAAGAAATAAGTAAGCAACCCCTGAAGAATAAGGCAGGGGACTTGCCATTCCAGATAACACGATTCTAAAAGCCACAGGATTCGTATTGACAGGTTGATTTACTAGACAGATCAGTGGAAGAAGATATAGTCTCTAGACACAGACCTGAATACATATGGGACGTATACATAATAAGAAGTCATTGTAGATGGGTGGAAAGGACGAACTCTACCGCAACAATTGGTTATTCGTATGAGGGAAAAAAATCAAATCCTTGACTCAGAACACCACAAATATTGATTCCAGATGGATAGGATTTGAACGTGAAATGCAAAGTTTTAAATATTTTAGGAGAAACTATAGACTATTTTTATGACCTTGGGTATGGAAAGATTTCTTTTATCAATGCACTAGCAGTGCAAACCCCAAATGGATAAGATCGAAAGTTTGACTAAATTGCAGTAAAAACACTTCATTTATCCAAAGACCACGAAGAAGTAAACAGACAAGCCTCAAATGAGAATGCAATATTGGCAATATGTAATCAATAAATTACTTTTATTCTAAATGGATAAAGGGACTCTTAAATATTGCTAGCAAAAAAACAGTGGAAAATTCAAAACACAAACAGGCATTCCACTAAAAAAGATACCTGAAAATATGTTTAATTTCACTGAGTATCTGAGAAATGAAAATTACGAACCCAGAGATTGTTATTTTATACCCACTCTTTAGGCAAAAATTTAGAAGGCTGACCAATTTGGGTCTGGGGGTGGAGCAATGGAAACTTGTATATGGTGGAAACAGACACAGTCTCAGAACAAAGCCAATTTGTCACTATTTCATAAAGTTAACCAAATATACCCTCCCTCCCTCAAGCCAGCAATTCTCATTCCAGAGCACACCTTATGGAATCTTCTACACAGGTGCATCAGGGGACTTCTACAAGAATGTGAACAGCCACCTTATGTGTAATAATAACAAAGGAAACAAGAATACCCCCCAAAGAAAACAGAAGCTAGAAACAACACAAATATACATAGAGGGCTGGGGATATAGCTCAGTTGGTAGAGTGCTTGTCTCCCATGCACAGGGGTTCAATCCCCAGCATCACCAAAAAGAAACCCCACCACACACACATACCACACAGAGGTGTTGGATGTGATATGTGCTTACAATGGAATAAAAACATGAGTGGAATGAATGGGTCACAGGTATGCATATCCATATAGAAACATCTAGCAATAATATAAAGAAACAAGGCACAGAAATATCTATGCACAATGAGAACATTTTTCACAAGGGTTATCCATGAACAAAGCTAAACCATAGCTTATGTTATGGTTTGGATATACAGTGTCCCCCCAAATCTTCTGTGTTCATGGAAGAAGTGAAATAATTAGATTATGAGACCTTTAATCTAGTCATTGGATTAATCCATTTAATGGACTAATAATTTGAAAGGGCTACTGTACTAGATAGTACTTGTAGGCAGGTGGAGCATGGACAGAGGAAGCAGGTCACCAGGGGCATGCCTTGGGGGTTATCTTGTCCACCTGGCTCCTTCTCTTTCTTTTCTGAACTTCCCAGCCCTGAGTGGACCAGTGTTCCTCTGCCTTGTCCTTCTGCCAGGACGTTCTGCTCATCTCAGGCCCAGAGTGATGGAGTTGGCCAACCATGAACTGAACCTTGGAAACTATCAGCCCAGAACAAACTTTTCCTTCCCTAAGTTTTTGTTCAGCTGTTTTGGTAACAGCAACAACAACAACAACAAACTGATTAACACAGAAATTGGTACCGAGAAAGTACCAATTGGGTTGTTGATGCTATTAAACTAATTGCATGATTCAAAAGCCTTTGGAATGGGCTTTCAGAAGTTTGGATAAGGGTGGAGATTTAGGCTTGAGAAGCCTTAGAATTAAGCAGAGCTTAATGGGCAATTCTGGTGGAAGCCCAGAAATCAGAACACTAACAGGAATATGGACAGTAAAGACTGTGCTCATGAGGTCTCAGAGGGGACCTGGGACTCTACTGGGAATTGAACTAGAGGCCATTAATGTTGCATTCTGGCAAAGGACTTATTTATAATGCCCATTTCCTGAGACTCTGTATGAGACTAAATTTAAGGATGAGGGATTAATTGATCTTGTGGAGGAAATTTTGAGGCTGCGCAGCATTCAGGCAGTGGCATGGCTATTGCTGGCAGATTTTATCCAGGTTTACTGTGAGAACTGAGAGCAGATAGCAGAGTGGATTTTTAAAAACTTCCACCTTGGCCAAAAGAGTGTCAAATTGCGGCTAAGGAAGGTGAGGTTGTGAAAGAGGTCACCACCATTAAAGAGAAGTTAAATAGTTTGTAAATTAGTAAAGATGTCTCGAGGGCGTCTCAGGAATCAATGAGACCATACCCATTGCAGGCCATATACATTGTGTAGAAGTGAACATTTATTTAACAAACTGTGGGGGAACTCTGCTAGCCCAGGGGTGACTACAGTTGTTTCTCCAGGATTAGGTTCACCATGTCCAGCTATCCAGGTACACAGAGGCTTCTGCAGCCATGGTCCAAGGAATCCTGGCTATTGCTCAAGCTGATGGCAGACCTTGGCATCATCCATGTGGTGCTTGGTCCATAGGATTGAGGATGCTGGGGTTAAGGGACCTCGGAGGCCAGGAAAAGTATAGCAGGGTTGGAATCTGCAGGCATCCCTGAGAAATTGAGGCATGAAGCTGCCAAGGTGAAGTTGAAGCTGGAATAGAGACCTGGGATTAAGAGATGCCAACAGGGATAAGTAACAAGATCTCAGCCCAAGGCCACCACCTCTCCGTTTCTCACTGTCAGTAAAGGTCCCCATGGCAAGAATCCTGCCAGCTCTTTGGAAGGGCAGCAACTTTCTGGGTCCAGTGAATGAAGAATGAAGGCAGAGCACCCTCTGCACCCAGAGATGGTTCTAGAACATCCACTGCTCCTGGCCTCAAGGTCTGCTGACTGCTGGCCCTCCACTCCCACCTCTGGGCATAGCAAGTTCAGAGAAGGCCCACGGGTGCCTGTGTATTGTATTCTAGAGGAGCTAATGTAAGAGGAGAGAAAGATTCAATGGGAGAGTTGTCCAGGAGAAGGTGCGAAGTCCTGGTGTATGGTCAGAGGGAATCAGACACCTCACCACTTACTGAGCACCGGCTGTGTGAGAGGGGGAGGAAGTGGCTGAGAGGAACCAATCTGGATTCACACAACCTGGGTGGGCCTCTCAGATCCCCTTCCTCACCGGATGATCTGAGGCAAGTTTCTTAACTTCTCTGGATGTCTGTTTTCTCACCTGTGAAATTGGTACCTAACAGATCTCCCGTGAAGACAAAAAGAGATCATGTGTGTAAATCACTGAACACTGTGCCTGACCCCAGGAAGCCCATGGGCAACCTGCACTGAAATGACCTGTGTGTGTTGAACCTCGTGCAGGGTCACTAATCCCTGTTGGCTCCAAGGGCTCAGGAATGGGACAGGAAATTCACTCTGGGCCTAATCTGTTGAGGGCCACAGCCGAGTCGGGATGATGCATGGCATTATTGCCAGAAGTAGCGGGTGAGAGATGACGCCAGCGAGTTCTCGCGGAGTTCCCGTTGAGTTCCAGTTGAGCTCTCGTGGGGATTCCCGGAGAGCTCCCATTGGTTGGGGAAGTGCCGGAGGAGGGATATTTCTGGCTGCTGGTTGCTGGACGAGCCGCCTGGCGTTGGGGGAAAAATTCCCGGGGAGCGTGTGTGGAGTGTGCTGGTGGAGTTCAGAAATAAGGTTTGTTCCTGCTTCAGTGGCTCGTGATTTGTGCCCAGCCAGACTGCGGCACTAATCTGTTGCCACAGTAGAAACTACTGCACACCAAGAGGAAGGCTGGCCAGGATCCAGTCCCAGCAGGACCCACACCCTCATGAGGGACCTGCCCTGGGAACCCCTTCCTGTCCTACAGTGGACAGACCACAACCCTCTATAGGAAAAGGCACTGCTCCGCAGGCGCTCAGGACTCCGCCTTGGCTCTTCTTACTCCCAGAAGCCCCTGGGATGGCCCCACCACAGACCACCCCAGACTTGCAAAGAGATGCATACGGGGTCCACACGCCCCGCTGTCCACCAGTGGAGGAAGTAGGTCACTGGAGGAATGTCCTTGGAGATTGTATCTTGATCCCTGGTTCCTGCTTCTCTCTCTTTCTCGGAGCTTCTCAGCCTCCTGGAACTGAGCAGTTTGATGCTCTGCCTTGACCCTCTGCCATGATGCTCTGCCTTACCTCAGGCCAGAGCACTGGGGTTGGCTAGCCATGAACTGAACCTTTGAAACCATGAGCTTTTCCTGCTCTAAATTCTGGTCAAGTGTTTTGGTCACAGTGACCAAATAAAATAAAAAAAAAAAGCTGACTAACAACTTGCATGTGGATAGAGAATGTGTGGTAAAGCTACAAAGAAAAGACAAGAGAAATTAAAAGAAAACTGCAGGTAGGGGTCCCCTCTGGAGGCAGCGGGAATGCAGAGGGGAGGGCCGCCTGTGGCTTCAGAGCTCTTGGAGACATTCCACTTCCAAAGTTTTTGTTCCTTGGAAGTTTGTTCTATGGTCCTGCTTCCTGACTTGCATGCTTGTTACGCAGAATTTTTATACACATCAAATATATCATAACAAGAAGTCATATGACCGCGATCACCTTGAGGTGGGGCGAGAATCAGGGGGATACAGAACAGGGGAAGAAGGGGAGAGAGGGAGGGAGAGAGAGATGGGTGGGAAGGGAACGGAGAAAGGCGGTCACAGACCAGCGAGCCTTGGGAAGACTGACAGCTGGCCACACTGGCTGAGCAGTGGCCCCAAGGGCACCGTCGCCAAGGGGACACAGGCCTGGAGGCATCTCCAGTGGAGCTCCATGGGGCTCTGAGCCTGCTCGGAAGAAGAGCTACAGAAACAAAGCACCCAGAACACAGGTGACGGAGCGGGAGGGACACCTCGCGCTGTGGTGGCCTCTGGCTGCTCTCCGTGTGAGATTAGGCAGGTGAAATTTAACACAGGCACTTTCAAAAGCTCTGCATTTAGGCTCAAGAATTATCTGCCCAAGTCAGGGGAGGGGACCCGCCTGCCCGAAGCCCCCAGGGCCCCCGAGCTGGAGGTTCAGTGTGACTCTGGAGACCTGGTGGCTGCGGAAGCTGAGGCTGGGACAAGGTGAGCAGCAGGTCCAGGAGCAGCAGGTGATTGCCTGCCATCCCTGGGCTGGCTGGGGCCACCTGGGCCTGCCCTGCAAGGGAGGGAAAGAAGCACAGGTGTGCAGAATGTTCTGGAAGGCTGGCAGAGTCAGAGGAAAAGAAAACGGCACAGCCCCAGCAGGCTGGGGAGTCAGACAGGACCTGTTGGCGACCCCAGCTCTGGGACCTGCTGTGAGTGCCCAGTGACTTCCTTGGTCTCCCTGAGCCTCAGTTTCCCCATCGGTGTGATGGGAATGATCCGAACTGCTACTTTGCAGGGTTGGTGGGAGGATTCTGTGGGAAGAACTGGTCCTGGGACTGCCCCTACTGGGCTGGGTGGCAGCCTCCCTCTCCCCCAGTCCCCATGTCACCATCCTGACCCCCTGGGAGATTTCTAAGTGAAGTTTTAATCCAGCCAAGTAAGTACCACCACTGCTGCCCTCCCAATCAGCCCCCATGTCCCTCGCCCCTCCCCACTCCTCCTACTTAGAGTCACTGTCCGGTCCCTGTCAGCACAAGCCCAAGGCCCTGCCACCTTTGAGCACCTCCTGTGCGCCAAACATGTGAGACCCTTCACATTTGTAGTCAGGCCTGAGTTCAAATCAGACCCTGCCCCTTACTAGCCAAGTGTCACTTACTTACACTTAGGAGTGACATGGGCAGGTTGCTAATCACCACTTCTTCATCCCTGTGAAGGGAGTCAGACCTGCTTCAGGAGTCAGAATCCAAGAAGCAAATGCTCTCTGATAGATCCGCAGTGCCAGAAAGTGCCCAGCACACAGTAGGTGCTCAAGAGCTGATGTACTAACGGATGGTGTATGTACCCAGCACAGGTAAGAACTGAACACACGATGTTCAAAGGTTTCACCCCGAGGAGCCATGCAGAGTCCAGGGCAAGGAAAATCCAGGGCCCCACCTCCAACCTGCCACCCCCTACTCTGCCCTCCTCCCAGGCGCTCTCTCCTCCTGGGCCTGGGCCTGGGCCTGGGCCAGGATCACAAAGGCAGCTGGGCAGTTGTCTGGCCTCCTCCTGCTTCCTCCTTATCTGCTCCCAGCAGCTCTGGGATCCAGCCCCAGCTGGCCCTGGGTGTCCACCTGGCTGCCTGTGGGCAGGGTCCGGGTGGCAGGGGGCAGCCTGCTCTGCCCTGGGTGAGCCTGGGCAGGTCTGTGTCCTGCTCCCATCTTGACATCCTCATCCCTCAGTCAACACGCCTGGACCACAGTGTGTGGAGCTGCCTGTGGGCATCAGGACGGTGGGCGGCAAGCAGAGGGGCTGCCGCAGGCCCACCCCACTCCAACCAGGGCTGCTGCGGCTCTGTCCTCACCACCAGGGAAGATTCCATTTATTTATTTATTTTTCTTCACATTTTGGTTCCTGTAGTTTGAAAATGATTCTGTTAGACCAGAGACCCCGAACCATCCAGCAGTTTTTAGTTCTGGGCCCTGGGCCCCTAAATTTCTAAATTTTAAGATTCTTAGATTCTCTGGCTGAGCGTGATGGCATGATGGTGCAGGCCTCTAATCCCAGGGGCTTGGGAGGTGGAGGCAGGAGGATCGCAAGTTCTAAGCCAGCCTCAACCAAGGCGAGATGCTTAGGAGCTCAGTGAGACCCTGTCTCTAATAAAACACAAAACAGGGCTGGGGATGTGGCTCCGTGGTCGAGTGCCCCTGAGTCCAATCCCAGATACCAAAAAATAAAAAAAATTAAAATAAAATTTAAAAAAGGATTCTTCGATTCTGGGTTTCCAAACTCCAAAATCTGTGATTCTAAGTTCTGGATTCTAAAACGTGCTGGGTCCACGCTGCCCTCTGCAGGACGCACTTGGAAACACAAATGCCAGGCCCACCCCAGCCTGGGCCTCAAAGAAGGGGCTCCTGAGAGTTTGCACCACCCTGACTGCTCAGGGTCCACCCTTGAGCCCCAAGGTCAGGGCAGAGCAGCCCTCTTCTGGGCTCCGCCTCCCAGCCTCCCAAGGGAACAGACACCAGCCAAGCAAGGACCGTCCACGTTCCCTGTCTCCAGCCACGGGGCCTCTCTGCCCACCCAGCCTGTGTCTGCCCGAGGGGTGGACCGGGCACAGCCTCACTACCTCTTGCAGATGGTGACATCTGTCCCTCATCCCCAACACGCATCCTGCCTTTCGGTCAGGACCGCCTCCTTACCACCCCCTCCTGCCCCCATGTCCTGCCCCCATATCCTACCTCCCTCTTTCTCATGCCGGTCCCTGCCAGGAACAGCCCTCCACCATTCTCTGTGTAATTCAGCAGGCAGGGGACGGAGAGGACACCTGGGGCCTCCGGGCCCGCCATCTTTGTCATCGTACAGAGAGGAAGAGAGTGGATTGGGCCCCTAGATTCTAGTTAGGATTCTAGTTAGGGGTTGGGGACAGAGAGCAGTGAACATGTCCTTGGCCCAGGGCTGGGGACCGTCCTCACCTAGGTTTTATGATGTCCCTGCCTCTCTCTTTTATGGAGAAAGGACACATCCCAGAGCCAGCACCCAGCCACCATCATCCTGTGGCCCACCCATGATGGCCTCCCTTCCACAGGCCTGCTCCAGGCCCTCCACAGCCCTCTGATTCCACCCTGGGGGGGATCCACGGCCCTGCTTCTCATGCTGGGAGAATGAGCCCTGGGTGAGCCGAGGCACCTGGAACTGGCGGGGGGCGGGGTGGGGGGGGAGCCCTTCCTGATCCCAGAACGCCAGGCCACACTCTCCCCCGCTCTGGCCCTGGGTCCTCAGATCCACTCCTTAGAGCCCAGCATGTCTTGGTCCTGCTCTTGAAGGACTAAAGACAGGGGGAAGCATCCCAGGTGACCTTTCCTGTGGAGTGGGATGCGGCCTCAGGGCTGACCACCAGGCCCCTCCCCAGCTCCCCCTGAGGCTGTGCCTTCAGGCAGGGACTCTTGGGAGGGGTTCTGTCTTGAGCACTCCCTCTCTCATTCCCTCCTGGACAGTTAATGAGCTGGAAGCTTCCGTAATGAGGCCACTTCATCATTTAACAAAATGGAACCGCCTCCGAGGGAAAGGGACAGGATGGCAGATGTGGCTGGGGAGGTGGCTGGGGAGGTGGCAGAGCCTGGCCACTCCAGGACTGCCCAGAGAATCGCCCCTGAGTGGGCGGCTCAGCAAGAGGAAGGGGGCTCTGTCCCCTGTGTCCTGGGGTCCCTGTGACTCTCGGGGCTCCTCCTCCTGGTGCCCCTCCTGGCCACAGGCTTTGGCAGTGGCCGTTCCTTCTCTGTCGTCCTCGCCTCCCTCCTTGGGCTCCCTCAGCCCCTCAACTCCGCCAGCTCCACGAGTGACAATCTGCTCCTCCACCTTCTCCATGGGCCGGGAAGCCCCTCAAGGGCCAGCTCTGTGTCTGGCCAATCTGTTTCCCCAGAATGCAGGGCGGTACCACCCCTCCCCCTCAGGGCTCACTGCGCCCTGACCCTGAGCCGGGCTCAGCTCAGCTGAGAAACTTCATCAATCAACCTTCAGGGTCGTCTTGGAGGAGCTGCTGGAGGCAGATGGAGCAGGGGCTGGAACAGATGCGAGGACCAGGCCAGCTGTGTCTGGAGCTGGCTCCACATTGACTGGCCAGGGGACCTTCACTGAGTCACACAAGCCGCGTGCCTCAGTTTCCCCAGGTAAAATGGAGTGAGCAAGGATAGTTCCTGCATCATGAGGTGACTCTAAGGATTGAAGGGATGAATGCACAGCTATGTATGTGCACACGTGTGCACACACACGCGCATACACACACACACATGGAACCCAGGGCCTAGCACGTCCTGAGGGCCACATGAGGCAGCTCTCTGCCCCATCCCCATTTGGCAGGTGAGAAAAGCTCCCTCCTCCTTCCCTCCCTCCTTCCCACCCCAGGGGCCTCAGGGGACCAGGAAGCTCCAGTAAATGCCTGAGAGTTTGTTTAGCAGACTTTTCTGCTGACGGAGGGGCGTTTTAGTCGCCGTGTGTAAATCAATTGCATCTCTCTGTGTCGCAACAACCACAAACACAGCAAGTGAAATGTAAACTCTATTCAGTATCCTAACAACCCCCCAATACACCCCAAGATCCAACCCGGCAAAGTGTACAAAGTCCTCTCTGCGAGACGAGATGAAAATGGTCAAAATACTCCGACAGGCAGTTCGCCGTAGATTCATGAGAATCAATGAGCACATGACAAGATGGACGATATTCCTAGTTCACAGGGACATGCCCAATAAATCCACAATGAGGGACTCCATTCCCATGAACGGGGACAAAATCGGTGTGACCGACCATACCAGAGCGCTGTCGCCGCCGGGGCTCCCCTGCACGCGGACGGGAAGGCGGGCAGGTGCAGCTACTTTGGAAAACAAAATTGGCGGCCTCTCCTACAGTTAAACCTCTGCGATCCATGGCAGTGTTTCTGGCTCTTTTCCCCAGAGACACGAAGCTCACCCCCACAAGAGGTCTATCACAAGCCCAATGTGGGAGCCACCCAGAACTCCCGTTTCCTCCGAGTTTCTCCGGAGATATTCGCTCATTAAATCCCTTGCAGGTGAAGTGAGTCTGCATCCCTCTTCCTCAGCAGCCAGCCTCGGACCCCACCCGCCCCCGGACCAGTCACTGTGCCAGACGAAAGCAAAGCGGATTGGCTGAGTCTGGGACCCCGCCCACCATGAACTGGACAGTAGCATCGTTTTTGAAGAACCAGGAAAAGTGAGAAGGCTGAGCCAGGGTCCCAGGGGAAATGGGGCCACACGGGAGGAACATGCACCTGTGGCTGCCAGTGGACTCAGAGCTGGGGAGTTGAGGAAGGTCCTGTGGGACCTGCCCAGAGCCCAGCCAACTTTTTACAGCTGTGGTGAGTGGTAGCTGCTACCAGCTCACAGCTGGACCCTTTACCGGAGAACAGTCCTCAGCTGGACTGAGCCAACGGTGACTCCCCTAGGAATGCGGGGCTGTTCCTGGGCTCACTGGGATGATCCGCGGCTCATCACTGACTGACAGGGTTACAGGAATCCAGCTCCTGGCCCTAGGCGGGACAGCCATGAGCTGCCACATGGCACTAGAGCTCCGCAGCTGAGCCCACTGCCTTGCCCGCCCTGTGCTGCCCCTTCTCCTGAGAGTAGCCCCCAGTCATCTTGCATGTCCTGTGAAGCCCTTCTCAGCTCTGCTTCTAGGAGGCCCAGCCTATGCAGAGGTCCACTCTGGCCCTCATCTACAGGTTTAGGTCACGTTCTTCCTCAAGCCGGGGCATTAGCCCCACCTCACAGGCTCTGAGGAAGGTAGAAGGATTCTCAGGATCTTGTTGAACCCAAACTCCTGCCACTGTCTCATTTCAATTCTCCTCGCCTCTGCTCTGGGTCCATAGGAAACTCAATATCCAAATCTCTGCTCGAGGTTATAAACAAGCCCCAGAAAGAAAGAAAACCAGGGTCTCCCAAGGCAGCCGGGGTCTATTGGCAAATGCCACATTCCTAGGCAACCAGTATCTATGTCTTATTTTTGTATGGATGCACAGAACTAAGCTGATTAATATATTTTTCATTCCCTCTTCAGGTCTTGAACTACAATGACAATCTTTTTGCCTCATGGCAAACTGGTTACCAGGTTTCAATAACGGCTTTATTTTTGCAAAGACAATTCATTAATAGATTTACAAGGGAGAGAAGATGGCGCAGTCTGTCTAAAAGGATTGTTTTGCATTTCTCTTCTTTTAATTACAGAGTTATCTCCTGGACCAAAGCTCTTTGAAAAACAGGGAGAAAAAATAGACACCCCCCTCCATCTGTTCCAGATACGAATGCAATTAATACGGGAGACAGGCACTGTGCAGGGCCTTCCTGCTCACTAGACCAGGAGCCTCCTCCCCGGAGCTGGTGGCTGGCAGGCCTCGGCCACTGGAACTCCATTGGCGTCGGACATGTTGGCATGGGGAAGGCTGCTCTGCTCATGGGGATGCAATACGGAGTGATTTGGGTCAGGACAGTTTGGGTCCTCTATTGAGTACCATGGACACCTTCTATGTGCCAGGGGCTTCAGCTGGATTTTCTAATTTAGACCCATTTTCAGTGACCCATTTTACAGACAGAGTAACCAAGGCAGACCGATGTGTGCAGGGCACTGGACCTGGTGCAGGTAGCAGTTTCCAGGTATTGAAGGAGACTCAGAGATGTCCAGGACTCAGAGATGTGGGGTTGAAACCAGAGGTCAGGCCTGTTCACTATAAATTTCCTGCTATGTCTACTTTCCTCTCTGAGTTATTTGGTGAATCTTTCTGGCCTCAGTTTCCCCCTCTCTGGAATGATCCCCAGACATAATGAGCATGAGGTCAACTTAGTTTCAAGTGGAATATTTTGAAGAACGTGGTCCTGCAAAGGGTAGGGGTCGGGTATGGGGGTTGTCTATATGGCTCCCGGAATGAGGGGCCTCTGGTCCCTGGCACCAGGGTGAACTCAGGCCTGGTCAGGAGCTGGCTTTATCCCTGTCACTTGAGGCACATCAGCAGCATCTAATCCCTTCGCCCTCCTCCCCCACTGGCTCTGGAGGCGACAGTGACCTCTCTCTTGGGCCAAACCCTACGAAGAAGACTATATTTTGGAGAATGTCTGTCCTCCGTTTCCAATTGCTGTCAGAGGTTGTCAGGGTGAGGGTCCCTAAATGGACTTCTCTTTGGTCTCCTGGCTCAGGGCAATTCGGAGGCTTTGCTGGCCGGGGTGTGACAGCCCAGACTGCGCAGTTAGGAGGGCTGGGAGTGGGGCAAGTCATGGTGACCAAGGGGCCCCAGCACCTGGTCAACTTCTTACAGGACTTATCAAACCTTTCCTGTGAAGGCCAGTTAATAAATATTTTAGGATAATTTTTATATAATTTAGGACAAACCAAGCATCTAATGTAGGCATTTATGTGACCAGAGAGAAAACACATTTCTACATGTTTTAGTTGACAAAATCGAAAACTGGATTTTGAATTTCATATAATATTCACATGTGGTCACAAAAGATCATTCTTCTCTAAATTATGTTTTAATCATCTAAAAAGGTTCGAAAAAATTTCTTAGATCCTGAGCTGCACAATCACAGGAAGCAGCTCAGATGTGGCTCCGTGGCGGTAGTTTGCAGGCCCACAGTCCATTACTGCTGCGTCTGGGCGGTGGATTCCCCTGCAAGCCCTGGCCCTTTGCTGGACAGGGCTCCGGGGCCTTCTGCGCAGGGTCACGGTGTTCGGCGTCGTCAGTAGAGGGCGCTGGAGGGACACGGCGAGAAAGCGGTTGGGCGTCTTCCTGCTCCTTCTGCAACCTTCTCTCAGGAGGGAGGAAGCCAGTAGGCATTGCCCCAGCTGTGCCCCAGCCTGCATGACCCGCAGCAAGCCCGTCCTGGGTCTGGTGACCACCTTGCTGTGACCCTCCTGATGCTCCACCTGCAGTAGTCCCCCTCCCTCTCCCCTGGATCCTGACAGGTGTGTCCAGCACGGGCTCCTCCAGGAAGCAACCGTGGTCTCTGCCAACGGGGGCTGCAACCACAGACCTCCAGGAGGCCTGAACCCCAGCTTTGGGGAAGGGGCCCTAGGATTCTGTTCATGTTGGCCCCTGCCTTCCACCAGCCACCCCCTCCCAGAGCTCTTTCTGTATAATAAATGCCACCCCTTCTGACCATTGTGAGGCTCCTATGTCCCGACTGAACTCTGACCCCTGGGTTCCAAGAAGCCTGCAGGCACCAGGAGAGATCAGGGTCTCCATGATTCAAAGAGCAGCCGGGAGTACGGCTCTGTGGCCCTGTGGCTGTGCCTCCCAGAGGCTCAGGGTGACCCTGGGAGATGGGGAGCAGCAGGACGCTGAGCCCCAAGGAGCCAGTGGGTGTAGAGTGCAGGGCCCAGGGAGCTGGTGTTCAAGGTGGCCGATGGGCAGCTCTGTGAGGTTGTGGAGATTAAATAGGACCACGTGCGAGGGTCCCCAAGGGCTGGGAGGGGCGGGGTGCAAGACGCACCCTCCCCTGCTCCCCCCCTCCCAGGACACCCCTCCCTCAAGGCCCTGGTTTGTCTCCCCCTGGGCCCCACAGACTCTGGGGTCTGAGATGTCCCCTTGGGCACGTCCAGGAGCTGCCTGTCACCTGGGTCTGTGAGGTTACTATGGCAGCCACCCCAGCGCAGGCCGGAAGCGGAAAACAGGCCGCAGCGTGATGAGGCTGCTCAGCTCTGGTCTGTCCCCTGACGCTCTGGCTGCACAGGGCACCGTCCCTACACTAGGCTGCTGGCTGCTGGCTGCGGCTTGGACCTCAGGCCTGTCCTGCCTTGGCCTGGGGCAGGCGAGGCCCCTCTGCTCCTGTCCTGCCTGAGACAGTGACTTGAGGAGCATCCTGCTGCCTGGTCCCTGTGAGCCCTGGGCCCGGCCCTGGGCCACCTTCCCTCTCCTCTCCCAAGCAGCTCCGTCCCCACTCTGGAGCAGGCAGGCGGGGGGTGTGGGGTACTGATGGGGCTTCCTGGGGTGGTGGGGATGTCTGCACCCCTGGAGCCCTGGCTGCCTTCTCCACCAGTCAAGTGTGACCCTGGTGGCCTTGAACCACTGCCTCTGGACCCTGCTGTGGCCTAGACGGTGTGCCTGCGGCTCAGGCTCAGGAGGTCCCCCCTTGATCCTCCCACAGAGAGTCATGCTATTGCTGGCACCAGCTCCTGCCTCAGTGTGTCACTCAATGGTGTCACCCAATGCTGGAATCTGACAGTGAGACCAGGTCCCTTGGAAGAATCAGCAGCTCCCTGAGGCCCTGCTTTGGGGTCCCTGTGGCTTCCTTGTAAGTAGCACTAGTTTGGAGAGAACAGGAACCTGGCCTATCCAGGGCTCTTCAGCAGTGGACAGATAGGGCAGCTGAGACCCCAAAGGGGACAGGCACCACACAGGGAGAAGGCAGAGTGGCTGCTCTCTGCATCCTGGAAGTGTCCTGCCTGGCCCTGAGCCCTGGGAGATGCTGGAAGCCTCTGAGGAAGAGCCTGGGGTTGTGAGCCTGTGTCCCCTGCCCCATGGGTCAGATCCCAGCCCCCTGCAGCTCACAGGGGCTCAGGCCAGGCCAGGGGCATTTCTGGGAGGTTCCTGAGGTACAGAGTGGAGTGTCTCACCTCCAAGGCTGGGGCTGCTGGGCTCTGCACCCTAGTGTCCTCTGCTGCAGGCACCTGGCCTCTGCCTCCCTGCTCAGGGACTGGTATGGAGGCCTCCTGGGACGTCCTGGGGAACTCAAGGAAGGTCCTGCTCCTCCAGAATTCTAGCCTCTCTCTGCCCAGGAAGAGACTCCTCCAGAGAAGCTGAGCAGGGCCTGGCAGGATAGCCCTGTTCAGAGCCCCCAGAGAGCACCGCAGACCAGACAGTGGCTGTGGGAAGGGCCCCGTGGAGTGGGCGGCCATCAGAGGAGGAGACAGGCTGAGTGACAGCAGGCCGCTGGTTCCCACTCCTGCTGCTTCTTATCTGAGCGAACTGCACCAGAAAATTTCTGCTGGCATCTGAGTGCGCCTGCTGTCCTCCTGTAATTAATATCCCAGGGGAAAATCTGCTCAGCCGGGTGTCCGTCTGCTGGGGCCTTGGCCCCCTGGGCTTTGTCCCCCGGGGCTTCAGGGCCCATTTAGCCCTGGTGAGGAGCAGAGCAGGAGTCCCTGGGGTTGGATTAACCTGGGTTAGCACAATAGACAGCTCTGCTGGGGAGCTGGGCGCCAGCCAGGGCGCACACACACCACCCGTCCTGGCCTGGGGTGAGGAGAGAAGCCGGTGGCTCCCCAGTCCACCTCCCTGGGCTGGAGATCCACTCTCCAGGAGGTGAGCGGAGGAATCCAGAAGGCAGTTTGCAGGCTCCTGTTGAGGACCAGGCCTTCCGGGAGGTCTGGTTCTGCTGGCAGGGTGACCAGGCCCAGGTGGAGGAGGGGAGCCCCTCAGGTGGGGCCTCTGGGATGTTTGGTTCACCCCCAGAACCCTGGATCCCGGAGGGGAGAGTCTGGGGTGAACCAGGCAATGGCAGGGGAGTGGGGCGGAATGAATCAGTAACCAGGGCCCCAGAGATCCTCCGCTCCACCTTGTCCTTCTGCAGACGCTGAGGCGCAGGGAGGTCTGGAACCGTCCTCCTCCGCTGCGGGGGATCTTCAGATCTCGCTGTCCCGCTGTCCCTCCTGTGGCATCTGCAACACGGAAACTTGGGGTCAGAGCTTCTTTCACAGACTCAGCTGCGCCCACAGGGAGACTGACAGCAGAATCCCAGCGCCCCCTTTCACGGAGCCTGGAACTGCAGGGTCACAGACGTCCACGGGGAGTGAGAACCAAAGACTTAGGGCTGGAGGGTCCCTCGGGAGACCCCGCGACCTCACTCTGTGCCACCCCAGAAATGCAGGGTGGCTGGGAGGAGCTGAAATTGGCACCGGGGTCAGAACCTCAGCCCCAGGCCACCTGGTGATGCAGAAGCCCCCTCCTCTGGATCCTATGAACAATAACTTGAAATCCTACAGGAACAGGAGGTCACCACCTGGCAGGGCCACCTGTCCTGTTGTTGAGCAGGCCTGACAGCTGAAGCTGAGCCTAAAGTTGCTTCCTGTGACCACCCACCCCTCTGTCCTGGCCCTGTGTGACAGGAGCAGCCAACCCAGAGGCTACACTTGGCCTGGCGCAGCTTCACCTGAATCCCCAGGGCGGAGGTGGCCACCAGGATAGGGGAATGTGATGAGGTCGCTCTGCTCCAGGGGACCCTCATCATTCACCCCCTCTCCTGGAGGAGGAGCAGTCAGGGAGAGGCGCCAGGCAGGAAAGCCACCTGGAGAGGACGCTCACTTGTGCCCTTCAGGTCCCCAGAGGTGGGGCACATCCTGTCAGATGGAGACTCCTGTAGCTTTCAGGACTGGTCTCAGCCATTGCGTCTGTGCCTGGTGTCCTTGCTCGTCAACCTCTTGTGCTCCTCTGGCTGCTCCCAAGGTGGCTGACCTTCACCACTGCGAGCCTGTGAGCTGATGCGATGCAGCATGATGGGGTGCCTGCTCCGGGGATCGGGGTTGGGGAAAACCTGGGAAGGATCTCGAAAATCAGCAAACCTCCTCGGACGGCCCAAGGCAGCCTAGCAGGGTGGGCAGCCTGGCTCCAGTCCCGGGCAGGGGTTTCCCCAGTCCTTCCTGGAGCTCAGCTTCCCTCTCAGCCGCAGCCTTCCTCTGCTCTGAATTCCTGCTCTCCCCGGGGTGGGGTCTCTGCTGGGTCTCTGCTGGTCCGTGGGCTGCCCCCAGGGTCTCCATGCTAAAGTTCCTTAAAAAGAACTCCGCATCCTGGACTAATCCCTGCTTTCTACCAGGCAGGGAAAGGTTAATTCCCACCCCTGTCTCAGAGCTCTAGAACCGAGGCACTGAACCCTCATTAATAAGACAGAACCATTCTGAAATTCTGTTTGGCTGTTCGCAGGTATTATAATCAGCAAGGGAGGATGAGAGGGGAAAGCAGAGAAGGAAAGAGAGAACAAGTCCATTTGGCTTGGGGGAGGGAATCTCAGGGCTTGGGAACACAGCCAGCCGAGTCATCCCAGGCAGGGACAGCGGTGACCATGTGGGGAGGCCAATAAAACCTGCACGAATGATTTCTGTTTCTAGACCTCTGTTTCTACCTCCACGTGGAGGTAGAAAGTGGATTTGTTTAAAGAAAATAAAATGGAGTGGGGGGGCTCTCTGTGTCCTTCGTACAAATGGGTAGGACAAGTGACAGCCCATGCCCGGCCACTGCTGTCCCACAGGGCACCCCAGCCCCAGGGCTGTAGACAGGGTGCAGCCTCCATGCTTTGCCATCACAGAGAGCCCGATTCCTTCCCTGCAAACCATGACGGGGTCAGGTGGTCTCATGGGGAAAGGCGCTGGCTGGCCCTGGAGCAGCAGGGGGCCCTGTGGGGGCCCTGGGCGGGGCACTCCAGCAGGATGGACGCAGCTTCTGCAAGTCCCTGGTCCTCCCGGGCCTGTGGGTGGAAATGCCGCAGGCAGCAGGTAGATAAGGACCTTGCCAGCTCTGCCTTCGTTCTGGGTCCCCCTCCCTGCACCCTACAGGGAGCTGTGGTCCTGTGCAACCCGCTCTGAGGGCTCATGGAGGGTCTCTGGTGGCTCCCAGGCCAACCAGCCGGGTGGAGGCTGCTCTGATCCTCTTCCTGCTGCCACCCATCTGTGCTGGAAGCCACTCGAGAGGCTTCCCAGTGCCTTGGGGCCTGGGTTCTCCTGCGCCTGGAGCTGCCCATCCTCCAGCCTCCAGAACGGGGAGGGGGTCTACGCAGGTGGGGGCCGTCCACCCCACGGTGCTGCGTATGCACGCTGGGTCTGGCCAAGTTGAGTGCCAGCCCTTGAGGGCAGTGAGGTCACACAGAGACACCAACAGCGTTCTTATTTGGAGACTTCAAGACCAGAGAGGTGTGGGACACCTGCTGGACCCCGCAAAACCCAACTTCCTGGGGGTAGGAACAGCCACGTGCCCCAGGTGGGCACTTCCACTCAGAAAAGCCCAAGTCTACAGGAGCAGCCTGCCAGTCCCCCTCCCCACCTCACTCCCACCCTCGGCCTGTACCATTTCCTCCCAAGAAGCACACCCAGGAACATCCAGCTGAGCCCCGCTGTGACATTGAGCCAAGGGATCCCTGCATTGCTCACATTTGCCCCCACAGCCACCCTGAGGACATGCGGGCCCAGGCCTCTGTTTGAAGAAACCCTCCAGGGTCTGGGGGTTCCCCACCTGAAGGCAGTGACCTAGGACTCGCTGTGGGGCTGACGACCCAGAGGAGCACTGACTACTCTGTGTTCGGAGGTGATTCTGGCAGCTGAAACTGTAGAGGGGAGAAAAGGGTCAAGTTGTGTCTGGAACTAATTTGTGTGATTTTTCACTCATTTCTTGACATAGCCAGTTTTTTTGCCTAGTAAAGTGACAAGGTTGATGTTTAAGAGGTGTCCCTGAAGGCTGTGTGACTGTGGCAGCAGGGAGGAGGGACAGGCCATAGTAGGTACTGCTCCCTTAATGACTTGCTGTGTGATCTGGGGCAGGTTGCTTACTGTCTCTGAGCCCAGGAAGGTCTCAGAGATAACCCAGTCCAACTCCATTTTTCATGGATAGGAGAGGAGTCTGGGAGGGTGAGTGACTTGCAGGAGACCCCCCCAACTGGACCCCAGCTCCTTCTCACCTGCTGGGTCATCTTGAGCTTGTGATCCGACTTCTCTGAGCCTCGGTCTCTTCATCTCAGGAAGCCCACTCGCAGAGAAGCAGCTCGTCAGTTGGGTGGGGCGGGTTCCTTCCACGGCCACTGAGGGAAGTACCAGGTTTCGCACACGTGCTCTGCCCTCCAGACCTGCTGTTTGCCTCTGCTTCTGCCTCTCTGGTGAAGCAGCTGCCTGGCTTTGAGGCCCAGAGCAGGGCTAAGGTGCCTGCCTGTCTCTGGACATTGCATGGATCACTGAGCAAATTGATTTGGGTAAATTGGTCATTTGGTGAATTGGCTATTTGTTAAATGGATTTTTAGCAAATCAAACCAGAATCTCTAAGGGCCGCTCACAGGTGAAGTGAGATGGGCGAGGGAGGCGCTAAGGGGAGGCAGCACCGCCGGCCCCTTTGCTGATCGCCCTGATTATTACTAAGGCTACTGCGGCAGGGACAGGGTCCTGCAGGTGCCGGTGAGGGAGGGTGGGCTTGGTGGAGAGGTACGGGGGCTGCAGGATCAGAGCCAGGCCTCAGGGGCAGCGGTGACTGCAGGCAGAGGCTCCCCTTAGGAACCAAGTCAGACCAATTCACAGCAGCCAGGGCCAAGCTCAGGCCTGCAGGTGAGGAAGGGGGAGGGCTGGGGTCAAGCTCCCCTCCACAGCATTGGTCCCTGAGCCCAGAGGGGAGGGACACAGGCTGAGGGTGGGGATCGGGGGCCAGGCAGCCAGGTCCTCGGTCCAGGCCTGGGGGCCTCTTCCTCCCCTGAGCCCCTTCTCTAAAGGCTGTTCCAGCTCCAAGCTGCAGGCTCAGCTCCCCCAGGCTGAGGTCACCTGTAAGGAGGGCGAGTCCTGGCTTTGGAACAGCCTGCACCCCTGAGCACCTGTCCCCCTGGGGTCAGCAGGATCACCTCCAGAGCCCCTGACAGGGCCGCCCTGGTCCAGCACACCCTAGACACACCTGTCCAGAGAGGTGCACCTGCCTGGGTCAGCCCAGCACAAAGGGGACAGGGCCTCCCAGTCCTCAGAGTGACGCAGGGGGCCAGTCTCGTGCCTTGACTTTCGGTGTCCTATTGACACAGGCAGGTGACACAACTGAACTGAGATTCCCCACATATTTTTCAGTTCCTTTGGACGGAAACCAGTTTCTTTGTGTTGAAGCATTAGGCCTGGCTCTTCTACAGTGGTGACTGACACAGCCCACGTGACTTTGCCCTTGCTGTGGCGCCAGGGTTCCCTGCTTCCTCCCAAGTCACCAGCGCAACCCTCTGAGTCATTGTCCCCTGCTGTCTGATGAGATGGGGCCTCCCAAGACCACAGACTGGCCTGGCTGCTCTCTGCCCCCAGCCCCAGGAGCTCAGGGCTGTCAGGAAGAGGCAGAGCGGCATCCTCCAGTCCCCTCCCCAGGCCACCTGCAAGAGCCCATGACGTGGGGCTAGACCCAAGACTGGAAAAGGCCAGATCTAGACACATGGGGTCCTCACACAGTAGTTCCCCAAGCTCCTCTGAAGTTTATGAGCTGCCAGAAATCTTGAAAATACCCTGCTGAAGGGTACAGGCCTGTGCTCCCTCTGCATCTGCCGACGGTTGAACTCCATCCCCCTCCCCCACCCTCCCTGAGGGGGGAGCCCCCCTCAAAACTCTGTCCCTGCCCCTTGAGCTGAGCCCACTCCCACCTCTCTCTCCCCTCTGTGCAGGAGCCCCTGGGGAGCTGGGAAGGGCCCTCTGCAGACGCTGACGCTCCCAGGCCCCTGCTTCTGAGTGTGTGGGGCCAGGGCTCTTGACTTCAGCTGGCTCTGCCCAAAGTGCCAGGGCCACACTGATGCTGGCCAAAGGCCCTCCCTGTGGCACTGTCCCTGCCTGGCCTCTGCAGGAGCTGGGAAGGACCCGTCTCCTGGCCGTCCTGGACACCCACCGCTCCAGGAGCAGGGGCATTTCAAGTCACCCAGGGAGCAGGAAGCCGGGATGGGCTTTGCCGTGTGACTCAAGAGCAGCGCAGTGTGAGAACCCAGGCCATGGTCCCTGTGCAGCTGGGTGGACTGGGGGCTCCCCGGCGCCCGGTGCTGCTCACATTGCCCGCCCACCCCAACCTCCTGCCTGCTGCGGTGAGCAGGTCTCCCCAGCCCAGATCTGTCCCTCTCAGCCCTGGCTCTTCTCATTGCTGCAGGTGGCCTCTGAGGTTCTGTCCCTCATTCCTTTGGCAAGCATGGCTGGAGACCCACCAGGAGCAGGGCCTTGGGATGCTTGAGGTCCAGCAGAGACTGAAAAAAGTCAGTAGTGGTCACTGGGGACAGAGGGGTGCAGGAGAGCTGGGGAGGGGATGGCCAGCCCGGCTGGAGGGGCCCCAGGGGTGGGCACTGGGCTCCTGCTCACAGGGACTGAAACCCACGGCTGCTTTAGTCAGAGGTGAGAGCAGGGAGGGGACAGCAGGGCCCGAGGGGACAGACCACAGGCCCCCTCTGCCTCATCTCAGCCCTTACCCTCCCCCTTCTCTCTGTCTGGTCCAGAGGCCAGAAGGGCCCCAAGGTCTGGCTGCCAGGCCTGACCCAAGTCCATCTGGCCCACCTGGGTCAGGTGTTTCTCCAGTCATCTGGGGGGGTCAAAGGTGCCAGCCAGTTGCCAGGTCCCCTCCTGGGTCCAACTAGGGAGGGGGAGAGTGCCCTGCTCTAGTGAGGGGCTGGTCAGCACAGGGCCAGAGGGGGCGCCACTGAGCCGGATGCTGTGAAGCCACAGGGAAATGGCAGGTGAGTGGTGGGGGGTGTCACTGTGCCAGGACAGGAGGGGACAGCTACCTGCCACCAGGAGCTGGCCCCTGACTGATGCTGGGCCCTTTCCATTTGGTGTCCGTTCTCCTGGGCGGGAGGGAACTTTCTCAGACAGAACATCATTCCCTTCTAACCTCCTGCTTTTCTTGCACTTCCTTGTCACAGCCTGTAACGGTCTAATTCATTAATCTAATTCTTGGATCATTGTCTCTGTAACTACTGGGACATCAGTGCCAGGGGGACAGGGCCCGTCTGTCTTCATGGCTGTAGTCCTGGGGCTCAGAGCGCTGCTAGGACCATGGAGGTGCCCAGTGGGTGGGTGTGTGGAAGGAAGGGGGGAGAGAGGGGTGGAGGGGGAAATGGGGGGCGGGGGAGAGAGGACAGGCTGGGGACAGCTGCTAATGGAGGAGGCAGCAGAGGCCCGGCTCAGTGCTGAGGCCCCTGTGTTGATATGGGTGACCACAGCGTCCCCTGTTGTCTTCTGGTCCTCGTGAGGACCCTCGGAGGAGGCCGCAGAGCGCCAGGACCCACGGCCAGAAGCCAGCAAGCTGGGACGTGAGGCCAGCCCGGCTGACTCGGGCGCACACTGAGCACCTCACACCATGCTGCCCCACTGTGCGCCAGGCCCCATGCTGGGGACACAGAAATGAAGGACTCCTGTCCTGCCCTGTGAGTCCCCGAGAGTCAGGGGCCGAGGGATTGACAGGAGGGATGGAGGCGCCCGTGTTTGGTGGCCGTCACCTACAGATGGGGAAACTGAGACCTGGACTGGGGCAGGTGTTTGCTGTGGTGCCAGGCAGGTCCCTGGAGGGGAGGGCGAAGGACAGACGCTGAGGGTGGGTGGGCAGTGTCTGCCCACCGAGGACGCTGGGTGATGAGTCATCCTGTGGCTCCAGGGGATTCAGGGGGCAGCGTGTGCAGGTGGATGGAGGGGAGGCAGGGCTGGGAGGGGCTGTGCCCTTGAATTCCAGTCCTGTTGAGAGATGTCACCGCAGGTGGTCACCGCAGCCAACCCCAGCCAGCAAGTGTCTATCACGCGGAGTTCAGTCTGCACTGAGACAGGACCTGGAGCTTTTAAAAATGAAATGTTATGAAGTCTTCACTTTGTGGGAGAGAAAGGGAGGGCCTACACTGGGCATGAAACAGAGGGCAGGGACGGAGTGGCTCTGGTTTCTCATCTACTGCCAGCAACCCCCCAGCCTGCAGGGAGGGGCCGACAAAGATTTTAGCCTGGAATGGGGCCTGGGGAGGCAGCCCAGGGTAGAGCGCTTGCCTACCACGCGCAATGGCTTCTGTTCCCAGCACTGCAACGAATGAATGAATGAATGAGGTCGGCCACTTCCAGAGAAGAAAGGGGGCTGGGGCTGCTGGTAAAATTTGTCCTCCTGGAGCCACCTTGCCTTCCTGGAGATAAGGGCCAAATGTCTCAGAATCCTCCAGGACATGTGTGCCCCCAAACCAGGGACTACTTGTCCTGTTCTCTGCTCCCCTTCATCTCCTCGTCCATAGATGCTCAATAAGCACTCGGTCCATCAGTGAATGAAGTCCACACCTGGGAGAGCTTTCCATCCCAGGCTCACCTGCCCAGGGACTAGGAACCCGGTTTCCAAAATCAAGTGCTCCAGGTCTGGAGAGGTCTCAGGACTCCCCCAGGGATCCACAGGCCTCCTGGGATTGAGCTCAGGACCCAGGCTCCCAGAGGATCCTGCCCACGTCAGGGCGTGGCGTCTCTGCGCAGCCAGAGCTGGCTGAGTCCTAACCTGCGGCCTTTTTGCAGGTGTGTCATGGTGAGGGACTTGCTCGGCTTCTCTGAGTCTCAGTTTTCTATTCTCTCGAATGGAAATGAGTCCTGCGTCACGCAGCAGTTGTGAGGGTTAAATGAGAGCCGTGGTCTGAGCTAGGCACTGGTGACATGCTTGGGCCAGGTAATTCCTCGTCTCAGAGCCTGTCCTCTGCATCGGAGGCCTTGACAACATCCCTGGCCTCTGTCCACCAGCTGTACCATCAGCATCCTGCTGCCCCTAGATGTGACAACCCAAAGTGCATTCAGATGGCCGAACTTCCCCTGGGGGACAGCACGGACCCTGGGTGGGAACACTTAGTGCAGGCAGGGAGCCAAGATCTGCCATTGCTGTTGGGATTACCCGGATGGCCGTCCATGTGGGCAGGAGTCTCATGGGCCATGTTCACTGTGGTGTCCCTGGGCCTGTCCTGGTCTGGCACCCAGCAGGAGCTCAGTGCGTGGGGCTGGGGTGCATCAGACCCCACACGAGTAGCCTGGGGTCTCTTCTGCACAGGCAGATGCAGCCTCTGGAGCCCGGCTCCCCTTCTGCCAAGTGCGACAGCATGTGACTCTCAAGGACAGAGTGACCCCCTCTCTCCTCGCCCTCTCCTGCCACCCCATTCTCACTCCCACTGTCCATTACTGTGCCAGCTGGACTCTGGCAGAGGTAGAGGCCAAATGACGGAGAGCCAGAGTCCCCATGCCCTTTGCCCCAGCTTTTGTCTACCCGATCTCTTGCGGCCAAAGCTCTGGCTGCCATGCAGCTGGAGAAAGGTCAAAATGACATTAAATTATAGGGCCTGAGTGAACAGTACAAGAGAACTTGTCCCCTACCCGCTGCCTGGGGTCCAACATTCCTGCTGTGTGTGGAGAGGACACTTCCCGGCTCCACTGGGGACCTGCCCATTTTTCCTGTCCTGCTCCGTCCTCACACCTGTAGAGCCTGGAGCGATTTTTTTTTTTTTTTTTTTTTTGCAGTAAGAGCTGGAGGAAGCTGCGTGATTTGTTGGCAAGTGGTGGCCAAGACACCAGGCCTGTGAGTCCCAAGCCAGGTTGGAGTACAGGGGTCAGCGGAACCTGCCAGTGACATAGCTCGGAGGTGGAGCTCTCCTCCCCTCTTTCCATCTTATTAGATTATTTAACAGCTTTACTGGGGTATCACGGGTATCAATATACCACCCTCTTCAAAGTGTGCGAAGTGATGTTTGATATATTTGCACACCCGTAAAACTGTCCCCAGGATCAAGGGGAACCTGCAAACATTCCTGGTTCCCCTCCAAAATCTCCACCCACTGCCCACCGCCCCTTCCGCTGACCTGCTCGCTGTCACTACAGCTTAGACTTCATTTTCTAAAATTTTATATGAATGGAATTCTACGGTATGGACTGTTGCCTGGCTTCTTTCATGGAACATAATTATTTTGAAATTCAGCTATATCATTAGTCTATCATTAGTTCCTTTCTTCTTTAATGACGAGTGATATTCTGTTGAATGGATTTATAACAACCTCTTTCTTCCTTTGCTTGTTAAGGAACATTTTATTCCCCCCCCCCCAGTTTTTGGTTATCACAAATAATACTGCTGAGAACATTTGTGCACAAATCCTTTGTGTGAATATATGCTTTCTTTCCTTTTGGACAGATACCAAGGAGTGCAATGAACGGATCGAATGGTAGACGTGTGTTTAAGTTTTGAAGACGCTCACGGGCTGTCTTCCAAAACAGCACCGGTGTGTAC
The DNA here is from genome assembly GCF_048772815.1 of Callospermophilus lateralis. NCBI lineage: Eukaryota > Metazoa > Chordata > Mammalia > Rodentia > Sciuridae > Callospermophilus > Callospermophilus lateralis. The sequence goes on along the minus strand of NC_135311.1, from coordinate 122,977,014 downwards.
GTTTCTGTTCCTCGGGGTTCTCACCAGCACTTGGTCATGGTAACTGGGTATTTCCCTGATGTCTAATGACATCGGGCATCTTTTCAGTTTGTCACTTTTCCAACCGTTTTTGTCAGCTTTTTCACCACTGTGACCGAAAGATCTGACAGGAACAATTTTAGAGGAGGAAACATTTATGGGGTGCTCACAGTTTCAGAGGTCTCTGGCTACGGCCGGCTGGATCCACGGCTCTGAGCCTGAGGTCATGACGAACCCAGCCTAATTCCACCTTAAGATTGGGAGCCATCTCGTCACAAAGTCATGAAAAGTTAATTTCTGTTTTCCTATAAATCACTGCGATTTCTAAACTTGCTTGGAATGCCTGCCCGTGCCTGGAACTCACCCCTGCCTGGCTTTCCCCGACCGGATAACAACCCTCTCTGAAACCTCCGTGGTGCCTCATAAATTCTGATGTTGGGATCTGAATTTACTCCCTACCTCGAGATATCGTGCCATCCAGATCATTAACCTGCTACCTGCCTTTGTATTATGCTTGTCAAAATCCTGTCGGCTGTAAGTTCTCAAGACATCCCCCTTTGCAACTTTTTGTGCTATAAAACCTTGTTCCTGGAAAGCTGGGGGGCTGGTCTCTAGCCCGTGTTAGGGGAGACAGCCTCTGATCGGCTCTCTCTGTGTGCACAAATACCAGCTTGCTTTAATTTGATTTAAAATTGGAGTTGGTGGTCTTTTCTTTGCGTCGGGGTTCAACAGTAAGACAGGACGTCACGGCAGAGAGAATGTGGAGGAGGACAGCAACTCAGGACGGGGCCACCAGGGAGCAGAGAGAGCACTCTTCACCAGGGACAAAATATAGACCCCAACTCATGCCCCCAGTGACCGACCTCTTCCTGCCATACCTTACCTGCCTACAGTCACCACCCCATTAATTCATTCAAGTGGATTAACACGGATGAGGCAGAGGCTCCCATAACCCAGTTGCCTCACCTCTGAGTGTCCCAGCATGGTCTCACACTTGAGCTTTCGGGGGACACTGCCCTCTTCTTTTTTGGTGAAATTTGTCTTCAAATTTTTGACCATTTTTGATTAAATTGTTACTTTTCTCATGATTGAATTTTCAGAAGTAAATACAAGTCCATTCTTAAAGATATGCTTTGCAAACGTTTTCTCCAACTCTGACTTTGTCTTCTCACTGTTTTTTAAAGAGCAGAAGTTTTAATCTTGATGAAGTCAACGTCTCTCTTTATGGTGTTGTGTCTAAGAAATCTTTGCCTAGCCTGAGGGTATAAATATTTTCTCCTATGTTTTTTTTCTACAAGTTTTTTAGGTTAGATTTCAAATTTAGGACTATAATAAATCTTGAGTAATTTTTTTTTGGTATATTATAGGAGGTACACATTGAGATGCACAGTTTTGCATGGGGACGGCCATTTGATTTGGGGTAATTGTGGAAATGACTCTACTTTTCCACTGAATTGCCTTCTAAACTTGGTTAAGCATCAGCTGTTCATATACATGTGAATCTATTTAGACCCTTTTCTGTTCCATTGATCCATTTGTGTTATCTTACCAACTCCCTCTCTTAATCACCAAAGCTTTCTATTAAATCTTGAAATCAGGTAGCATGGGTCCTTCAAAATTCTTCTTCTTTTTAGCTATTCTACTAGATTCTTTACATTTCCATATGGCTTTCAGAAATGATTGGCCAATTTCAATTTAAAAAAGACTCTTAGGGTTTTACTTGTGACTTCATTGATTCGACTGATCAGTTTGGGGGCTGCATTGAGATCTTAACAATAGGAGTCTTCGGACCCAAAACAGTGTGTTTCTGTTTCTTTAGGTTCTCTTCAGTTTCTCTTCGCCACACTTTGTAGTCTTTAGGCTTCCAAGTTCAGATTTAGCACACCTTTTGGCAAGTCTATACTCAAGTATTTCTTATTTATGATGCTATTACAAATGGTATTGGTTTTGTTAACCTTCATTTCTAGCATAGACTGAATTTCTATTTTACAACCTTAATAAACTGACTTATTCATTCTGGTAGTTTCTCTGTAGAGTCTGCTAGCTTTCCTACAGAGGCGATCATGACATCTACGCACATTATTTCTTCCTTTGCAATCTGGGTGCCATTATTTCTGTTTCCTGCCTGTGTGCCCGCCGGGAGCTCTGGTAGAAATTTGTATAGAAGTGGTGAGAGCAGGCAATTTTCTCTTGTTCCTGATCTTAATAATATCTCACTATTAAAAATGGTGCTAGCTGTCGGTGTGTTTCCTAAATGCTTTTTATCAGGGCAAGGAAGTTCCTAGTTTACTGATCATTTTTATAATTAATTCATATTGGATTTTGTAAAAAAAGAAAAAAAAAAGAAAAGAAAAAAACAAGTCGGCATCTCTTTGATGATCTTGTGTTTTTTCCTTTTCCAGCTCTTTAATATGGTGAATTACAGTGATTGATTTTCAAATGTTAAACTCCTCTAGCGTTCCTGGAATAAATCCAGCTTGCTTGTGATATATTCTCCTTTGTTTTCTTTGCTGCATTTGAGTTGTTAAACTTCTGTTGTAAATTTTTTTTTTTTCCTCTGTGCCCACAGGGATATTGGTTGTGGTCTTGCTTTCCTCTCAGGTCTTTGGTTTTGTTATTAAGATGACATTGGCCGTAATGAATGACTTAGGGAGTAGTCCCTGCTTTTCAATTTTCTAAAAGAGCTTGTGTGTGATATTATTTCTTCCTTAAATCATTAGTCAAGTTCTCTCAAAGAGAAACCATTTCTGACGGTTTTTTTTTTTTTTTTTGGGGGGGGGGAGAAGATTTTTCTTTAGAATTTCAATTTTAAAAAATATCTATAATGTCTGCTTCTTCTTGATCCTACTTTGGTAGTTTATGTCTTTAGGGGAGTTTTTCCATTTCATCTAAATTGTCCGATTTATTGTCATAAAGTGGATCCCAATATCCCCTTTTCATCTTTTTGTGTATTCAGAATCTGTCTCCTTATGTTTCTCCGCCTGACATCAGTGACTTTTCTCTTCTCTCTCTCTCTCTCTCTCTCTCTCTCTCTCTCTCTCTCTTTCTTGTACCATCTCTCTGGAGGTTCATCAATTTTATTGACTTTTTAAAAGAACCAGCTTTTGGTTTTATTGGTTGGTTTCCTGTATCACTTTTCTAATTTCTATTTTGTAGATTTCTGTTCTTTTCTTCCTTCCTTCCTTCCTTCTTTTCTTCTACTGGTTTTGTTTTAATTTCTTAATATGAAAACCGCCTAAGTTTGGATTTGAAGTGTGCCCCAAGGCGGTGTTTTGAGGCCCTGTGGTGCCGGCCTGTGACAGGACTGGGAAGCGTGGGGCCTTTAAGGGGTGGGGCCTCATGGGAGGAGGTTAGGTCCTGGAGGAATGCCTTTGAAGGAGACCTTATTAGCATCTTTCTCTCTCTCTTTTCTTTTCTGCTTCCTTCCTGACATGAGTGTGGGCTCTCCCCCTCCAGGCACTCCTGCCAGGATGATTCATGCTGCCACAGACCCAAACAAGAGGCCAAGGAATCAAGGACGGAAATCTCTGGAAACCAGAGCCAAGATAAACTTTTCTTCCATTGTTTTTCTCAGGTGTTTTGTTGGAGTGAGGAAAAGCTAACACAGAATCCGAAGTCAACAATTCAATATCTTTCTGCTTTTCAAATACAGATGTTCAGCATTTTACCTTCCCTCCTCTGATTCCCCCTCACAAATTTAGAGATGTTGTGTCTTCCTTTTCACTCATTTCAAAACACTTTTTAACTTCTCTACTGAGTCCTTCTTTGACCCAAAAGCAAGAAGGGTTTTATTTAATTTTCAAGTACCTGGTACTTTCCCAGATACCTTTCTGTTGTTGAGTTTCATTCCCACGGGGTCAGAGAATATATTCTGTGAGTCTGGAATCCTTTAACATCTATCCTTTAACATCTGTTGAACATGGGGTCTGGTCACTATTAGAAAATGTTTTGTATTCATTTGAAAAGAACGCACATCAGGCCTTTGTTGAGTATTAATTTCAGTTCAGATCAAGTTGGTTAATAGGGCTGTTTAAGTTTTCTATACAAATGACTGACTTTCTAGTTACTTTATCAATAATTGAGCATAGGTATTTAAATGTTTCATTACATTCTGCATTTGTCTATCTTAGGTGTGGGATTTCTGGGTCATGGAAAAGCATATGTTTGTTCAGCTTTGCAAAAACCTGTCAAACCATCGTACGGAGTGGCTGCACTCATTGGCATGACCACAGAAATCTACTTCATCGGCTCCTTGCTAGCATTTGATATTTTTTGCAAGCCATTCCAATAGGAATGTAATGGTACCTTACATTGGTTTTAATTTATATTTCCCTAATGGCCAACCCTACTGAGTACCTTTCCAAGCACTCACTTGCCATTTGTCTATGTTCTTTCGCAAAATACTTCCTTGTGTTGGCTCTCTGCCCCTCCCCCATCAAAACCAAAGTTTTCAAATTTGATGAAGTCCAATTAACCTGTTTTCCCTTTTGTGGATTGTATTTTGGGCTTTAAATCTAAGAAATACTTGCCTATCTATAGATCATGAAGATTTTTTAAATTTGTTTTCTAAAACTTTTATAGTTTTATATTTTACATTTAAGTCCATATCTACTTTGAAAGTATAAGATTTAGTGTGATTTTTTTTTTTATTACGACTCTTCAATTTTTCTAGTGCCATTTATTGAAAGGAGTTTTTTTCCCCCTTCATTGAATTATTTTTGTACATTTGTCAGCAATCAGTTGGGCATGTTTTTGTGGAGTTATTTTTGGGTTCCAGCTCTGTTCCATGGATGTCTATGTCTATCCCTTCACAAATATCTTTGGCCATATGTTAATTGAGTTGTTTGTGTTCCTATTGTTGAGCATCCAAAGCTTCTTACACACTCCATATGCAAATCCTTTGTTGGATATGTTGCTTGTAAATATTTTCTCCCACTCCGCAGTTTATATCTTCATTGTCTTAACAGTGTCTTCCAAAGATATGAAGACAATGAAGATATTTTAAAGGCAATGAAGATATTTTAAATTTTGATTAAGTTTAACTTATCCTGACTTTTGGTGTCATTTCTAAGACTGCTTCATCTAAACCCAGGTCATGAATATTTTTTTCTAGAAGTTTTATAGTTTTCTATCTTTATCTGTGGTTCATTTTGAGTCAACCTTGTATACTGTGTGAGGTTTAGGTCAAGGTTATTTTTTTAAAAATTTGGATTTGGACTTGGATACGGATGGCCAATTATCACAAAAACATGTGTTGAAAAGAATGAGAAGCCATTCTTTTTTCTGTTGAACTGCTTCTACATCTTTGCCAAAGATCAGTTGGCTGTATTTGTGTGAGTCTATTTCTGGATTATCTACTCTGTTCCATTGATTCACATGCTTGACTCTGCCAGTACCATATTGTCTTGATTATAATAGCTTCATGGTAAATCTTAACATCAAGGTTGTGATTTCTTCAGTTTTGTCCTTCCTTTTCAAAGTCACTCATCTGTGCTAGCACACATGTGAGCTAGTGCGCGCGCGCGCATGTGTATTAGGATTTCCATGAGCATGGTATGTATTTCCATTTATTTGGTGTCTTTTTGATCTCCTTCAACAGAATTTTGTGATTTTAAGAATATAGATGTCATGTATGTTTTATTAAATTTATACCTAACTATTGAATTTCCTTTGGGGCTACTGTAATTATTATAGCCCTTTAAAAGACATTTTCACTGGGTCTAAAATTATATGTTCGGGCTGGGGTTGTAGCTCAGTGGTAGAGTGCTCACCTCACATATGGAAGGCTCTGGGTTCGATCCTCAGCACCACATAAAAGTAAAATAAAGGTACTGTGTCCATCGACAACTAAAAAAATATTTAGAAAAATTGCATGTTCACTGTGTGTGTTTTAATGATGTTTTAAAGAAGTTTAGATAATAATAATAATAAGCCCCTTTCACTCCTGGTGCTGTGTACGCTTCTGTGTAGATTGTAGTTCTACCTGCTCTCCTTTTCCTTCTCTCTGAAAGACAGTCTTTAACATTTCTGGGTGAAGACCTTTATGTATCTGAAAAATGTTTTAGTCTGTCTTCATTTTTGAAAGATATTTTCACTGGTTATGAAATTATAGGTTCTCAGATCATTTTTTTCCTTTCAGCCCTGTAAGAATGTTGCTTCACTTCTTGCTCCTGTTGTTTTTAAAGAGAAATTGGCTGCATTGTTCTCTTTGTTTCTTTCCTTATGTTAGGTTCTAAGATGTCTCCTTAATCACTGGCTTTAAAAATTTTGATTTCGTGTTTTGTTATAGTTTTCTTCCTGGTTGCTCTCGCTTGGAACTTGTGGAGATTTTTTTCTTTTTTTTTTTTTTTTTTTTGGATCTCCAGGCTTTGGGATTTCATCAAATGTAGAAAAAAATTCTGCTGTCATTTCTTCAAGTATTTTTTTCTACTCACCTGCACTGTCTCTTCTCTTCTCTGGGGACAGAAGTCCCTCCCTTATCCATGAGGGATGTGATCCAAGACATCCAATAGATGCCTAAAACCACGAACCTACTGAACCCTATAATTTAATACCTTTTGCATCTTAACTAAGCACTTGAATGCAGTGGCTACGACTTTGTCAGTTAAAGATGTGACAGTGAAACTAACATGAAATTTTTTTTTTCTTCAAAATTTTACAGATAGAAAATTTGTTCTTGGAGCTGGGGATGTGGCTCAAGCGGTAGCGTGCTCGCCTGGCATGCGTGCGGCCCGGGTTCTATCCTCAGCACCACAAACAAAGATGTTGTGTCTGCCAAATACTAAAAAATAAATATTAAAATTCTCTCTCCCTCTCTCACTCTTTCTTTAAAAAAATTTAAAAAATTTTTAAAAAAAAGAAAATTTGTTCTTACCACAGGTCTTAGCAATCTCAGCAATTTTTTTTTTTTTTAATCTATTACAATGAGAACATTCACCTTTTCACTTAAAGAGATCACCTTAGGGCTTCTCTTGGGCACACCTGAATTTGCATGATCACTACTTTTGTATTTGGGGCTATTATTAAGTAAATAAGTGTTACTAGAACCCACACACTGCAAACTCAAGAGTTGATCTGATAATCAAGATGTCTACTGAGAAGTTAATGTGTGGGTGCTATATACAGCATGGATACTAGACCCAGGTAATTCATATCCCAGGTGAGGCCAAGTGGGGGGGCATGAGATTTTGTCACAATGCACTATCCAGTACACAATTAAGATTTTATGAATTGTTTATTTCTATAGATTTCCATTTTCTGTTTTTGAGTTGCCATTGGCTGTAGGTAGCTGAACCCATGGAAAAGGAAACAGCAGATAAGCAAGGAATATGGTACCTGGGCAGCAGCCTGTGGAAGTGTTCCCGTAGCTCACTGATGCTTTTTGTTTTTCATTTTCATAAAACTGTCTTTTCTATTGCTGTGACTTTGAGCTCACTCGTCTTTTTTTGAAGCAACTTTTAATCTATTGGCTCCATTTAGTGTACTTTTCATCTCAAACATGATAGTTTCATCTCTGGACTTTTGACCAGACTTTTTTGTATGTTTTCCATATCTCCAATAACTTTAAAGAATAATATAGTGTTAATAGCAATTTTAATGCCCCTATTGTCAAGTTCTATCATCTTTGTCTGATGAGTATCAGTTTAATTTGACTTTTCTCCTCATTATGGGTCAGATTTTCCTACTTTGTATACCTGGCAAAAAAAAATCAGATACCGGACATTTTCAATTTTGCCTTAAAGGGTGGTGGCTATGTTTGTATTCTTGCAAGTGTCCTTCAACTTTGTTCTGGGATTTTTTTTTTATGTGCTTGAAGACAGTTGGAGCCTTTCTGTTCTGCTTTAGGCATTGTCAGGAGGGACCAGGGGCAGCGTTTGCTAGGGCTAATTCCCCACTCCTGAGACAAGAGTATTGCACCTAAGTCAGGTGAATCAGGTCAGAGTCCAGCCTTGGCAGTGAGAGCAGCACTGTTCCTGGGCCAGTGAGGACACCCGCCACCATTCCCACCGATCCTCTGGACTCTTTCCCAGTCTCAAGTATATGCAAATATATGCAAATATACATAAATATGCTGATCAGCTCGCAGTGGGATACTCAAGGCGGTTTTCTGCAGATCCCCAGAGCTCTCCCTCTGTGGTATGGCCACGTGCTGCAGAGTGACCTTATGGTCAATGGTGGTCCCATGAGATTATGCAGCCTAGTGGTGTCAGAATCATCTTAGTTGGGCAAGTACACTCTTCAGTGTCCACATAATGATGCCAGCGCCTGACAACACACTCCTCAGACTGTGTCCTGTTGGTAAGTGATGTAGGCTGCAGCCTGTCCCGTGGAAACTGCTTGACTTACTTTCCCTGGACCTTCATCTCTAGCTCCTCAATTCAGGGTGTCCACCACTCCACCTGTTCTCCTCCCCAGGCTGTGACGCCCTCCAGGCTGTGAGTTGGAGCCACCTCTTTATCTCCTTGTCCCCAGGATCACTGCTCACCCCCTGAAGTTCAATGTCTTGAAAACGATCTCTTTATTGTCCTCCCTGCCTCCCTCCCTCCCTCCCTCCTTTCCTCCCTCCCTCCCTCCCTCCTTTCCTCCCTCCCTCCCTCCTTTCCTTCCTTCCTTCCTCCTCTCTCTCTCTGTCTCTCTCTCTGGTTGTCTCCAGCGAGAAGCTAAATCCAGACCCTGTTACATTGGTCTCTGGTCCTGAAACCTGTCCTTCCAGGCTCCTGTCTCCCTGTGGGCGAGATGAAGCTCTTCGGGAGAGTGTCATATCTCCTCGAGTCTCAGACACTGTGGATTTCGAGGTCCACTGTCAATTTGGCAGGGGATTTTTTGTGAAAAAGACACATGAATAAGTAAATTCAATTATAAGACGTATTCTGTTCTTTTTGTAAGAATAGACTTTATTGTTTAGGGCAGTTTTACACTCACGGCAGAAGGTACAGCTTTCCCATATGCTCCCTGTCACCACACATGAGTAGCCTCCCGGATTATTACGTGCCACCGAGGCATATCTGTCACAATTTATGAACCTGCATTGACACATCATCATCAACAAGGTTGAAAGCTGACTTTAGGCTTCCTTCTTGGCTTTCTGACAAGTGTAAGTGGCGCCATGACCATCACACACAAGCCTCTCACCTTGAGGTTTCTTAGTGCCCATTTTCTTGAAAATGGAAGGTGCTGTCCTCGGGGAACCAGGCCCCTGTCCCCTCTGCTCATCAGCCAGTCACACTGCAGGGATTGAGAGAGGGAATTCCCATGGTCTTTCCTGGGAGTAGCTTTGGTGGGTGATGAGTGGCGGGAAGCCACACAGGGACTGGACTCCTGGCAGAGATGGAGGTGTGGAAGGGAGGTGGAAGACACCAGAGACCCGTCCCTTCCCGCCACACTGCCCCCAGCATGGACGCTGGCTCCAAACGCCACTGAACACAAGATTCACCCAAGGGCTGTTGCTCTTGGGGAGATCTCAACCCCCTCTGAGTTTCCCTGTGCTGTGTCCGTGGGATTCCTTCTCACTCTACAGTCTTCATATTCTTTAAGAGTATCTGGTCCAGGCATCTCATTTCTCCCCTGGAGAATGAGGCTCAGAGAGGGGCAGTAACCTGCCCAAAGTCACCCAGCACATTGGGGAAGGTTCCAAACGACAGCCTGGACCTCTAGACTGGCCTGAGATGTTCCTTGACCCTGGCTAATGAGGACAGCCCTGTGAAGGCAGGGTGCCTGGGCCACTTGGCCTTGACACCTCTTATCAGTGAGGTGGCTTCCTTTGTCTCAGGTCTGGCTTCTGTTTCTCTCCTGGGGATTCCAATTTAGGAGGGTTTGTTGTCTGGGTTCTAATTCTCTGGCCTTCCACTGAGCTTCCTGTCTGGGTAATCTGAGGCGTGCAGGCAGCTAAGTACGACACACTCATCGAAATGAAATGCAATAAAAGATAATTGAACATATTTCTTTCACGCCCAAGGAGTGGATTAGTTTCTGGGCACATCTCCATTTCCTCTTTGCTCCTTCTGCTTTTTGTTTGCATCTCCCCCTCCCCAGACTCCAGCACCCCCGCCCCTGCTCAGGAGGGATCACACGTGACCCCGCTCTGCAGCCTGACCCGGAAAACTTGGAAAATTCCGGAGGCTGAGGAGGGAACAGCCAGCGTCTGCATCCATGGGGGCTGGGGTCCCTCCCTCCCAGTGGAGGCGAGAGAGGGGTCTCGTCAGGGACTAGTGAGGAGTCTGTGGGCAGCACTGGAAGGGCCCCTGTGACCGTGCTGTCACCTAGGCAAGGACCCCGTGGGAAGACATCCTCGTCCCCACACACACACTGGGCAAAGCCGGGTCCTTCTTGTGCTCTGGAACTGGGGAGCAAGGCTGTGGTCACCGGTCCCCAGCCCAGGGACCCGCTGCCTCCACCCGCCCTGGAGCCGTGGCTCCCAGAAGAGGCGTGAGGGCTCCGAAGGCCCCTGGACCCCAGGCAGGCTCAGGGCCAGCCTCACCCCCCCTCCTCCCTGCGGGGCCTGGGCAGGAGGCCTCCCCTGAGCCCCTGTGGGTGCAGCGCCTGCCCCGGGTGAGGCTGGAGGTTCCCGAGTCTGTGTCTCGGGGTCTGTGGGTCTCAAACGCGGCCCTCTGAGCTTGGCCGACTCCCGGACGCCCTGACTGTGGGACTCTGGGGTCCAGGCTGCTCGGGTCTGAGACTCCGGAAACGGAGGGCGATGCTGGGTGCCGAGGCTCATCAGGCCAGTGGCTCAGTGACCCTGAGCTCTGCTGGCCAGGCTGAAGCAACCCACTTACTCAGTCCCAAACGGACCACAGCCAAGTGCAACCCACTGCATTCCAAATGGGGCGACCACCTGGCGTCCACTAATAATGTCCCAGGAATTCAGGGGAGGCGGCCAGGACAGTCCAGAGACCCACGGAGGGGTCCAGGTCCCCAAATCCCTTGGGTCAGAGCCAGTGGGAGTCTCTGGCTCAACTGCTGGGCCTCTCTCTACCAGGACGGGGTCCCTGAGGGTCAGCCTGGAGGACAGTCAGGCCAATGTTGCAGAGGGACGATGTGACCTCGGGGCAGAGCAGGTGCCAGGCTCTGGGCTGGGCTCCAGGCGGGGGCCCGCTGAGGGTGGGAAGGTGGCCGCCCATTTGCTCATTCATTCAACAGGGAGCACCCACAACCTGCCAGGCGCCCTGGGAGGGCTCAGTGGTGAGCAGGCAGGAAAGCCGGACCCTCGCGGCACCCACACCCAACCCCACCACCCAGCCCCGGGATGCTCTCCTCCTTGGGTAAAGGGTGTGACCTGGGTCACTGGGAAGAGTGGGACAGCTGGCCCCAGCCTGTCTCCCCCTGGCCTACTCTGGGGGCTCCCTGCTGTGTCCAGGACCCATCAGCCATCCCCACCCAGACTCGGCTTTATCTTAGACAGTCACAGACTGGACGGAATCTGGTGACGGCTGGTGTCCCCTCACACCACTGTGTACTTGCACACGAGGTGACATAACCAGCCCCACGCCTGTGTCCACATGCACATGTATAGCCCCACCTGAGGGCCCAGCACACCTGCAGCCTGACGCCCCTCCCCTGTGTGGTGCCAACACCCTGTCCCTGCCTCTCTGAGCCCAGAGCAGCCCAGGCCTCTCCCTGTTTCATGACTCCAGGAAACAGAGTCCCCAGCACCCTCTGGGTGTCTTTGTGGCTGGGAGGAGGCAGGGAGGCCCAGGGCCACGCTGGCTGAGGCTCTGGCCTCCCACACCTCTGTCCATCACGTGCTCAGGGCCTCTTCCTCCCCGGCCTTTCCCAGGCATCAGCAGAGAGACTGCAGTGGGGCAAGAACATGCAGAAGCTCATCTGTTTGCCAGACGGGCTCCCCTCCCAGGATGCCCCGCCATTGTGTCAAGCCAGCCCTCAGCGAGTTCTCATGGCAGGACAGACCTCCCTCCCTCCTCGATCTCTTCTGCAGGAAACACTGTCTGTCAAACCTCCGAAGCCGACCCTCAAGGGCGAGGGTTTGGGGAGGCAGCTCTCGTACTCTGGTGGCAAAATTGACTTCAAATGGTCCTTAATCCGGTCTCCCTGCGGAACCTGGAGCTGACATTTGTGAAGCCCGATGGCCCTGAGAGTGTTGGCCCCTCTCCCGCTGCCCTGCCCCCTGCTCCCCCTCCAGCCTCAGTGGGTACAAAGTGACACAGTGGAGCTCTGCATCTGCATAATGAGGACCACACAGTTTTTCGGGGGAACATGGCAGAGCACAAAGCTTCACCTTTCAGCGTCTGTGGGGGGAGGGAGAGTCCAGTCCTGAGCGCACCGTTCACTCATCCAACCAGTAACTGGGCTCCCAGGCTCTGGGTTCCCTGGTTTGTGATCCTCCTGAGGCTCTGGGATCACAGAGACCTACATCTTCAAACTCCAGGCTCTGATGGAGAGTAGGAGAAACAGCCAGGAGCCTGCCTGCTGAGGGCGGAGAGGCAGGACCCAGGCGCAGTGTGAGCGTCCACCGGTTGGAACGGGTTGGGTGCACAGGGAACAGGAAACCCAGCAACTGAGGCTCATGTAATGGAGATCTGTAATGGGCGTGCACAAAAAGACGCTGGGGGAGATGACCCCAGGGGCCATCAGGGCTCGGGATGCCGGCAAAGACCTGGGTTTTCCTGTTATCATCCTTGGTTGTGATGGGAAGTGGAGGCCCAGGGAGAGGACCCCAGGTGGAGTGAGGGCAGGGGGCTGCAGGGTGGTCACATTCCAGCCACTGAGCTCTGGTCTGCAGGGCCCTGGGTGGAGCCAGCACAGCAGGTGCCCAGGTGGCCCCTGCCTGCTCTGATGACTGTCACCTGAGCCCTGTCTGGTGGCCTCTCTCCTGCCTTTGTTCTCTGCCCTCCCGTGTCCCAAGGTCCTGAACCCTCCTGTGGCGGGGGAGACGCACCCTTCCTTCCCAGAATGATGAGCAGATACGTTCTGTGATCAGCATGGGACACATGAAGGTCAGGAGATGGCCAACACTGTCTTAGTGTTGACGACGACATTCTCTGAGGAACAGCGTCCACTTACGCAGAACGCAATCTCGTGATAAGGATGCATCATCACATCTGTATTTACAGATGCCTCAAAGTATGCAGAGCCCCTCTGACAATTAGGAACCTACAGGCACGTCCCCGTTCAAGGCTCCTCACCAGCACTGTGCTGCAAGCTCGGGCACCGAGTGTGACTCTTGGAGAGGCCCCAGCTGCTGTTCCTACCCACACGGACCTCTGCCCATGGCTGCCTGACAGCCTGCCTGGCCCCCCTGGCCTCCTAGGAGATGACCCACTCATCACACCTGTGAGGGAGGGAGCTGGGAGAGACCCTGAAGACTGTGGAGGTTACAGCCCCACTTCACAGATGGGGAAACTGAGGCCCATTCCCCACCCAGTCACCCATACCACAGTGGAGACCATCAACAAGCCACTGAGAGCTGGGGACTGCGGGGCACCTGGAGACACCTGCAGTGGACAGAGGAAGAGAGTGATGGAATGGGGGGCACAGAGGGAGCCACAAAAGAGCTCACTGATCAGGTGACTGCTTTGGATTGATGTATCCCCCAGAAAGTACACGTTGGGAGCTTAGTCCTCGATGCAACCAGGAGGCGGGGCCTAATGGGAGGTGCTTATATCCTGAGGCTCCACCCTCTTGGGATGAATGGGATTGATGTTGATCATAAAAAGGCTGCGGCCTGGGAGGCTGACCTCTCGCTCTCCCACCATGTGATGACACTCTGAGTCTTCCTGATTCATTGGTTCATCCATTCCACGGGATGCACACAGGAGCTGGCCAAGAAGCCAGGGCAAAACTGACCAGTCCTACTGGCATGGGGCCTGCCATCAGGGCCGCTTTCAGGCTCTCAGGGTCTCTAGGTGTCCCAGGATTCCTTCTAGCTGCATGATGGTTCTGTGGGTATCTGCACCCGACTCTTGGGCTCTCACTTAATAGCAGGCTGAGGACCCTTCTGGGCACTGTGTACCCACCTGTGCCCTTAGCCACTCACCTGCTTCAAGAAGGAACCTGCCCCCCTGCCATGACGTGGTCCCAGAGCCAACACTTATCAAAAGAACTAAGACTTAACCCCAGGCCTCTGCTGCTTGCCCATGCCTCTCGCCCCTCCCACCTGTGTGGCAAGATGTCCCCGGCTGCCCAGGGTCCTGTGATGCTAATGACCTAAGGATCCAGGAGCGTCCCCTGGACCGTCCTGCTCTGTGGTTTGGCAGTTATCTCCAGTGGTCCTCGGATTCTCCGATGACACTGAAATTCATCATCCAAACTTGCACAACTTATTCCAAAGCTAACCTTTGGCCGGTGCCGCTCTTGGGGCGTCTTATGAAAAGACACCGTCCCCAGGACGCATGGTCAGCCTCAACCTGAGCCCTCTGCTTCCCTTTGAAGCCACTTCCAAATCACCTTTGGGAGCCCAGCCCCAGGCTCTCTGAGTTTATAGTAGCCACATAATGTGAGCAGCCGTGACAATGGAAATTAGGACGATTATTGCTGGGCCATAGACTCCTGCTGACGTAGGACCCACAGCGAGTCGTGGCCTCTCAGGCTGAGGAGGCCACCAGTCCCCCAGCTGGCCTTGATGAGTCTCTTTCCAGGGGACAGCACTGGCTGCACGCGGGACTCCCAGGGGCAGAGGGCACTGCCCCTCTCAAGCAGAGCTGGCCCGTGCCACCTGGGCCCTGCAGGGAGCCTCCAGGCTATTTGGGCGGGTCCCCTCCCTTTCCCACTGTGACCGCTCACCTTCTCTCCTCTCTGCTCTCAGGACAGCACCTGAATGTGCAGTATGGAGGGGGCTCAGTTCCTGTTAACAGTCTCTGAGCCCCAAGTAGAGACAGTGTCTCTCCATGGTCGGTCCAGGGGCTTTGGATAATTCTGGTTGCCAGCCCAGACTTCCTGGCTGAGAGGCCGAAGGCAAGTTATTTGACCTCTCTGAGCCTCGTCATTTTTCTTCTTAATAAAATGAGCAGAGTAATCTGGCTACAAGAAATTAATTATCCCATGAAATTGGTAAAACGAAGCAGCCCGAGGCAGGTTCCTGGGCTCAACTGACGCTCCCAAAGCTCTGAAGAAAACACGGGGCCCCTCTGTGCCTCAGGTCCTTCTCTGGAACATGGGGACGGTGGTGGTCTTCTGTCAGGAGGCTGCTGGGCTCCAGGAGCTCCTTTGTGTAAGTGGCTGGTCCTTGGTGAGCCCTCTGGCCACTCTAACTGACTCTGTCACTGTTGTCGCTGTTTTCGTTGTTCTGATGATGCTCTCCGCAAACGCTTTCAATTTGTCTTTGTGCATCAACCTCCTGGCGCAGGGTCCAGGCAGGGTAAAGGCCTGGCACTCAGTGTGGCAAACAGCAAGGCCTTGCTTGGGTTTCAATCCGGGATTCTGAGCTGTGTGACCTTGAATGCGTTTCTGAACCCCTCTGCTAGAGTATCTTCAGCTGTGACAGGTGAGGCTGAGGACACCACTAAGTGAACTACCTGGGGAGGAGCTCAGCACGGGGCCTGGCACCCCAGGGCCTCCCCAGGGTCCCTTTCACTCCTCCCAGCCCCAGGGAGCCCGGCACCCCCATCCCCCACCCCTGCACTTAGGAAGAAACTGAGGCCAAAGACACTAAATTAAACGCCCGGGAACAAGACGCTGTAAGACGGTGCTAAATTACGCAGGGCGGACAATTAGAGAACAAAACGATCTGTAATAAAGAGCTAATTGGGCGGGACAGAGGCCAAGTGTCCCAGCAGCCAGAAGAGGGGGGGAGGGGGGGAGGGGGAGGAAACCCAGCCTGGGAGGAGGACACCTGGCCAGGCCCTAATACTGAGATTGTCTTCAATGTGAGTAACGCACATCATGGACAACACCTGGAGAGCACAGGGTCCTCTAAATCACGGCACCTCACTTCCACAGTCAGTGCTGTCCAGGTATCCAGGTATCCAGGTCTCTCTCTTTCTTTCTTCTTCTTTTTTGATTCATACACAAGTACATATTTTCATTGTTAATTTCCCACTGGGGGGTTGCCCCCCCCGCCGCCCCCCGCAGTATGAGATGGCCAAACATGACTGACCCTGGGCAGAGGAGACAGGCAGCTGGGCAGTCACACAGCCCACCTTACAGGGCCCAGGATGCTGTGTGCCACCTGCCGCTAGAGGCTCAGGCTTGCTCTCAGGGCAGAGGGAACCTGGGGGTGTCCCTGGGGCCATCTTGGCCCCAGCCTCCTCCCTTCCCACTTCCTCCCCCACCTCCTTCAGGTGCTGCCCAAGTCCCCTGCTCTGAGGCCCCTCTGAGGTCACAACTGTGACTCCAAGACCCCTCACCCTCCCTTGGTCCTTTCCTCTGAAGCTCTTCATGCAACCTTCACACCCCGCAGCCCACCATGAGGGCTCCCTGGTTGCTCCTCCTAGAACCTGGGCCCTGGGCGCAGGAGAGTGTGTCTGTGCTGGAGCAGGAGGGGCTTGAGCCCCCGCTGTAACCTGCGGGTGAGGCTGTGACCTGGGCCTCAGGAGGCCTCATCTGGCTCCTGCCGGGAGAGCCGGGGTTGGGGCTCCCCAGAGGCTCCCAGGGTCCGGGGTGCGGGTGGGGGTCAGCGCTGCCTGAGGAGCTCACAGGGGGTACACGGCGGCTCAGTGTTCCAGAAAGGGCCCATGGACGTCCAGAGTGCCAGGCGACCGCCGTCCACTGCCAGGACGAGTCTGGCGAATTTGAGGGGACAGTCCTCTCTGGACTTCACCTGTCCTGGCTGCTTGGAGTCCGAGCTCTCAGCTGGTCCCTCTTGGAGCTGCACAGACACCAGGGGACAGGGACCCTCTCTGGCTGTTCAGGCCCCCTGGACCTCCCTCCCTGGTCAGCTCATCTGCTTTCCCGTCACCATCAGGGACTCCTAGCCCTTGTCCCCATATTCTAGAACCCAGTCACTGCTCCCGGTGAACCCAAAGACGGATGTGCGGTGCATGGGGAGCCAGGGACGCTGCTGCCCCAGAGCCCTGCTGCCAAGAAGTGCCTTTGCGGGAGTGGCGCCCCCTGGCGTGAGAAGGCGGCTGATGGCAATCTTTCGGCTTCAGGACAGACTTCTTGTCCATCTCCACTCTGGGCTGTCCAGCTCCCCGTGGTACCTTTCCCACAATCCTCCAGGACCCCCAGTCAGTGCATCCAAACCCACAAGGATCATCTGGCCTCCCCGTCCCTCTCCCCAGTTTCCCCACTCTCAAGAGGCACCGCCCTCCACTTGGAGGCCCAGGCCAGAGGCCCAAGACTTGTCCTTGATGCCTCCCTCCCCTTCACCTGTTCCCAGCCCGTCAGTCTCCTGGACATCCTGCAGATTCCCTCTGCGCTGCTGCGGGCCACCCCAGGCCAGCGCGCAGCCGCCCCGTGCTCTCCCCGACAGGACCACTGAGGCCGCGTCCTCTCTCCAGCTGTGCCCACACTCCCCATTCACACTCGCATTCTTCATGTGGCTGCCAGGGCTTTTAAAAGCATAGCTCATGCCACGCTGGCATCTGTGGCGTTTCCGAGAAAGTCCTAGCTGCCCTCCGGGCTGGCCTTGCCGCCTGTGCAGTCTGGCTCCGCCCACGTCGCAGCCTCCGCTCCTGCGGTCCATTCCCACCGGCCTTTTTGATGCCATTCAAACCCCTGAGCCTCCGTCGTCTTATATCTGGTTGCTTGTGCCGCGATTGCTATAAGGCCAGCTTGTCCTATTCAACTGGAGTCCCCTGGGACACGGTGTGTCTGCCTAGTCACTCCATCCTGCGCGCTGAGCTCCATACTTAGTACCAAGAGGTGATTATGCATATTGGGGACCTGGCCTCTCCGCGACTTGTCGACTACGGGGTCAAACCCAAGCATGGGACAAACGCACTTTTGTAGAAGGACATGAGCAGGGTCCACGCGTCCAAGCTGCCTGGACCATCAGGGTGGAACAGAGGCCACAGCCTGTGCTCAGCTACACCGGAGGAGTGGCCTGCTCAACAGAGCATGCGCAACCAGGCCACATTGCCCCCCCCCGCGCCCCCCCCCCCACCTGGATAGCCATTGCAGCCACCAGGGACACCCCTCACTCTGGGAGGAAGTATTATGGCCTCAGTCTCCCCACTCTGCCAAGGTCCCACCCCTTGCATGGTCCAAACCTGTCTCTCTGCTCACAGCCCTCACGCAGGGTCCTCTGAGGCTTTGCACTAAATGGCCTTGGAGTTTTTGTTAGCATTGGTCCCATTTTCCTGGGCAGGGATCTTGGGGCCTCCTGCCATTGAGCTGGACGGAAGAATAAGGAGAAAACCCTCAGGTCACAGGGGACAGTGCAGAGGGTTCATTTTGAAATGATTGGTCCCTGAGCTGGAGAATGCTTTGGTGGGATGGCGGGCAGGGCTCTGTAATCCCCTCCTGCTCTCTGGGTCCTTCTCTCGCCCCCCACCCCACTCCTCCTCCCACGCAGGCTGCTTCTGTCCCTTGTTCTATTTCCTGATTAACTAAGAGACAACATTTTTTTTTTTTTCAATATGAAAAACCCTCCAGGGAAAGGTAGAGGCGATGCAGCAGAACCTACAGCCAGCTCCGACGGCGGGGACCAAAGGGAACCATTTTTCAAATGGCAAAATGACTAGAAGCTAGACCTGTTACAGCTGGAGATGGAGGGGGAGAGGGACCCAAACATGGGCCCCCCACACCTCGCCCCACCTGTCCTCCTCTTTCTCACCTGCCTCCTGGCTCCCCTCCCCCAGCGCCACCCTTTACACTGAACCTTAGAAAATCAAATCGTCCTGGCCAGGTTGACAAGGCTGTCTGCTCCAGGTGCCAAGCTGAGGATTTTATATGAGAATCGTTTTCTTTCACCGCAAATAACAGTTATGCATTGTTATTCTCTCCATTCACGAGACCTTTGTGAACCTCTCCCAAAGTCAAGTGTATCCCTCAGCTTTTCACCACTACAACGACATTTCTGAGGCCGGCTCCTCAGGAGGAACAGGAGGGTTATTCAGCTCATAGTTTGGGAGGCTGAAAGGTCAGAAAGCACAGTGCATGCTCTGTCTGGAGAGCCCATGACAGATGGCAGGAGGAAGCATCCCATCTTGAACCACACAACAAGAAAGACGCTTTCTTGCTTTAGACCCAGCCTCTCTGGAGAACTCAAGGAGTTGCATGGAAACTACCTTAATGTCTTTTGAGGGCACACCCCTAATCACCCAAGGACCTCCCACTAGGCTCCGCCTTTTAAGGTTCTACCACCTCCTGATACCACCACTGTAGAGACCAAGCCTTAAATACATGTAGCCTCAGGGACACTCAAACCATACCTAAGGCGTCAAGACACTGCTGAATGCAAAGCTAACCAGCATTTATTGAGCAACTATTATATGCCAGTCACTCTTATCTTTTATACCTATAATAATTAATACCTGTAACAATTTTATAACACTTTGTATCTATAACAATCACCTTCCTACAGCAAGAACCAAGGCTCACGGCCCAGCACAAGATTGCAGGGCACCTGCTCTGGGTCTCTTGGCCATCAGTCTAACCGTGGCATGTTTTATCCATCTCTGTCCTCTGTCTTGTCAGGAGGAGAGAGTGGGAGAGGGCCATGTCTGAAGGTGAGCAGCGGAGCTAGAAGTCGTGTCCACAGAGGGGAACATGGACAGAAATGCAGAGGCTCAGATCGAACCCAGAGAGGGGCGGCAGGATTGCCCGCCGGGTCCTGACTCCAGGCCCGAGTCGGACTCAGATCCCTCAATTCCCCACCAAAGACACCCCTGGAGCAGCGCCCTCCTCTCTCCCCTGATTTCTCTTCTTAAATGACAGTATTTTCCCGTTATTTACAAGAAGCCCTGATTTGATGCCAAGGAAACCTATTTATTTTTTAAAAATCTGCATTAAAAAAGCTCCATTTCTAACCGTGAGCATTTCTTTCTCAGAGAGCCCTCATAAATAACAGAGAGGAAATTTTTTGCAAACCTTTATGGAAATTAAACCCACAATCCGGGCACACACTTGTTTAACAAGTGATAATTAAGTGCTGACAATATAATTTTAGCTTGGAAGAAAATGTGTTTTTCATTAAGAAGTAATCAAAGAGGTCCCTGCACGGGAGCCCGGGCTCCTCAGCAGACACTCAGCCCCTCCACTGCTCTGTGTCTGGACTCAGTGACCATGGCCCCCGCCAGGTGGGGCACTAGGCTTTCTGTGCCCCACAAACCCTGGGGCATTTCCCAGAAGGTGGCTCAGCTCAGCCAGCCCCTCTCAAGGGACCGTCTCCTCCCCTGATGTCCCAGCTCTGAATGTGCCCAGAGCAGGCTGGCAGGGAAGGCCAGGGCACTGGGGTCTCTGTAGCTCCTAGCATGCCCCAGGGCTTGTGGGGTTAGTGGCCCTGCCCTCAGTTCACAGGAGAGGAAACTGAGACTCGAAACTCAGAGTCACCTGCTCAAGGCCACACAGTGATGGGGGCCACAGCTGCGCACTTGTCTGAATCCCCAATCCTGCGGCCTCCAGGTCCCCTTCCCCAGGTGAGCTCACCTGTTCTGGGCCTCGGCGTCCCCATCTGTATGGGGACAACACTAGTGCTCGCCTTATGAACCTATTTGAGGACGAAATAAGTTGATTAAATAAACACTTATAATAGTGCCTGGCGCAGAGGAGGCCTCAGGATGTATCAGTTACAGAGCTTGATGACGATGACAGTGATGTCAATAACAACACAGAGATCCCTTTGTTATGGGAAGTTCTTTGGATTGCCTTTCTGTAGTTTTTCATCTGCTCATGCTCATGTATGAGATCCATTCTTCATTTGTTTTGGAATTTTGATTTTTGAGCTCATCTTCCTTGGGGTCTGATGGGCAGGAGTTCTGTACAGTTGAGTAGAAGATGTGCTCCTACCAGACTATTTTGGATTGATTTCTTCAGATGCTCCCCACCCCCAAAAATCATTAACCAGGGACAAATTGTACATGAATTTCTTGCCTTCTCTTTTTAGAAATAAAAACTGTCAGGTAAATTAAATCCATAAGCCAACAGAGGTGCAGTCCTCTTTCTTAAAAAAACTTTTCCAAAAGGATTCTTTGTTTTGGGTTTGTTCTACCAGATTCAAAGACAGACAAACCTCTCTGCCATACCTCAGCTCCTCTACAAAGAACAAGTGTTTTTTGTTTTTGTTTTTTTTTTTTTCTATTACACATTTACTGTGTATGGAGCTCTTTAAGGATTACAGCTCAGTGCAGGAAACAAATATCTCACCCCTGACTTCCATGGGCACAAGCTCTTTTTTGTCCTGTTGAGAGTGTTAGACTCAAGCCCTCGGGGCACCAGGACCCACAATCCCACGCCCCACCCCCAAGATGGCAGCTGCTGCCCCAGTGCACCAACCTGTGCCCCTGGTTGTCACACCTCTCCATTTCCTTTCATTTTTCATAGATGAGAGCAAATGTTTCTGGTGTTCAAAGAGGGAGGGTTTTCAGAAAGAAAAGTTAGAACTAGGTCTCTCCGTTAAGTCTGTCCCCTGCCTCATCACCCCAGACCCCTCTGAGCTCACTGAGTCCGAGGATCCCGTGGATCAGCCAGGGGCAGGGAACCAGGAAGCAGCCGGGTGCAGGGCTCAGCACACGGGCCTGGAGTGTGGACACCACCACGAGAAATGCTCACTGTGCTCACTGACCTCTTCTGGAATGTTCTGGAGTGTCTGGGTGCTCTCCTTTGCTGTGTGTGCCTGACACCTTCTGGAATGTTCTGCAGTGTCTGGGTGTTCTCTATGCCTACAAATAATTATTTGTAAAATAAAGACATGAAGAAAAGAATGAAAATAAAAAGAATAGAACCCAGTATTGTGCAAAAGGCAAGAATGTTGGGAAATGTAATATTTCCCTCAGGATAAAATGTATAATCTTTGAAATAAAAGCCTAGTGAAATGAGAAATGAATAAAATGGCAGACTTGGCAAAGTTAAAGCTAAGATTGTGAACAGGAATGTAGACAAAAGGAAACTTCACTAGGCCCTGGATCTAGCTCAGTGGTGGAGGGTGTGCTCAGCATGTGAAGGGCCTGGGTTTGATCTCCAGCAAACCTCACCCACCATAGGAAATCTTCCAGAATTGAGATACCAAAAGTCAACTGTTGGGAAATTGGAGAGTGGAATTAAGAGACATTAGATTAAAATAAGTTAATCCACCTTAAATAAGGGTTCTAGAATGCAAGAAAATAAATAACTGAAAGGGAATGCTCAAACCAATAAGGACCAAGAATTTTACAGGATTTATAAAAGATGGCTATTAGTTTCAACATGTGATACGAATCCTAAAACAAGCCACGTGTCTCCACCTTATCTACCTACATGATAGACAGATAGGTACAGGAATCCATGAAATACAACTACAAACATAATGTAGAAAAGAAAAACAAAAACAAAAACAAAACTAAACCAAAAACAAACCTGCAGGCACAGATGAGAAATACTACATTTATTTATAAAATGTGAATATAAACTATAAAAGATATCATATTTATTAACAAATTCTAAACCAAGGAAAGCCAATTTAGGGTGTTAGAAGTGGTGCTGTTGGTAAGGGAGAGTGATTGAAATGGAGTAAGAGTGAGCTTTTGCTATACATCAAAAAGGGTGTATATTAAACAGAAAAGGAAAAAGAGAAGGAGGAGGAGGAAGAGGAGGAGGGGTGAGAAGAGGAAGCAACCAGAGGAAGGACAGCGTGACAGAGCGCTGCTGAAGAACGACAGCAGACTACCCAGCGCAACAGCAGAGACCAGAAGACAATGGAACCCCCCCCCCCCCCATGTCAAGGGAAAGAACTACCAAAGGACATTTCTAGTTCCATCTATACCATCACTCCTAGTTGAGGGATAAAAAATATGGTTTTTTTCAGGGGAAAAAAACCTGAAAGAGTTTACTACCAGTGAGATTGTGCTAAAAGAAATCAAGTAAGAGCTGACTTCAGGAAAGATGCCCTCAGCAACAGCGTGCAGAAACGTCATCGTGGGAGGCACGTCAACCAGTCACTGGTCAGATGGGAGCAGGCCAAGCCCGCAGTGACAAGTGTCAGAGCTCATCCGGGGGCTGTACAGAAAGAAGAGGGAACCACAGCTCTAGGAAACGCCCACATCAAGACGGAAAGGGAGGGTCCAGGGCCGGCTGTGTTCAGGGGGAGGGTGGGTCTTCCCAAGCCTCAGACCGTTAGGCCAAGTGCCCTTCTTTAAGCTGAAGGTAACTAGTACGTGGAGAGGAACAGAATGTAGCCTTTCAAAACCAGGAGGCTTTGGAAGGGGAGGAGGAAGGTTTGCTCAACAAACTGGACAGAAGAAAATGAGTCAAAAAGGAAAGAAGCACAGGAAATGGTCCTCTATTATCTTAGGTCGTCAGTAAAGGACGATTCTCTGAGCCTCGTTTCTCCATCTGTCAACTAGAGACAGAAGCACGTTCTGTAAAAGGTTATAACAGCAAGTTCCAGCTAAGAGGTTCCATGGTGAGACCCAGGAAGCACCTGTGGTGACTCTGTGCCAGGTGTCCTCAGAGCATCCCAGCCACACCCCGCTTAGCCCTCCCAGCAGCCTGAGGGGCAGGAACCGCTGTCCCCTTCACTTTGCTGATGAGGACAGCTGAGGCCCCAGGTGAGGGGCTGGCTGGTGTCACAAGCTGGAGGGTGGTCGGGCCTGGACACCACCTGGAGTCCTCTGGCCCTGAAGCCACTTGTTCATCCTGTGACTTGAGTAGCTGCCCCTCTCTGGGCCCCAGTCTCCTCATCCTGCACTGTGGGTGATTGGACAGGGCAGTCAGGAGGCCGGACAGGCAGGTGGGTGAGCCCCGAGCCTGCTCCAGGCAGAGTGTGGGGCTCGGGCTGCTATGCTGATCCGTGCCTGGGTGTTGGGTCCCCTCCTCGGCTGCACGGACAGGGCGGGAAGGCTGAGAGGAGGCTGGGAGCAGCCATGACCTTGCTAACAGGGGATGAGTTGTAGGCTCAGCCTGGGCGGCAGTGGGAGCCCTGGGCTGGGCCTGGGTTGCACTGATTCGTCCCCAGGGTTTGACTAGGTAGAAGGAGCCACCTCTGTCTACTCTCTTTCTCTTTCTTAAAATAACGTCTTGTCCTGAAGGGCACTTTGTGATGACCAGTGACAGAGTGAGGACTGCAAGATGGGCCCCCATCACCTGTGGCTCCCCAACTGCGGGTGGCCTTGCCCACCCATCAAAGGGGGCAGGGGTCCCTGGGGAGCATCCTGGGGCTGCCTGCGGCGGGATGGCTGCAGGAGGGCACAGAGTGCAGAGGCGCCATGGCTGACGGCCCTGCCGGGCAGAGTCCACGTGGATGACAAGCTGGGCCGGTCACAGCAGCTTCTCTTGCCACACTGTGGGTTGGCGTGGTGTTATGGTTTGGGTCTGGAATGTCCCCTGGCGGCTGGTGGGTTGAAGGCTTGGTCCCAGGGCTGCGGTGTTCTCAGGTGGGGCTTCGGGACGTGCCTCTGACCTCATCAGGGGTTTGATCAGCTGGTGGACCCAGAACCTGATGTCTTTATTAGGAGGCAGTGAGAACTGTAGGAAAGGGAACCTGGTTGGAGGGAGTGGGTCCTTGGGGGCTTGCCCTTGGGGACCGCATCTTGTCCCAGGTTCCTTCTCTGCTTCCTGGCTGCCATGAGGTGCTCAGCCCACCCCGAGCCAGTGTGTTCCCTGCTCCCCAACCACAAACGCCCACCGCCATGATGGTCTGTCTCACCTCAGCCCCAAAGCAATGGGGCCCCCCACTCACAGACTGAAACCTCTGAGACTATGAGTCAAGATAGAGTTTTCCTCCTCTGAGTTGTTTTTCTCTGGTGTTTTGTCACAGTAACGAAAAGCTGACAATCACACTGATGAACACCATGGGGAGATGGTGGTCCTGGAACCCCTGGAGGTTCTACAGGTGAGGGACCCCAAGGGAACTCAAGGTCACGTGACTCCTTGGGCCCACAGGGTCACCTCTGGGTTCCTGGATCCCTGGAAGAAACTGCTGCCCCATCTGGCTCCCGGGAACTCACCGTGCTCCCTGCAGGGTCCTGGGTGCTGGTGGGTGGTGTCCCTGCCCCTCCATGGCACTCGGGCCCTGGGCAGTGGCTCCTGCCTCCTTGTCGCAGTGGCTTCTCCCCCTCCCCCGTCTGGGCGGGTTCCTGCAGGACTGGGGGGAGGCCGCCACCCCGAGGGCTGGGCAGGAGGGTGAGCAGAGTCTGAGAGTGGGACGTGCACAGGGGGACAGTGCACTGTCCACCCCTGCGGGGGCACTGAGCCAGGGTGACTGCCCGTCCTTGGAGAGAGGAGTGGAAGGAGCCGGGCTCCTTGGACTTCTGGAAGCAGGAGGGGCCAGGACCACAGCACAGACCCACACAGCCCTCGGGCCACACCAGGTCCCCAGGTCCCCAGCTCCTCCAGGTGCTCCCTGGGGGCGTGAGCCAGTCCCCACCCGCTGTGGCCCCCAGTGCTGACCTATCCTCAGGGCCACCTGTGTGTCTGGGTGAGTGTGGAGACCTGGAGACGTCCCCTGCTCTGGACCTGACTCAGCAGAGCCCTGGCCCCCGGAGCCCACCAGGCTCGCCCACCCTGCGCCAGTGCTCCCTGCTCCTGGGGCCCAGATGCGGGCGCAGCGCACAGCAAGCAGCGCAGGTGGGGACGGCGGGCACTGTGGAGTGACGGGGCAGGTGACAGCCTGGAGGAGCGTGGGAAGGCAGGGCGTGGGGACAGGGACACGGACGTGGTGAGCACTGTCTGTCCATCAGCCAGAGTCCTGAGGGGCCTGAGGCAGCTCCCAGGACACACAGTGGCCTGAGGCCGTCACCCTGTGCCAGCGCGGGCCCAGCACCTGCCGAGAGCCAGGCACCGTGCTGGGCTGAGCACCTGCCGAGGAGCCGGACACTGTCCTGGCCTCGGTTGAGGGGGGCTGTGACCAACTCTGACCCCAGCCCAGGCCTGGACACCTCCTGATGTCCTGGTGAGTTTGGGGACCTGGGGGACCATCCTGGTTACAGGGGAGGTGACCGAGGCCCAGATGGGGAGCCGCTTGGCTGATGTCCTGGACCCAAGTCCTCCAGTCCCCAGACCTGAGCTCTGTCCACGGCCCCTCCTGGCCTCAGGGTCTCACAGGAGGGTCCCAGAGACACTTCCACCCTCCCCTGCCCCAGCCCCAGGGGGACCTTCCCACACCGGCATTCATGACGCTTCTGGAGACAGTGAAAATGGGTTATTTAAATCTTGATTTTTTTTAAAAGTCATAATGACTATTAAGACCATTATGCAAATTATGTCCCATAGATAATAAAGGGTAACTATCTGTGACCTAATTGGGAAAACAGTGAAGACAGTTTCTTGCGGCTCCTGATGCTGCAGCTGGAGCGTGTCCAGGGAGTGGCCCTCCCTAGTGACCCACCAGGAGGCTTGTTCAGTGATGCTTCATTAAGTCCAAAGTGACGTCCCCTGGGAAGCCCTCTGGGAGGGAGGCGGCGTGTCCTGCTCCTGCCTGGCTCCCCACCACGTCCAGCTGGAATAGCCGCCGTCTGTCCATGTAGGCCGTGATCATCTGCTGGTTCTTATAATTTCGTATCCACACCTCCACTCCACGGACCCTCAACCAGTCTTTTTGTTCACTAGGTAATTTCTCTCCTTCATTTCTTCAAATTCTCCCTCGTTCGCTGGTTTCTCCTTGCTTCACTCCCGGTCCCCTCGCTCCTAATGCCTGCCGTGGGGTGTCTGCTCACTTCCTCCTCGTCCACGCCCACCCTCTGTCCCCTTGATCTCCCTGGTCTGCATGTGCATTCGCTGGTCACGTCACGCACTTATTCATTATGCCTTTGAATGTAATTGAGCCCGTGGTGCATGCCATCTCTAATTAATTGATTCATACATCAGTTGACAAAAATGACTCTTTATCAGTGTGCTCTGAGGGTCCGGCGTCTGTCCAGCCTGATTCTTGTCACTCTCACCCTCCCAGGATATTCTGGGCATCTCAGTTACCAGGGCTGCCTCCTTGTCACACACACACACTTCTTGTTACTCGTGGCGAGTGTCCAGTGCGCGCAGAAGGAAGCTCCCGTGTCATAAGAGCACAGCTCCCGGGACTTCCGATTACTGAGCGCGCCGCGGGGCGATCCTCTGGGTTGAGCAAGAGAACGTCACTCTCCCCGGAATCCCTCCGGTGTCCTTCTGTATTTCCCCGCTATTGTCATCAAGTGGGTCCCCTCGTGCCAGAACTGGAGACCAGGCCTGGAGGCGGGCCATTCCGTTGGGAGGTCAGGGAACATGGAGGAGTCCATGGGGACACAGGGAGGGGAAGCTGCCACTGGACGAGATGATGCCCGGGGGAGATCCCGGCCCAGAGCCAGAGCCAGGCGTGTCCTTCATGGTGAGCCCCCTGAACTCCAGGGAGCTGGTGTCACACACTCCTGCCTGTTGTGATTTGATATGAGGGGTCCCTGAGGCTCCTGACCGTTCAGAGGTGAAATGGTTCCATTATTAGAGCCGCCAACTCACCAGGGGATCAATGCACTTGGTGGTCAGTAGCTGCAGCGCTGTCCTGGGTGGGACTGCAGGCAGACGGGGCGTGGCTAGAGAAGGTGGGTCACTGGGGACGTGTCTGGAAGGGTTCAGCTTCCCTGCAGAGCCTCTACTTGTTCCCAGCTGCCAGGAGCTGAGCGCCCCTCCGGCACGCCCTTCCGCCTCGAGGCTCCGCCTGGCCCAGGTGATGACCTCCTGCCCAGAGCAATGGACCAACCAGGGCCGACCATGAACCGAACCTCTGAAGCCGAGAGCACGAAATAGACTTTTCCCCCTCCAGACTGTTCTTGTGGGGATCTTCTCAGGAGAGGGGCAGTCATCCCACGGCTCAGGTCCTGCCCCCAGAGCCTCGGCAGGAACAGAGGACGTTCCCAGGCCAGGAGATGCAGGGACGGGCGGTGGGTCAAGGCAAGCGTTCAGCAGCAGCGAGATCTGGGGGTGAGCACCCACCTGCTCCCCGCCTCCCGGGGCTTCTTCCACAGTCCGGTATCGAAGAATCCTCAGCCATCAAACGGT
Organism: Callospermophilus lateralis; assembly: GCF_048772815.1. Lineage (NCBI taxonomy): Eukaryota > Metazoa > Chordata > Mammalia > Rodentia > Sciuridae > Callospermophilus > Callospermophilus lateralis. Next base: position 122,949,000 of record NC_135311.1, on the reverse strand, counting down.
TTGATGACTTTATTCCACACATGGAGGAAACTGAGGCCTGGTCGGAGGCCGTAGCAGATTCACCGTCACCCAGCCCCCCTACAAGCCTCCAGCCCAGCCCGGCCTCCCCCTCTTAGAGGCGGCTACCCCTCTGCTCCCTGGGGTGGTGTCTGACCTTGCCTGTGAGTTCTCCCAGATACCTTGTCAGAGAACAAAGCCAACAAGCCTGAGCTGCTGCCTTTGAAATTGGGAAACTAATTTGCCCCGGGGCTGTCTTTGCATTTTAGAAACCCCCTCCACACCCGTCCCCACGCACACACTTAAAAGCTACATTTGCTGATCCAAAGTGCCTGTCAGTTCCACTCCCCAAGAAACGCTCGTGATCTCTCCCTGTGTGGACAGGGCTGGCTCTTGATGTTATTAGGGCCAGTTCAAACCCCAGGCAGACGATGGGGAGCAGGTCCCCTGTGAGAGAATTCAAGTCACTATATGGACCTTGACTCCTAAACTTCTTTTAAATGGATCAAGAAGACGTTGTCTTTAAAGGTTACCTTCCCTTCCAAATATTCCGGGTACATACTCCGGGTATGGAGGCGCCTGTTGAATGAGTGAGGGTTGGTTTGTTTTCTCACTATTCAATTCTGCCCTCTCTCTCCATGCTGGAAAGACCTCCCACAGCAGGGTGCCCTGCTGGATGAGGGACTTACCTCCTGATCCAGGGACGGCCGTCTCCACACTTCAGCATATTTCCTTTGCATCTCCTTGGAGAGACCATCACAGCTATGGGATGGAGAGAAAGGGGCAGGAGGGGGAGTGAGTCCACTTCCAGCTGCCTCCCCTCTGGGCCTACTGTGCACTGGGTACTGTGCTGAGTGCTTCTGGAGAGGTGTTCATGCTCCATGTGCACAGCAAGCCTGTGGAGTGGGGCTCCCTCTGCCTGCCCCACCATTTTCTGTCTGGATTATCGGCAAAGCTGCCCCTGGGTCTCCGGGATCCCATAGTTCTCTGTGTCTGTGGATCTACCGCCTCTGCCGCTGGGTACAGGGGACCGGCTGGCCTTGCTCTCAGAGTGGGTTTGGTTATGGAGCAGACAGAATGGGTGCCGGTGGACGTCCAGGCTCTCCTGTTCTTCATCTGCTTGGGGGGCACCTAACTGTCGTGGCCTGGCAGTGCATTCCCGAGAGGGAGCGAGCGGTGCCCTGACTCAGTGGCTCTTGGGGGCAGGGGTGTGGGAGGCTCTGCTGCTCAGGTCTTCAGGGGACATGGCCATCGGTCATCCTTGGCCCTTGGACCCAGTGCCTGATCACTGGCTGTTTGTCCCTCTTGACATCACCTGATACTGTGGATAACATGAATGCCACATGGTGAGCATCTGAGAACTATCTGGGTGTCCCCTGGGTGCTGGGCGCAGGGGCCATGATGGTGAGCACCACACGCTGTTAATAGATGGGCCACGGATGCGCTGCTCCGCCCGTCGAGGTCCTGGGGCTGGGGTCGGGGAGGGCAGGGGACAAAGGGAGGAGAATCCACAGGGCCCGGTGAGGATCCTGGTTCTTCGTCTACAACGCGAGCAGTTGTAGGCAAATTGGCTTAAGCACAGTCCACGTCTAAAGAAGATCAAGGAGCCAGATGGACTCATTTTCTTAGTCAGCATTAACCCACCCATCAGCCTGTGGCCGTCAGCAGCAAACGCGCTTCTTCAGGAGTTTCCTGACAGAGAGTCAACGCCTCATTAAGTCCAGCACGTTAACCTGAGAGCGGCGCTGGAGCTGGGGCAGGGGGGCGGGGGGCGGGTACTAGGGAACGCTGTCTGGGGTGGGGGTGGGAGGGTCCCTGCAAATGTGCTCAGCTAGTGCAGGGGCAGGTGGACTCAAGGAGGGAACGGGATGGAGGAGGAGCTGTGGCTGGAGCCATGGTCATGGCCGTCCTGGGAGGGGGGTTCTGATCAGCCCCCATGTCTTTGAACCTTTGCAAAAGGCTCGTGACCAGGGGAGGTGCCACCCACGCTCACTGCTGGTGAGGGAGGCTGGGTTTGGCCTCTGCTGTGATTTGAGTGTGTCCCTTGACGGTTCATGTGTTGGAAACTTAGATCCCAGTTCATTTGCTGAAGGTCTTTGGAGGTGGGACCTTTCTGATGACTGAACTAGTGTCTTTGTTGGTATCCTTGATGGTGCAGCAAAAAGACCCACCAGATGCCAGCACCATGCTTTGGACTTCCTAGCCCCCTGAGCCCTGAAATAAATGAACTTCATTCTCTCTAAATTACCTGGTGTCAGGTATTTTGTTACAGCAGCAGAAAATGAACTAAGACAGCTCTGAAACAGAAGGGAGGCCAGAAGAGCAGAGTTGGACATCAAGTTAGGGTCCCTGTTCTAGGCCTCTCCACACCATGGTGGACGGGGTTCAGCCACAGCCCCTCCTTACCATGCTGAGCACTGGGCCTCTCCACAGCATTGGGCTCGTCAGCCTCCTCAGAAGCCCAGGCAAATGGGTATTTCTGGCCCAGGCTTGCAGATGAGGAAATTGAGGCTCAGGAGAGTTAAGTGACTCTCCTGGGGTCCCCTGGCTTGTGGGGAGAGCTGAGACCGACCAGGTTGGTGGCCCAGGGGAGGTCCCCTCAGCCCACATGCCCCACCTCTGGTCTGTGTTCAAAGCCTTGGGAGCCCCCTCATCCAGGGCCCGTGGGCGCTTCTCTAGTGCTGTGTGGGAAGAGCCCTGTCCACCTCCACACAGGAGCAACAGGCTCCAGGAGGGTCACCAGGCTTAGGACCCACGGAGACCTCAATTTAAATATGGCTCAGGACCTTGCCAGTCTGTTACTGCCCTGGGTCTCAGTTTCTTCCTCAACAAGATGAGATTGAGCACTGCACCCACAGGCTCCTGGTGAAGCTCAAATGAGCTCCGCCGTCCCCCCCCCTGGCGCGAGCTCAGGAAGCCCTGGGCCTTCTGCTGCAGGCTGGTTCTGCTTCATCCAGCTGGACTTGGCCATGTCAGGAGTCCAGCAGTGAACAAGGAGCGGCTCTTCCTGGTTCTCCAGTCCTCAACCCCACAGCCTGGGCACTTTCCCCAGGGCCCTTCCACGCCTGCCTCAATACAGCGATGATGACAGCATGGTCTTCCTCATCAGTGGGTCCATACCAGAAGACTCGGGGCCCTGGGAAGAGTCCAGTCCCCAAGCAGGGCAGAGAAGACAGGTGGGGTCTGCAGACAGGTGGGGCCCCTGGGAATGGTGTAGAGAAAGCCCGGCGTGTGCGTGGAAGAGGTGCCTTCTGGGTCCCCTCTGGACCAGCAGCCTTCCCCGGGGACAGAAGGGACACTTCATGCAGAGGGCCAGGTCGGCCAGAGGACTGGTCTAAGGTGGATAAAAATCCCCACCGAAAGCTGTTTAAATCCTGGCCCAGCCTGCGTCCTCCTCCGCTGATGGTGAGGGAGGGCACAGGCCCCAGGCGGGCCTCTGGGCCACCATACTGAAGGGTTCACGTTAGTCTGAAAACAGAACAGTCCCTGGGAGGAGGTGTCATTTTTAATTCCAGGTGTCAGATGAGGAAACTGAGGCTCAGAGCTGCTGGCGATTGACCAGGCTTCACCCCCTGTTCTGTCTGACCCCAGGGACATGGTATCCCCGCCGGCAAGTGTTCTCAGGTCAGCAGACCCCCTTGGGCAGCATCTGCTTCCCTGCAGTCTGGAAGCATCTGGAAACCCGAGGCTGCTGCCTGTCCTCCCCCTCCTGGGCTCTCAGGCGGGATGCATCTAACAGGTGGAGGAAGACCCATGAATGGCCACCGCGTGTGGACACCAGCCCTGGGGACCTGGCACAGCCCTGCAGTGACTCCTGTGACCCAGAGCTGGTGTCCCCGCCTCTCAGGGTGAGCCCAGCTGCTCATTTCTGGGCGTGCACTGCCCTCGCTGCGAGCACCAACTCTTCCCGAGTGGACGCTGAGGGTTCCGGCTGCTTGTGAGGCTGCAGATTAGCCGCGGGCTGGGGAACCTCAGGTGTGGAGCCGTGTGACGCTGCATTTGGTTGTGTTGCAAGTATTTCTGCAACCCTGGGCCGAGCACTGTTCTCCTTCATGAGCTCTTCTTTGGAGAAGGGGCTCCAGCTCCGACAGACAAGGGGAAAAGAGACCAGAAACTCCCTGGGCCAGAGGAACAGGCTCTGTGAAGGCAGAGCTGTGGGAAAGGTTGGGGTGGTGGAGCCCGGAGAGGGAACAAGAGTATGAGAGTCGTCTTCAAACGCTACCTGGACTGCCCTGCGACAAGGAAGCAGCTGTTCTCAGTGTGACCTGAAGGCAGGACTTTCCAGCAGTCAAAGCTGTCCAGCGATGGAGTGCTGAGCTCCGGAATTGTGATGTGCGAGCAGGGATCATGGGACCTCTACTTGTGAGGAGGTGCCATGTGGGGGCAGCCCAAGGCTGGATCCCATCGCAGCTGGTGTCTTTCAGGATAAATGACTGTTTCCTCTTCCTGAAAGCAGTAAGAAGTGGGCCTGGTGGTGCACACCTGTAATCCCAGCAACTTGGGAGGCTGAGGCAGGAGGATCACAAGTTCAAGGTCAACCTGGGCAACTTAGCAAGACCCTGTCTCAAAATTAAAAAAAGTAAAAATATAAAGTGGGAATGATGATGGTACTCACCATGTCACCGGGTCATGACATTTAAGTGACTAATATATGTGTCTTAACCTGCTGCTGTAACAAAATACCTCACTTTGGGTGATTTATAAACAGCATAGATAGTTGCTCACAGTCATGGAGCTGGAACTTCGAGATCGCGGTTCCAGCAGGTCTGGGGCCTGGTGAAGGCCTGGACTCTGACGCCGTTGCCCACATACTCAGGAAGAGTGAGGAATGGAGACGCCTGCTGGGGCGGGTTTTACTCAGGTTTTTATTTTTAATTCTTTCTTTCTTTATTTTTATATTTATTTTTCAGTTTTCGGCGGACACAGCATCTTTATTTTATTTTTATGTGGTGCTGAGGATCGAACCCAGCGCCTCACATGAACAAGGCATGTGCTCTGCCACTGGACGAGACCCCAGACCCTTGGTCAGGCTTTTCATCGCCGTGACCAAAATATCTGAAAAAAAAGAAAAATTTAGAGGAGGAAGAGTTTACCGTGGCTCATGGTTTCAGAGGTTCAGTCTACGACTGGCCGACTCCATAGTCTGGGTCCGAGGTGAGAGGGGACGTCACAGCGGAAGGGCGTGGCTGAGGAAAGCAGCCCAGGGCGTGGCACCAGGAAGCAGAGAGAATCCCCTCCAGGGACAAAGTAAAACCCCAAAGGCACCCCCATGACCAACCTCCTGCAGCCACACCCCACCTGCCCAGTTACCACCCTGCTAATCCACCCAGGTGGACAGACCCTGGCCAGGTCCCAGCCCCACACTGTCTACACGGTTGCTTTTGGGGCCAGCGCACAGCCAAATAACAACACCTGGGACTGGGGCCCAGGCTTCCCTGCCCACTGTAGCTGTTGACGCGCTCCCTGACCAGACTCCTGACCGCATCCCCCCTGGGCTCCGAGATGAAGTCCAACTTCAGCCACTGGAAAACCCAGAACATCCAAGAGTCTTAGAGCCCACGTGAGGACTCGGTCCAGGGCTCCCAGCAGCGGGCAGTCGGCCTCCACGTCCCTCGGTCAGGGGGTCTTCCCTCAGGCCCCTGCTCTCGAGAGTGGCCACTTCTCACTTGTTAATAGGTCTGGTTTCCACGGCCTCGCAGTGTCTTCTCAGAATTGACCTTCCTGTGAAACACACGCTTTGGAGACCCGAAATAGCCATCAGAGAGCCCTAAACAAATTCTACCTTAATCAAGCGGAGAAAAGCAGCGTGCTTGGAACAGGAGCTAGGAGGGAGAGAAGGCCCCAGAGCTTCCTGGTCAGGAGGATGGGGGAGGGGGAGGGAAGGGGGGAGGGAGGGGGTGAGGGTGGGGTGAGGGTAGTGGGAGGAGGAGGGAAGGAGGGAGGGTAGGAGGAGGGGGAGGGAAGGAGTGAGGGGGGAGGGGGAGGAGGGGGAGGGGGAGGGAAGGAGTGAGGGAGGGGGAAGGGGAGGGGAGGGGAAGGGAAGGAGTGGGGGGGGGGAGGGGGGAGGGGGAGGGAAGGAGTGAGGGAGGGGGAGGGGGAGGAGGGTGATGGTGGGGGGAGGGGGAAGTGGGGAGGGTGGGAGTGAGGGGGAGGGTGGGGTGAGGTTAGGAGGAGGTGAGGGGGAGGGGAGGGGAGAGGAGGGGGAGGGAGGGGTGAGGAAATATTCTGGGCAAAAGGGAGTACAGGGTCCCAGTCACCAGGGAACGTGGGCCAAGTGGAGCTGTCTCATCAGCAATGGGAGAATCAGTCCCCACCTATTCCTCCCCAACAGAGGGCCCGAGGAGGGGTCCCAGTTCCCCTAGACGCTCTTTCAGCGGGTATTTGCCAGGTCCAGCTCTGGACCTGGGCTAGAGATTCAGGCGGGGCCAGTGCCCTGGACAGGGCACCTGCAGTGTCTACTGCAATCACTAAGAACACCCGGTCCATGGGCAGGGGACACCTGGGTCTCAGAACCAGCAAACTCCACCGCCCCCATCAACACAGCCAGCTCTGCCAGAGACAGAAACGCGGCTGCTGGAGCCCTGCCACCAGGCCACCAGGCCACCAGGCCACCAGGCCACGGGTGGGGGCGGGGCTCTGCTGGGACACCAATGTTCAGGACACCTGTGGTGCCAGCCGCTCTTGCCGTATGGGCATGGCCCTGCTCTCTCTCCAGCTTGCTGGGCAGCTGCCCCGTTGGTGCTGCAGGCACCGCGCCCTTGGCTGCCTCCTGCGGAGCTGAGACGCCCGTCAGTGGGCTGGACGGGGACACTGAGTGGAACCCAGACTGTGGGGCCAGCTCGGGGGCAGCCCTGGAGACAGGAATGGCCGTGAACTAAAGGGACAGGCTTTGCTTAGCTGTGCAGACCTGGGGGTGGAGGGTGGGGGTCTGAACACGCCTCGCAGACCTGAGGAGGCAGAGCAGGCTGAGTCCCGCCGGGCTCCCCGGCTCTTGGGACAGCGGCCTGCGGAGAGCGCAGCCTTCACGGCACCCGGGACCTGGCCTTGCGCCCCAGCCCACCCCTTCCTCGTGGAGCACCTCGGGAGGTGACCTGGCCTCTTGGAGACCCAGCCTCCTCATCTGTAGGTGGATGGGCACCTTCCCGGCCAGGGCCACTCTGTCTGGTGAGGCCCTCTGTCCTCCCAGCACTGCTGTCCCCTCACCTGGAGGAGCCGGCCTGCAGGCGACTCCCAGGTCTGACTCCCTGTGGGCTCCGAGGTCCCACTGCCAGGACCGGCCCCAGGAGGTTGGGGACCTGTCCTGCCCCCTCAGAGGCAGGTCCCCAGCTCCCTGCTGCTCCCAGACTGGGAAGGCCTGGCTGGAGGAGGAGGAGCGCTGGGCCTCCTGGGGAGGGGACTTCCAAGGGACCCAGGCCCACCCCTGACACAGCAGGGGAGCAGTCCCCCATCTCCCCTCCTCAGGTCGCCCCAGCCCCGGGGAACTGAGGAGCTGGGTGGGAGGGTTGGTCCTGCCCGGGTCCCGTGACCCCTTGCGCCCCCATCTCCACTTAATCCCGGGGCTCCCACCTCCTGGCGCGGGGCGGGGGCCGAGAACTGGGAGAGGGCGGGCCCCCGGGTGGGCTCCCACAGCCACTGGGCTCCAGGCTGCCCCCCTTCCTTCCCAGCTCTCCAGCCCCCGCCCGGGTCAGGTGGCCTTCCCCCTGGGGCCAGTGTGGGAGAGGAAGCAGCCCTGCAGGTCCCTCTGGGTGAAGTCCAGGTAGGGGCCCTGTCTGTCAGCAGCGCCCAGGGCAGCTGGACCCACAGGGAGCCACCAGAGCTGGCCCCCTAACAGGGCAGTGAGGGAGGCAGGCGGCAAGGCCATGACGTTCCTGTGTCCATGCTCTCCCTACACCTGCTGGGGGACAGGGGACAGCAGTCCCAGGCCACGTCCTCATTCAGTGCACAAATGGCTGGACATGGTCTGCTGGAAGCCGGTGCCCAAGAAGGCGCGTGTTATCAGGAGGTCAGGGGCTGGAGGTCAGGGGCTGGAGGTCAGGGGCTGGAGGTCAGGCGATCTGACTCGACCTTCGCGCCCAGTAGGTGGCCGAGGGGGGCAGAGCAAGGGTCTGTGTCCTGACTCTGGGCATCTGCCCCTGGGAGGCACTGCCAGGCCCAGCACCCGCCCCCAGGGGACAGCCTGACAGGGGCTGATGGCGTCTTGCAGGGGCTGCGTGGGGCCTCTGTTTGCGCCCAGGGAGGAGTGAAAAGGTCCATTACCAGAAGCGGGGCTTTGGTGTTTCCTGCTGGACGACTGGGCCCCTCCTTGAAGGTAATGACTCAAACAGGCTCATTAAGGAGGTCGGAGCCCAGGGCTCTGGTGGACAGAAGGTGGAGTAGGGAAGACCTAGGAGGCCGATTGCCAGGCCCGAGAGGCCCAGAAATGTCCCCAGCCAGGATGTTGCAGGTGGGGACAGAAGCTGGACGTGGGAAGCAGCAGGGAGAGCCCCGAGGTCCCACGCACACAGGGCTTCCAATCAGGCCCTACCACTTCTCTGCTGTGTGATTTGGGGCAAGCTGCCGCCCCTCTCTGGGCTTCAGTTTCTTCGTCTGTATCTGGGGAATGGTGACTTGGTGAGCCCCTCCTTCCCGCGTGGTTGTGGAGATGAGCCCTAGGAGCTGCGCAGATGGACCCCAGGAAGGGAGGGCCAGTGGCAGTGGCTGACAGGGGCAGAGGCAGCCTCAGGTCTGAGTCTGGGCGAATCCTGCACGTGAGCCCGCCTCCTCGCCACCGAGATCCTCCCGAGCTCTGAGCTCCTGAATCATTTTTAATAACCACCACCTTGTAATTACCGCGAAGCCTCAGGGGACCGCCACGCACTCCAGACATGATGAACTGATCCTTGTCAGGCGAGTCCGTCCCCATCTGAGCAGGGCTGCGCCTCCCGCGGAGCCCCCCGCCACTGGGCGCCAGGGGCGCAGCTTCACTGGGTGGGGTCCACAGGAAGGTCCCAGGTGATCACTAGCAGGAGGGGACAGCAGCAGGGGATGGGCCTGCTGGTCACAGAAAACCACATCCCCACAGCTGGGCAGTGGAGGGAGGGACGTGAGTCCCCTGCTCCTCCTGCAGGCCATCCCTCTCCTCAGGGTCACTGGGGTGACCTCAGGGCAGTGCCCCCAGCTCCTCTCTTCCTACCTGGAAGCTGAGCTGAGGAGCCCTCTGTGACGGGGCAGCTGTGAGGGTCCCAGGGGTCCCGGGGATGCTCCCAGCAGCTGCTGAATCAGTCAGTGGCTGTCACTTGAATTGGGGGCACAGAAGATATATGGCGCTGGGTTGGGGGGTGACATGGCACCCCAGGTTCCAGCCCTCACCTGTTCCCCTGATGATGGTCTGAGGGTGCTCCAAGTCCAAAGGGCAGCAGGAGAGTGAGTGGGTGGACATCAGGGTGGACCGGATTTGGAAAAACAAGGATCTGGACCAGGCTTTTCATAAACTGGGTAGACAGGTCTTGGGGGACCCGGTCACTAGGATGGGAAACTGAAGCTGACGTGTGCAGAACTGGTGAGGAGCAGGATGACTGGACAGTCAGGGCAGGTGTCCGGCAGCAGGTGGCGACAGCTAGCATGCAGGTGTGCCTTGCAGACCATGAGGCCATGCGGGCCGGGGACAGGTGACGAGGGCATGTCCTGGCAGCATTCGAGGGGACCCAAGCCGCAGAGCTGAGATGAGGAGCGGGGACCCTGGCACAGCCCTGGCTCGGGAGCTGGCTGTGCAGGAGTGCCCCCCCACCCTGTGCCCACCCTCTGCAGACCGGCGGATGGTCTCCCGCCACGGGTGCCCTGGGTGCCCCTTGTGGCCAGCACAGCAGGCTGGGTGTGGAGGGGAGGCTCCACTTCCTGCCACCCAGGGGGACACTCCAAGGCGGGCCTCGTCACAGGAAGGAGCCTGTTCTTCCTCAGTTCTGCTGCCGCTGCAGCTTATCCAGGTCACCTCCCAATTAAGCCACCAACCCTCAGGTCCTTGTCCCAGGCTTGGCTTCTGGAGAAGCCCAAGACAAGGGAGTGAGGGGGGGCAGGGCAGGGTGGGGGTGGCCCAGCAGAGTCAGGGCTGGGCAGTGACCCCACGGGGGGATTTGGTCTTAGGAGCAAGGTGGGGAGCCCGTTATTCCACCTGGCCCCCAAGAACTGTCAGGAGGACAAGCCCAGGGCCAGGGGCTCCCAGGCAGGCCCTGCTCACACAGACCTGGCCTGGCCTCCTCCCTGCGGTGGACCTGGGTTCAGTTACTGCCCCACCTTACAGACGAGGAGACTGAGGCACACTGGGCCTCCACTGTGGTCTGCCCTAGAGGATCCTCTCGCCCTGGATGACCAAGCAGGTCATCTCAGGGGTTTCCACCCACCGACCCCCGCCCCGCTCCTGGCCACCCACTCTGCTGTCTGAGAGCTGAGTTGGTCTCTCTCCTGTCCCAATCACCTTCAGTCGATCAAGTTTTCCTTCTGACTTTTAACAAGTGTCAGAAACATTTTCCTTTCACACCCAGTAACTGACCCAAGGTCCTGGGCCCAACTCCCATGGGCCCCAAGAGCCACCGACCCCTCTGTGCTCCCCCGTCACAGGGACTGGACTGACTGGTTCCGGCCAATCGGGGCCCAGCACTGGAGTTAGCCCCGCCCAAGGTATTCAGGCCGAGAGTGGGGGGTGGGGTTCCACCGGGAAAATCCTCAATATTATTTTTACCAGTTAAAGGTAGGGACATTGGGACATTGGTGGTCAAACCACAGGTGACTTCCATGGAGTCGGGGTGGGAGGGAGGGAGGAAGAGACTTTGGACCCTTTCTGCAGACCTCTTGGCCTCTCCCCAGTTACCCGATGACTCTGAATCGCTCTGATCCCGAATCCAGAATCCTCAAGTTTTCCCGCTCAGGTACCTTCAGAATCCCTTGGTCTGGCGCCCGGATCTTGGTTTCCACAGATGCTTCCAGGCCGACGCCGGGACAGGAAAGACCTATGCAGGGTGAGCCCCGGCCTCCTGGGAGGCCAGAGAGGATGGAGGTGCTCAACAGGCAAAAGGATGGGGGCACGGCCCGGGGACACCTGAGCCCGACCCAGGCCCCCAAGACGGAAGGATGGCAGCAGCAAAATGAATAATGCAGCACCCAACTATAACCTAAAGCGTAGAATAAAGATCCAGGCGTTTGTGCTCACGTGATAAATAACGGAGTGGATACACAAACGGAGGTTTCCCATCCTTCAGGCTCTGCCCCCCCACCCCCCCCATGGAGGTTGACCCTCTGACCTGGGGGCGTGGAATGGAGCAGGGAAGGGCAGGTGGAGGCGGGGTGGGGACACTCTACAGGGCAGAGCTTGGTCAGCCTCAGTCAGGGGTGAGGTCCACGTGGCCACATCAGCCTGGGGGACCCCCTGTCCCCCTGGGGTGCCATGGGAGGCCTGTCTCCTGTGAGTCTCCCCTCCATGCGGAACTGCAGCCTCACCACGAGGACAGCTTCAGGTAAAGTCAAGTCGAGCCGTCCCCCACCCTGTCCTCAAGGTCATAGGGAACAAAAAGAGACTGAGCCGGGCGCAGAGGAGAGATGGGAAAGGAGAACCCGACAGGAGTCTGGAACAGAGGGAGAAGGTCAGGGTAGAAGCCAGGAGGGGTGACAGGGACCGGGCAGTCTGGGATGGGAGGGGAGAGAACATCAGGGAGCCGGGAGGGGGGACAGGAGTGACCGCTGTCCTTCTCACAAGATTTCTGTAAAGCTGAATTCTTCTAAAACAAGAATACACTTTAAAAAACCTCCTGATCTGATTCTTCTCACCTGGACACATGGACAAAGAGAGACCCGGAGACGTCCCTGAGGGTAGGGAGCTCTCGTGGCAGTAAGGGGACATCCAGGCCTGGCGTCCCGCTAGGGTGACAGAAACCAGACCAACAGAGACGCGAGCGACTTAGGCTTCTTCTTCTCACCTGACGGAGCCCCTGGTGGTGGCCGACAGGAAGGTCCAGGGCTACGAAATGTCGCTGGCCCAGCCTCCTCCTCAGTGTCCCCTCAGGGTCCTCCGAGGACCTCCCAAGGCCACCGCGTGGCTGTTTCTTCCTGCTCCATCTCATTGGCTGGAACTGCGTCCCATGACTGCTGCACAGCGGGCAGGGATGCCTAATGGTCAGGGAAACTGCCGTCCTCCATGCAGTCGGATTCCGTTGGAGAGCAGAGGAAGGTCAAGGTCGGCGGGAGGCCTGCCGTCAGCCCCGACCTCTCCACTCTGGTTGGCATTACCTCGCTGAGTCACACAGGGCACGGCTGCTGGGTCCAGCCTGCGCCCTGCCCAGGACCCACAGTGAGCCGTCAGCTGAGCCAGGCTTGACCTGGAGCCCTGCCCGGGGCACCCAGCAGCTCCCCCCATCTGTGTGCCTGTCCTTGGTCTCCTCTCTCTTCTCCCTGTGCCAAGCCTCTGCCTTCCCAGCTGCCCAGCCCGCCCCGTCCAGCAGGGGACTGCAGCCTGGCGAGGAGGGGGCGGGCCGTCCCTTGGGCTCCTGACACCACTTTCAAGCCCATCACCACTTCAAACAAACCTGCTGTTGAACGTGTCGCTCTCCCGCACCATCAGTGGGAGGTGTCTGAGGGAATCTCTGTGGCAGGCGCTGGAGCCGCCTCCATCACAACGCACCGCACCTGTCTTTGACCTTGCGATTTGACTCCTTCCAGACGCCGCTGATTCTGAACCGCTCCAGGATGCGGGGTATGCAGGGCGGGTCTCCACAGCGACATTTGTAAGAGCAAAGAAGGAAACGGAAACCACTTCAGAGGCACCCCGAGTGTCCAGGAGAGGAAAGGAGCTAAATAAATAACGGTGCATCCCCACGACCGAACACCCAGCAGGTATTAAAAAGACAGAGTGGGCCCCAGGCTCCGGCGTGGGAGGGGCTCGGTGACACATTTTTGAACAGGGAAAACAAGTTTGAAAAATGTGGACAGCGGGATGCGGACACACGCCGTCCATCTTGGTCCCGCATCGAGAGATTCCTGGAGGAAGGGGCTCCTTAGATGGGGGCCCTTGGAGTCCACCCTGGGTCTGAGCCTCCTGGGTCATTCGCGGGTGACAGTGAGCCTTCCTGTGGGCTCGGAGCAGCCCTGGGGACCTCGCCCTCCCTCCCGAGCCCCCCAGCTTCCCTCTCCACAGGACCCCTCCCCTCAGTGTGCACCCCACTATTTCTGTCCAGAACCACAGAGAACAAAGCGCGATGCAGGAAAGGAAAGCGCTCTCCTGCACTGACCCGCTGCTGGCCCCACCTGGACAGTCCAGATCCTGTCTCCGCAGCCCACGCTGCTTTGTGGAAACAACCTGTGACCTCATCTGGGTCACCTGCAGGTGTCTATTGTGACCCATGGCTCCCCTCTGCTCCCGGGAACCTCCTGATTCTCTTCCTGCCTCCCCAGGGCTCCTTGCTGTCCCCCTGTACCTTGTACCGTCCCTGGACTCCGGTCCGGGTCTTCTTTTCACCCTCTCTCACTCCCCTGGGGGCTCCCCAAGACGGGGTGGGGGGCCCCTGCAAGCTGCTCATAGGCTGACGGCTCCTGAATTTCCATCTCCGTTAACACCAGTCCCTGAACCCCAGGCGTGAATGTCCAGGGGCATCTTGGCCGGTCCATGTTGACGCCTCAAAGTCCATCCCCCACCTGCCTAGAACGACCACACAGGGAAAGCGGAAATATCTCACTCTGCTCAAAACTCCGTGAAGATCACAGTGGCACCGCCGACCGGGGAAGTCCCTTACGCAACGCGCACCTGGCAGAGGGCTGGTGTCCAGACTCCGCGGAGAATTCTCAGCAGCGGGAAAAAACAATCCAACCAAGGAGTGGGCAAGAGACCTTGGAGGGCTGACGTACGGATGGGCGTCAGCCAGGTCACGAGGCACATAGAACGCTGGCCCTGTGGCTGTCTTCCCAGGGACCCTGCAAAAGACAGCCCAGGATGACCACCTGCCAAAGGTCAGACTCTAGAAAGCCAGGTCACCACCTCTTGTGACAATCCAGTGGAAGCACTCCATGCCCTAGGGCCAGGGCTTGGTCAGGAACAGACAGCTGTCCTCTCCCCTTGGGGAAGATCAAGCAGAGAAACGCAAAGAGCATGTGCAAAGGCCCTGAGGTGGGTGCTTCCAGTTCCCTGCCGGGGCCCCACAGTGCTGCAGCCTCCATCAGGACTCACCTGAAGCTCTTCCTTTCCCTACTGTAAGGTCTCCCTACCCCTCTGCCTGCCCCTGAGGTTCTGCCAGATGCAAGTGTCCGTGGCCGATTGCCTGACTCTAGCAAGCTCAGGAGGGGGCAGAGGATAGCCTTGGCCTTCCTCACTTGGTTGATCTGTTTATTTTCCCATCATAAAGAGACATGTCACTGAAGAGGGGGACAGGTGGAGAAGGAGCTCACGACAAGGTGCCGAACACCGTTAGCCACTAGGGAAAACCACAGCAAGATGACGGAAGACCTATCAGGATGCCTAAAGTAAAATAAAAGAAAAGAAAAAAGAACAAAAGCAAATGCTGGCATGGATGTGGGGAAATGGGTGGCTGTCTCCCTTGCTGGTAGGAGTGGGAAGTGACACAGCTGCTCTGGATAAGTCTGGCGGCTTCTCACGAAAGTGGACTGATAGACACCCGACCTTGTTGGATGATGCTTCTGTTGGACTATCACTTAGTTAATGTCATGGGCGGTGGCCCCCTGGCTCCTGCCTGGGCAATCCTTATCTAGCTCGAGTCTCTTCCGGGCGGCTCATCACAGTCTTCTCGTGAACCATGGACTGCATCTCGGCACCGTGTTTGTGGGCTATTTTAATCGGCAAAACCCCAACAAACAGCACAGAAATGCGGAAATGTGGCCTTCAACAGAGGGTGACAAGGGCACAGTCTGAGAGTGGCAACCTGAGGCAGAGCATAGGCTGGCTGGAGCTCGGCCAAGGTCACCTGCCCCCAGGGCCCAAAGTTCTCTTTGCTTTGCAGAGTCTGTACTGAGTGCGGGTTTGGGGCTCACAGATACAATTTATCAAGAAGTTATGAATAATGATACAGATTCATATGTCAAACACAGGAACATGTAACTCACACGCACATACAGTGTGCATAGCTCACATTCCTCACAAATACGTACACACACACCTACACGTACCTGTGCAGAGGTGTATGTGTGTGGAGACAGACAGACAGACAGACAGTGGGGGGTGTGGACCACGGGTCGGCACTGTGGAAGGAAATTCTACACTTCACCAAAAGACTTATGGGGTGTCGGTGAAGAGCTGCGTTCCGGGGGACCGGCCGCACCGGCCCGACTCCCAGCCGTGTCCTCGAGCCGTGGCGTGCCCCTGGAGAGCGTGTTCGAGGTCTGCTTGGAGCCGGGTCCCGGCAGCCTGGGGACCAGCTTGGCACTGTGGGAAGAGAAGTGACCAAGACAAGCTCCCGCTAAGGGGCACCAGCCTGCGGCTCCTTGCTCCGGGGCTTGGACGCGGAGCAGCCCAGGAGCTGTGGCCAGGGCCCGGTCAGCAGGAGCCTCCTGGCTCTTCCCAGAGCCACCTGGAGGCTGAGACTCAAGAGGCGCCTCTGGTCTCCCTGAGCACAGGGTGTCCGTGGGGGTCACCTGCAGGTGGGGGGCTGCAGGAGTGGGACACCCCCGTGCCCCCTGCCACCGTGGCCGTGCACAGTCCACCCAAAGGGCATCTTTGGGACAATGTTTCAGGTTTTGTGTTGATGACCTCAGAGGCAGCTGTGCCCACGGCAGGCAGGTGAGGTGGGCAGAGTCTTTTCAAAGCCTAAAGTCCCCACCAACCAGGCACGGGCCCTGCCGTTTGTTCCACTGCCAGGCTCACCCACCCCCTTGGGAACTTGCTAGGTGAGAACTAGGCAGAAATAGACGGGTTCTTGGCAAAGGGAACAGGATGTGCAAAGGCCCTGAGGTGGGGGCACCAAGGTCGATTCCAGGCTCTGCCAAGAGGCCTGCACGACTCGGGCAGAGAGATGTGGCGCGGTGGTGGCAGTTGAGGCTGCAGAGGGGAGGGGTCAGCCCAGGCTGGTGCTGCGTCTTCCTCCTAGCAGCAGTGGGAAGTCCCCTCCCACGGCTCACAAGGACACGGGGACGGGTAGAGCCAGGAAGGAGGAGGCCGGTGCTTCCCCGGGGCTCCGTCTTCCCTTTCCTCCATCTGCACAGAGCATATGGCTGCACCTTCGTCCAACTTGGGGAGTCTGGGCCCATCATCAGGGCTGTCAACTCACTTGCTTCAAAATTTTCTTCCTGAACATTTTGTTCTTCCCTGAGACTCGGTTCTGAGGCAGCAGGGAGCCGGGGCTCAGAAGCCCCGATGCTGGCCCCTCTTGCCTCCTGGACCTGTCCCCGCCCCAGAGAGGAGCAGGCCTGGGCTCAGGTCAGCAGAGGGGAGGACTCTGGTGGCACAGAGGGGCTCAGTGTGGCCCGGCCCAGGCCTGGGGGCTGCAGATGGAGTCTGGGCCAGATCCTCAGATGGACACGGGGAGTGGACTGGGGAGAGGAGGCCAGCTCCCAGATCAAGGCCCGGGCCCAGGGCCTCTGACCTCATGGTGGATCGGTCACAGGCGCAGCCACCACTTAGTGGCCGTTAGGAGGGTGGGACCTTACGGGGAGGGTTGGGTGGGGAAGTAGGTCCTTGGGCGTCCCCTGTCCTGCTGGGGACTTCCTTCTGTCCCTCTCTCCTCCTTCCCGGCTGCCAGGCCACGAGCATATCGTTTCTCTCTCCCAGGCCCACATCAGGGAGCCAGATGCCCGGGCCTGGACCCGGGGACCCCCGGCCAAAGAGACCCTTCCCTTCTTCAAGTCGTCAGTGACGAAAGCCGATGGACACAGGTGTCACCCCCATCTCTCCACGTAGAAGCTGGGGGCAGAGAGGCCAGGCCACTGGTCCAGGGCCTGTGGTGGATTCTGCAAAGAACAAAGGACCCGGACGTGGTGCCCACCGTGGGGGGGAGTCGGCCTCTGGGAGGGCTGGTGGGAAGCCTGGGCGCGGGGCTGGCCTTGCCTGCAGGCCGCGGGGACGAGTCAGGTGCCCAGGGACAGGGTTCTGGAGGGTAGGGAGGCTCTCCCCCCGCAGAGCGGTGTCCGGGCAGAGGGGAGGGTGGGGACATCGTCAAGCTCACGGGAAGGCCCTGGAGCGTCATGGGATGGCAGGGAGGAGAGGTCCTGGCCTCCGCCCCCAGCCTCACCCCTGGAGCCCCCACAGGGCGCAGGGCCCACAGCCAGCGCCCGGCACCGCCCCAGGCCACCGCCTCCTGGGTGTTCCTCCCACGGGGCAGCGCCAGACAGTGTCCCTGGTGCTGAGCCATGAATGAGCGAGTGACCGCAGGCCTCAGCCACGGGGAGGCCAAGGGCCACCTGCCGTCCCAGAGCGTCAGCAGCAGAAGTCACAGCCCCACAGTGCCTGAAGCATGGGGACTTCAGGTCCAGGAATGGCGGGAAAAGGTGACGTCAGCAGGTCCCTTTCACCACGGGCTGCCCTGCGCTCTGGGCCTCACTCGTGTGCGGCTACGGCTCCCGGGGCCCCCGCAGGGCTGTGCGGCCGCGGCCACGTCTGACTTCAGAACACTCCTCACTTCCAAAGAGGCCTGTTCCCACCGCGGCCCCAGCCCTCCGGCCCTGCCCCGGCCCTGCCCCGGGTCTCTCTGGACCGCCTTCTGGTCACTGCACAGATGTGGAACGTCTCGGACGACTCGCCTTCCAGACTGTCCCCTCTCACTAGCCTGAATCAGTGCGTGGTCCCTCTTCTTTGAAAGATGTCCCATCGCACGGACAGGCCACATTTTGGTCACCCCTCAGCCGTCGATGGGCACTGACTGGCGTGAGGGACGCTCCTCGGGACACGTGGGCGTGTTTTCCGTAGACCTGGGTTTTCTCGGGGACACGTGCCCAGGGGTGGAGCTGCTGGGTCATCTGAGGCCCTGGACGTCCCTCTGAGGGACTGAGGAACTTTTTTCCAGTACAGCCGAGCTGTGGACATTCCCACTGGCAATCGGCCGCCATGACCCCTCTGTCTCTGGCGGATGATCTTGGGGCCCTGGTTGGAAAACAAGGGGTCATAAGTGACTTTCTCCCCGTGGACATCTCCTGGTGTGTTGCACCTGAAGCGAGGCTGTCCCCTCAGTTCCCTGTTGGGACGGTTCGCTCCTGGTGCAGGAACACCCAGGACGCACTTGTCTCCTACACCCACATTCCATCCTGCACATTGACTGGGCTCAGTTATTGATTCTGAAAGCTTTTATCCCCCTGTGGATTCCGTAGGATTTTCTATATTCAAGATGATTTTCACCTGAGAAAGGGAATAATTTTACTTTTTTCTTTATAATATGGAAACATCTTATTTCTTTTTCTTACTTCATTTTCCTGGTTGAAACCTCCAGCACAATGTTGAACGACCTTCATCTTGCTCTTGGTGTTGAAGAAACATTCAATCTCTGTCACTGGGTATGGTGTTAGCTGTGGGTTTTCCTTTCCTATCTTTTATGAGGTTCCAGGAAATTCTCTGCTATTCTGATTTTAGAAATGAATAGACCAAGAACAGAGAGGTTGAGCCACTTTCCCAAAGTCACCCAGCCAACACTCCTGAAAAGAAGCCTGGTTTTCTGTAGCCACAACTATATCATCCAGAGCCACAGCACTATGTGTCCAGCGTGTGCCTGGCTGGGTGCTCGGATAAGGGTCAGCTCCTGGGAGCCTCGCTGTGAGGCACCTTCTTGTTTCTTAATTGGGTTAGATAAGGTCATCAGGGCGGAGCCCCCTGATTGCATCCTGGTGACACTGTAAGATGGAGAGAGAACAGGGGAGACACCTGCATGTTCTCCCTGTCTCTTGCCACGTGATGCCTTGTGCTTTCTTGGGGCCTGCCGCCTAGAAGGCCTTCACCAGATGGGGGCCTTTGAATCTCCAAAACTGTGAGCTAGATAAACCTTTTTTAAAAAAATGAAAATCAAACCTTGGGCGTTTTGTTACAGCAACGCTGTGTCCATCATCCACGCCCCTCATTCCTGGTTTAGGATGTGAGGAGAGCAAGGCCGCGGCGCTTCCTACAGGCAGGACCTTTGTCTGTGAGCGGGGGGCTCAGCCCCCACCTGCTGATGGGATGGACACTGGGACTAGAGGGGCTGAGAGGGAGCCGAGCCCCCGGGGAGGTCTCGGGAGGCTGGAAACACCTGGTCCACTCAAGCGGCCTGTTTCTTGGGAGTGCGGGCTGCCAATCAGTATTCCACGGTGCCCCAGGTGGCACCTGCCTCCCTGCTCAGAGATGGCCACAAGGAGCAGTGACCTTGACAGGATCTAACTGAGTAGCCAGGTGGGACCGAGTGCAGCGGTCCGTGGGGCATCCATAAATCTGGGCTGATGGGTCACCTGGGCAGGAGCCTCGGCCACCAGCACCCTGGCTCAGGACAGGAGCCGCATCGTCACTGCTCAGGCGGGGGTTACCTGGCGCGAGCTCGTCCATTTTTCTTTTATCACCATGGCGTTCAGCAGGGTGTCCTCTGAGACCCTCTTATCTACACGCTGGGCTTATCTGACGCTCTGCGGGCCCTGGGGGAGGCCAGAGTGTGTCCTGCAGGGAGGGGACAGGGCCCTGAGCCTGCCGCTGGTCATGACCTCACCCATCACCCCCCCACCCCACCCCACCCCCGTGCACCTTCCCCCGCCCCTCCCTGCTCGGCAGCTGGACGCGCCCCAACCTGCGGCAGCCGGGACCAGGCGGAGGCACAGGACACCCGGGTGCTGTCTGGGACGGGTGTCCCCAAAGGAGACCCCAAAGTCCCCCGGGTTGACCATCTCACAGCTGCCTGGCGAGGCTCCTGGCTGGATGGGGACACGCAGGGCTCCGTGTCCTTGTTGACATCAGGAGAAACTGACAGACAGGGCTCCCTGTCCCCAGGCCCAGGCCACCATGAGGGTCCTGCATCAGGAAGGGGCAGAAAGCCTGGCCCACAGGGCTGTGAAGGTCCTCTCCTGAATGACCTCTGACTCACCCTGTCACACCCTGGCCGGTGGCTCCTGGAACAGAGGGGTGGTCCCCGTCCCCAGCCCTGGTCTTACACAGGGCCCAGCTCTCAGCAGGAGCCCGGCAGGAGCCTGAGAATTGCCAGGTGACACTGTGGGTGCTGAGCTGGCACCTGAGCTCCAGAAGGGCATCCTGAGCCCTGGGGACACCGCGCCCACCATCTGCACCTGGAAAAGAGAAACAGAAAATATTCTCATTCTAAGGAGTAAATGGCAGGGGCTGGGGGGGTGCTGAGGTCCTGAGATGAACACCCAGCGCAGAAGGCAGGGGAGGCCGGGGGGAGGAGGAGGCCGGAGGGAGGGGACAGCCTCAGGTCCAGGCAGCCCTGGACAATCTCTGGGGAGGTGGCCCCAGAACACAGGATGGGCCAACATCTCCCTCAGACTCTCCTCTGAGCTCCGTTCATGAGCTCCCAGGGCTGCCTGTCCCCCAGGGCTGCCTGTCCCCCAGGGCTGCGTGTCCCCCAGGGCTGCCTGTCCCCTAGAGCCGCCTGTCCCCTGGGGCAGGTCAGACCCTGCAGCAGCAGCACCTGCCCTGCAGCCTGGGGGACGCTGGCCCTGGGTGGTGGCTTCCTGCCTCCTCCCCTGGGGTCTTCTCTGAGGACAGGCCTCAGGTGACCTGGTCACCCTGGCCCTCTCCAGGGTGCTGCCAAACCCCACCTGGCCCCGGGCCTTTCCTGAGCCCCTCTGAGGGAGCAGTCCCAGGTCCTTCTCCGCCTCTCATTTTCCTGCCTGGCCCTTGTCACCTGACCCAGTGTCTATCGGCTTGCATTTCATGTCTTGCCCCCCACACACCCCACATGCATCCCAGAATGTCCCTGCCCTGGCCCATCTGGGGCCCGGCTGAGTTCCCGGCATGGGAGCAGGCAACGGGTTCGGGGCTGTTTACTCACAATGTGATCCATGTGGAAGGCAGCTCTGACCACATCATGCCTGCCCTGTGTAAAACCCGGACTCTGGATGGCTCTTGGGTGAAGGCAGCCCGCCTGGCCTGGCCTGGAAACCCCACTCCTCCCCTGCCCTATGTGCACCCCTGTTTTCTGGACTCCAGTTTCTCTGGCTGTTTTCTAGCCCCCTCCTTGCTTGCTTCTGCTTCCCCAGGACCTTTGCACGTGTCCCCACTCAGCCTGCCCTAGACACTCCCCTCACTCCCACCTGGCTAGTACCCACTCATGTGCAGATCTTGGCTCCACCTCTCAGGGAAGCTCCCTAGGCTCTCGGGTCCGTCTCACTGCCTGCATCTGGAGGAGATGTGACGGCTCCATGCTCATGAGGCTCAGCTGTAACCAACAGCCTCATCCGGCTGAGCTCATTGCCCGGCACAATCCAAGGACACAGAATGGGGAGAGGAGAGAATGGACGGTTAACAGGCGTGTCCCCCCAACACCACAGTGCCCAAGCATTGATGCCCAGGACAGGACTCAGGGAGCAGGGGACAGCAGGGTGGGAATGAGGGGTCGCCGGCAGAGGACGGGTGTGGGGATAGCTGGTCACTGCCCAGCTGGACACGGCTGAACCCACACTCAGGACTGTTGAGAGCCACAGCCGAAGGGGCCCCAGCAAACTTCCAGCTGCCAGCTGATGATTGGCTCACAGCGGCCCCAGCAACTTCTAGCTGCCAACTGATTGGCTCCTCTGCGGGGATGCTCATTGGGCTGTTTCCCCGCCCTTTCAGACCACGGAGCTGCTCATTGGGGGACTTTTTTGGCTCCGCCCATGCGACCCAGCCAATCGGCCTCAAGAACAGGAGAAGTGGGGGAGGTGGAGAGGCTTGTGGGAAGCTGGTGGTGGCAGTTGGGCTCTGAGGGTTTTTCCTGAGGAGCTGTGTGGTGTGGTGTGTGTGGTTCTAAAAATAAAGTTCGTTTCTTTTGACAAGTGGCTCCTGAATTGTGCCCAGTCAGACTGCGGCACAGGACAATGCACCAGAGTCATCCACTCTGTCCAGGGGAGAGGGGCTGGAGAGAAGCTGAAAGAGCCCATGGTGGGCACCGGCCTTCCAGATGCTGCCTGCTGTTCCCTGTCACCCCCTACAGGGCACACCCCTTCCTCCTCCGCTCCCTGTTTCTTCTCTAACACGCAGGACCAAGAGCACCCAGCAAGCCCTTGCTGATGGGCGGGGCCTTGCTATGCCTGGATGGGTCTGTCCAGTCTCCGTCCCTCTTCTCTGCATCCGCCACCTCCACCCTGGTGACGTCTGCTGCCATTCCCTGGAAGCTGCTGGGAGCCGTCGCTGGCCTAAGCTCCTCAGCAGAATGTCCCCCTTTGTCCTCAGAGCGCACGGAGGGGCTGAGATAAAGGCCCTGAGTGGCACTCTGAAGGGCACCCCCACCCTGCCCCAGCTGCCCACAGTGCACCTGGGGAAACTGAGGCTCAGGTGAGGAGACTGGCCCAGGGTCACACCCCCTGCCGTGGCCACGTCACACCAGGCCTCTTGGAGAGGTGTGGAGGCCGAGCTTGGGGGCAGGAGCTCCTGGCCGTGGACTTGGGCTTGTTGGCTTGCGATGCCTTTGAGGGCCCCCTGGACGGGCAGCGGGGGCTGAGAGCCTGAGGGTGGCCCCAGGTCAAGGCCGTCCCTGGGGCAGAGTGAGGGGCCCTTCCTGAGGGGCTGCAGGGGGAGCCTGGCCCAGGTCAAGGCCGTCCCTGGGGCAGAGTGAGGGGCCCTTCCTGAGGGGCTGCAGGGGGAGCCTGGCCCAGGTCAAGGCCGTCCCTGGGGCAGAGTGAGGGGCCCTTCCTGAGGGGCTGCAGGGGGAGCCTGGCCCAGGTCAAGGCCGTCCCTGGGGCAGAGTGAGGGGCCCTTCCTGAGGGGCTGCAGGGGGAGCCTGGCCCAGGTCAAGGCCGTCCCTGGGGCAGAGTGAGGGGCCCTTCCTGAGGGGCTACAGGGGGAGCCTGGCCCAGGTCAAGGCCGTCCCTGGGGCAGAGTGAGGGGCCCTTCCTGAGGGGCTGCAGGGGGAGCCTGGCCCAGGTCAAGGCCGTCCCTGGGGCAGAGTCAGGGGCCCTTCCTGAGGGGCTGCAGGGGGAGCCTGGCCCAGGTCAAGGCCGTCCCTGGGGCAGAGTGAGGGGCCCTTCCTGAGGGGCTGCAGGGGGAGCCTGGCCCAGGTCAAGGCCGTCCCTGGGGCAGAGTGAGGGGCCCTTCCTGAGGGGCTGCAGGGGAACCTGGCCCAGGTCAAGGCCGTCCCTGGGGCAGAGTGAGGGGCCCTTCCTGAGGGGCTGCAGGGGGAGCCTGGCCCAGGTCAAGGCCGTCCCTGGGGCAGAGTCAGGGGCCCTTCCTGAGGGGCTGCAGGGGAACCTGGCCCAGGTCAAGGCCGTCCCTGGGGCAGAGTGAGGGGCCCTTCCTGAGGGGCTGCAGGGGGAGCCTGGCCCAGGTCAAGGCCGTCCCTGGGGCAGAGTGAGGGGCCCTTCCTGAGGGGCTGCAGGGGAACCTGGCCCAGGTCAAGGCCGTCCCTGGGGCAGAGTGAGGGGCCCTTCCTGAGGGGCTGCAGGGGGAGCCTGGCCCAGGTCAAGGCCGTCCCTGGGGCAGAGTGAGGGGCCCTTCCTGAGGGGCTGCAGGGGGAGCCTGGCCCAGGTCAAGGCCGTCCCTGGGGCAGAGTGAGGGGCCCTTCCTGAGGGGCTGCAGGGGGAGCCTGGCCCAGGTCAAGGCCGTCCCTGGGGCAGAGTCAGGGGCCCTTCCTGAGGGGCTGCAGGGGAACCTGGCCCAGGTCAAGGCCGTCCCTGGGGCAGAGTGAGGGGCCCTTCCTGAGGGGCTGCAGGGGGAGCCTGGCCCAGGTCAAGGCCGTCCCTGGGGCAGAGTGAGGGGCCCTTCCTGAGGGGCTGCAGGGGGAGCCTGGCCCCAGGTCAAGGCCGTCCCTGGGGCAGAGTGAGGGGCCCTTCCTGAGGGGCTGCAGGGGGAGCCTGGCCCAGGTCAAGGCCGTCCCTGGGGCAGAGTGAGGGGCCCTTCCTGAGGGGCTGCAGGGGGAGCCTGGCCCAGGTCAAGGCCGTCCCTGGGGCAGAGTGAGGGGCCCTTCCTGAGGGGCTGCAGGGGGAGCCTGGCCCAGGTCAAGGCCGTCCCTGGGGCAGAGTGAGGGGCCCTTCCTGAGGGGCTGCAGGGGGAGCCTGGCCCAGGTCAAGGCCGTCCCTGGGGCAGAGTCAGGGGCCCTTCCTGAGGGGCTGCAGGGGGAGCCTGGCCCAGGTCAAGGCCGTCCCTGGGGCAGAGTGAGGGGCCCTTCCTGAGGGGCTGCAGGGGAGCCTGGCCCCAGGTCAAGGCCGTCCCTGGGGCAGAGTGAGGGGCCCTTCCTGAGGGGCTGCAGGGGGAGCCTGGCCCCAGGTCAAGGCCGTCCCTGGGGCAGAGTGAGGGGCCCTTCCTGAGGGGCTGCCAGAGGTCGGGGAGGCTCTGCAGGGTTGTCACTGGTCTAGGTCCTCGGGATGAGCCTGAGTCACCAGACAGAGGGGGGAGGACATCAAGGGCTACGGAGCCAGCTGTGCAGGGGTCCAGGGGCCGGAACAGGGCTGTGTCCTGGGGGGACACAGCAACGGAGGCCCAGAGCCCCAGAAGGCGGCAGAGGGCTGTGGATGTGGTGCAGACCTGCATATTGACACAAGGCCACCACTGGCCTGTGTCAGCAGGAGGAGGGCCTGGGACTCCCACCCCTGGAAGACACCTGGTGCAAGAGGGGTCACTTAAGAGCTGCTGGTTCCGTGACAGGTGAGAGCAGGGCGGCTGTGGGGACCGGGAGAAGCCTGGGCAGCCTCAGGCTGAGAGGACTTGGGCCATCGAAATCCCAGGCCTGGCTCAGAGGGCGTGGGTGGAGGAGCTAGGAAGTTGGAGGGCTGGACCGGCCACCCCAGGGCTGGACAGACACTTCTCCCAGGGCCACTCTGCTCTTCAGTGGGAGGAGGGCAAAGGAAAAGAAGGAACTTGCCAGAGTGGAGGAGTGGAGGGTGGGGGCTGGGAACGAGGGAGGGTGGGGAGGAGGGGGAGGAGGAGGGGGAGGAGGAGGGGGAGGAGGAGGGGGAGGAGGGTGGGGAGGAGGGTGGGGAGGAGGAGGGGGAGGAGGGTGGGGAGGAGGGTGGGGAGGTGGGGGAAAGGGGGGCAGCTCTCCCCAGAACGCTCGGGCTCTACCCCCCCTGGGCTCCCCAAGCAGGGGCTTTGGGTCTCTGAAATTCCATCCAAGCCCAATGAAATAGCTCAGCTTGACTTAGGGCCTGGAAGGTCAAGGTCAAGATCATCTCAGGTTCCCCCTCCCCCACCAAGCTGTGTGTGTGTGTGTGTGTGTGTGTGTGTGTGTGTGTGTCCCTGTGTCCCCGTCCCCCCACAGGGCAATGTGCCTCTGGTGTGACAGGAGCCTAGCAGGCTGTTAGGCTGCGGGATCAGTCTATCAGTGCTCCCAGTTGTCCATGGGGGTGGGAACCTGAGACCCCAGAGGATGGGTCACAGGCCCAAGGAACAGAGCAATCAATGGCAGACCAGCCTCCGTGCTGGACCCCAACCACCCACAGCACGGTCTGCCCCTCTCCAGGCTGCCCTCAGAGAGTTCCATTTGTCCCCAGAGGGAGCCACTTCGCGATGCTGCTGAGGAGCTCAGACCAGCGCTGGCTCTTCATTACAAGAGGCTGATGAAATCATTGCTTCAGCCTCACTTTGAAAGTCATGTGCTGGGATCGCCCGTCCGCCACTGTGGGCAGCTGCTGAATTTCAGCTGGGGCCTGGCCCTGGGTCCGCTGCCCCGTTCAGGGGGGCGTGCAGAAGAGCTCTGGGAAGCGTCCCTGGTCTCCTGCTTCCATGTCCTTGTGAGATACAGATCTGCTGCTGCCCAGAGAGCTGTCAGTCATCCCACAGAGGAGAGGTGCTGCGGGAGAGGAAGCCAGGATCTCACGGTGATGCCCACCCTCTGATGCCTTGGGGGGGCCTCTGGCCTGGGTCCTGGGAAATCGATGCCTTTCGCTGCTTCGCCTGAGTCTGGAGCCATGGTGGAGCCGTCGGTAGGTGTGGAAGACGTTCCTGGTTCTGACCCAGCTCCTGGTGGGAGGCCCGGGCCTTTCGCAGAGCTTGCCCCTGTTCGTTGGCCGGAGGCTGACCCAGTGCCTGGTCTTGGGGGCACTCTGCTGTGTGCACAGCAGAGGCTGTGGCTAAGAAGGCGGCGGGAGGGGCCCAGCCGTGGAAGATGCAGATCTTAGTAGCAGTGGCCTCTAGTGGGCACAGCGGCCCTACAGATGGAACTCTGACCCACAGAGGGGGCAAGGCAGCTTGTTCTAAGGCCATGCAGTCAGCTTAAATAGAATCGCAACTCCACCATGTACTGTGTGGCCGCAGGTGAGTCACTGGACCTCTCAGAGCCTCGGTATCCTCAGCCGTGGGATGGGGCCATGCTAGTACCTACCCTACAGGGTGGCCCAGAGGGTTAACGAGGAAAAGCCTGTTGAATACTTAGCACGGTGCTGGAAACTCAGCAATCAGCTCAAACAGCACTTAGGAGTCCTGGTGCTACTTCTCACATTCACCAAGGGCTCTACCCTAAGATGCCACCTACCAGAAGATAGGCCATCAACTTAGCGGCTTTTGAGGGGTGAAGAAATCCAAGAGGGAGATGGAAGGAAAGGCCCAGATCGATTGCAAGACGCATCTTATTGTACAACATCTAAAATGCACGTCCCAGAATTTAAAAATACAATATTAATAGTAAAATGCTGCTGTAGATTTCAGATTCCTGAATCCCGCCCCCCCAGCCCCCAGCCCCTGGCCACCCTAACCAGCCTCTGCAGAGCTCCTCCTCCCCTGCCCTGCTACATCTGTGGCCCACAGGGTCTCCAGGAGGCAAGCCCTGGCTGGTCCACTCCCGGCTTCCAGGAACTCAGGGCAGCCTTGGAGGCCAGGGGGCAGGGGGCATGCTGCTGGGCCTCAGGCTCTGTTTACACTACAGGCTCCAAGGTAACTTTAAACAGGATAGAATCATATTCCAATCCCTTTATCTCCATCCAGTACCTCGGAGAAGAGCAGCTGACATTTTAGGAGGAAAGAGCAAAGGAAAAGTGAGAGGCAGGAGGTATCCAGCCGCAGCGGAGGTGGGAGACGTCCCAGGAGCAGCCAGGGGGGCTTTGGGTGGAGAGGCCGAGAGGAGGAGAAGACGGGCTGGGGAGGGCCCCGCAGCTGGGTCCCACTGGGGCCGGAGGTCTGGGACGTGCACCGGGGGCTTCCCAGGAGCCTGTGTTGCCAGTCCTCCTGTTAGCTGCCCTCTCACCCTTTGCACTTTGGCCCCTGGCCCACAGTGGCCCCACCAACCCTCTTCCTGGCCCTGTGACCCTGTGCTCCCCTGGGCGCGCCCCCACCCTGTTTCCGTCCTCGCTAATCCTTGGTCCTCTCTGCGGTGTCCTCCCACGGCCGCCCCGCTTGGTTCTGTAGCCCCTTCTCTTTGACCTACTAAACCACCCTGGGATTGAGGGACATGGGCCCCGAGCCTCAGGAACTTGTAGCAAAGATTTCAGGCAACGGGCCCAGGGCAGCAGCAGGAGGCAAGACCAGGATGTTACTGAAAGATAAATAGTGGTTTTTTTTTTTTTTTTTTTTTTTTTGCTGCTATTAAAAAACAATGCGAGGCCTGGAGAAGACCTTAGGCAAGCTCCCAGGGACAGAGCATGCACTCACAGAACTGTGCATGTTCCCCTCCAGGCCCCGGCGCAGCTCAAACGCAGTCCTTACGTTGTGCATCCGGAGGCTCTGCGAGGCAGATCCTGGGCAGGGTGGCCCACCCCCGGCCGGCTTAACGCCAAAGCAGCCGCCAGATTTCTCTTCTTCTCAGCATAGAAAGAACTTCAAAATGCTCTTTCTTCTGGAGATTCATCTCTCCACTTTTTTCCTCCCAGCACTTGTCCCCTCCTCCTCCTGGCCCCCCACGGGCCTGTGGTGCTGAATTCTTAGCTCATCCTGGACACCAGCCTGTGGCGTGGCGGATGCTCTGTCATTCATCCTGCAAGTGGCCTTCGCCTGGGGCGCCATCTTGCTTGAGGCACGTGCTTGCTGTCTGCAGAAGCCCCTTCTGTCCAGGAAGCAAACCATCCCGACTCCGGGTCTTCACACCTGGGCTCATCCCACAGGCGCTCAGTGATGGGCCCAGGAAGGCCCAGGGCTCTCGGGATCCAGCCTCGCGGCAAGACACGCAGGACTGGCAGCCACTGGTGATGTCTTCAGGAGGTGCCGGGTGTCCCCAAGTCCATCTGAGACAGGGGGCCACACGTTCAGGGAGAGAGAGTGAACTTGGAAGTGGATACTCCTGGTTCCAGTTCTGGTTTAATCGTTTGCCGGCCCAGTCACCTTGGGCAGGTGACTTCCAACCCTCAGGCCACGCATTTTCCTTAGAAAGTTGCTGTGGGGCTGGTTCCAAGGGTTGTGACCTGTCACAATGAATCACAGCCCACAGCACTAACCTCTTTCCTGGGGTTCCTCCTCTTCTCTTTGAATCATCTGGGAGTTTTCCGCCTGTAGTTCTCACAGCTCCAGGGCTCCCTGGGGACGGGAACCACTTCTCACCCGTGTTCAACTTTCAGCCTGATGCCTCCCATGCAGCGGGTGTCACTCAGTGGAGCCCAGCTCAGTGTGAAAAGCCCTCTTCCCGATGGCTGTTTTCAGGACTGTCAGCAAAACAGTTCAACGTAGATAAACTTCCTATTTTCGTGTCGCTCTGTTTACTTGGCCTCTGGCCAGGAAGATACCAGCACTCCAGGCGCTGGACCCCCATTGCTGGTTTTTCACAAACATGTATCCAGTAGAGTAGTTTGTGGGAATGTGCACACAAGGCCTCTGGCCTTGAGCTGGGCTTCACAGAGATGTCTACCTTTTTAAGATAAGTTACAACTGGGCTCCATGGTAACAGCTGGCAGGGGGAGGAGAGAAAGGGGAGAAGCAGCTCTCCCCTTCTCAGGTGTTGTCCTTGAAGGGTTAACTTGCCCAGAACAGTGAAAGAAAAAGCTGCTTTATGTGAACTTCTGCAGACTGTGAACTTCTGAGCCCCTCCCCTTGCATGCTGGGTATAAAACTCTGAAACTCCCTGAACTCGGGATTCAGGGAATTGATTGATTACAGCAGAAGCTGTGCCCTCTGAGCCTGGCTGCAGCCAAATAAAACTGTTTCCTGCTGTCTTCAGTGCCCTGCCTCGTTTGTCCCTACAACAAGAGGGACACAGCGGAGCCCTGTGAACACCGCTTTGCCCCCATCGTCTGTCCCCTTCTCCGGTGGCTCTATGTGCATGTGGATTTCCCCAGTCTGTGCCAAGTCTATCATTCTTACATGCAAATTTTCTTTAGACTCAAGATGTGTTTTAGTATGTGGCTTGAAAGCTTCAATTCACGGCTCCATGAAACAATTGCACATACACATATTCTTTTTTCCCGGCAGGCTTTGATATGGTGGGCCAGCCATGGTGGTGCAGTATCTCCGGGCTCCGCTGCCTCCTAGGATAGCACTTCATCACAGTGAAGCTCAGGTAGATGCCATGTTGCTCATTGGAACAGTGAGGATGAATTAATAGCTCGGATCTTCTTAAAGTCTTTGAGACCTACGGAATATTTTTATCCTACCAGGACTCCAAGGATCACCCAGGAAAACCATGGAGTCCACGGATTGCCTGGAGCACTGTCCTATGAACCACGGCCCGGGCCCCTCGTGACTTTGGCTTCTCTCCCGTCCCCGGCACCCCGGCTTGCAGGCTGAGCAGCACACTGCGATACCATGATGATCTTGGACGTGAGGTCCGCCGGCTGCTCGCACAGGACGACTGAAATTTTATTGGCTCTTCTTACAGAGAGATCAGGTACAAAATGATTCTTTCTTTTTGAGATCTTCTCTCCTATTCGTTTAGCAGCTAAACCAAGGCGTGGCAGTCCAGGGCATCAGGACAGGCAGTGACCGGCCCGAGCCCTGCTTTCCCACCTGTGGAGGCGTCTGTGTTACCCGTCATAACCCACAGCCTCCCCAAGGCCTTCTGTGGCCCTGACATCCTCTGGCCACGGGCTGAGGTACCTAAGGAGAAACTGTCCGTAAGTGGACCCGAGTCAGTGGCGTCCAAGCGGAACAGGTCATGGCAGGCCAGGGCCCTGCGAGTGGTCATCCTGTTGCTGTGGCAGCTGTCACCGCAGCCCCGCTAGACACGGCCTTGAGCACCAGCAGAGCCGGGGACTGGGGACTGGGGACAGGGGGACCTTGCATATTTGTTTCCGTGGTTCTGTCCTCTTGTGTTTTGATTTGAGTGCCTTCCTGTGGCCCCGGTGACAGTCGTTCACGGCTTCCTGTCTTCATCGGTCCCGTCACACTCCTCTCTGTAATGTTTTCGTCAGTTCCTCGTGTTTCTTTCTTAAGAAAGCGCAGCTCATTTCTCATCTCTGCTGTTTATGATTCTCAGGGAGAACTTCCTTCGGCCCTTGGGTGCGCTGAGGTCCTTGATTGGCTTGGAGCGCGGGCATTGGGCCAGCTCCTCCCAGCGTCCCCTCTGGAGCCCGTGGAATTTCCCTGCCACCGGCAGGTGGATCTTCTGCATCCCACAGGCGGGAGTGATGGCCGAGGGCTGTGGCTTGCTCATTCCCCCCCCACCCCCAGCCTCGGAGGCAGCACCATCTCCCGTGTCCGGGGCACCCGCTGGCCTGGCTCCGGAGCGCTCTCTGGAGCCTGTTAGGAAAAGCAGTGCACCCTCAGATGCCAGCATCTCCCCAAATCCCTTGGTCCGAAAGGCTTCGTGGGCCCCCCAGCTGGTCCTGCCTCCTCCCCTGGCGATGCTCTGGTCCCTGCAGTGTGAAGGGCCCTGGGAGCCAGAAAGAGAATCAGCGCGGAGTCTGCCCTGGGCCCAGGCCACAGACCCTGGCTCCCTGGGTAAGGCTCCGGGCTCCCCCCCAGGCCACCCCTCCCCAGTGGCTGGGACCCGTCCACTCCTCCCAGACTGACTCTCCTGGGCATCCCAAGACCACCGCTGCCTCCCCTGCCCCCGTAGTCCACTGTCGGCCCAGCAGCCAGCGTGGCAGCCCCTCCCCCCACCCAGGTGGTCAGGGCCCCGGGAGGACCCTGAAAATGGGGTCAGCAAGCACCAGCCACCCAAGGAGGACCTGGAGTTCACGGTTGTGCAGGAAACTTGGGAAGGCCCTGAGAGCCCGCTGCCGCTGCGTGGGACCAACGTGGCAGAGGTGTCCCCAGGTTGGACCATCATCCCGAAAGATCTACGGGATAAAAAATGAATGTGGGTTGTGAAAATGAAGCCTTCCTCCACCGTCGACAACGTCAACAAAATCGGTTCCGTCAAACTTTCCCACAGGCCGCCCAGCTCTCTCTCCATCCTCTCCGTAGGAAATGATGTGGCAAAGTCTCTTCTTCCAAGGGGACAGAGTCCGTGGAGGTCAGGGGAGGCGGCCCCGCGCGGCAGGCAGGCAGGCAGGCAGCGAATTTAAAAACCCAGTGATTCTGTGACGACGTCGGTGATTCTCAGCTTTTTGAGATCTCTAATTTATTGTGATTTCTTTTCTTGTTCTAAATAAGCGCAAATTATAGAGCTCACTGGATTCCTAAAATTCTGGGCTCTTTTTTCCTAAAGAGAATGGCCCAAATTATATGTTTCAGGTCTTGCCAAAAATATGAATCTGCTGTCCCCGAGGGCTTCCTAGGGCCTTTAGAATCAAGCTGAATCTCCTCCCTGGGGACCTGCCCTTAGCCCCTCGGCCCCAGCCCCGGCCCCCCTCCCAGCCCTCTGGGTCACCGGCCTGCAGGCTCTGGGCAGCGCATGGCTTCTTCCTGGCCTCTGAGGGCTGGGCTCAGTCGGAGGCCACCTCCTCTGAGAGTCCCTGGGGAATGATCCCGTTGAAGTGAGGACCCTCCTGGCCCCTCTCAGCCTCTGCTTCACCCCTCTGCTGAGTTCTTTTCTCTTCGAGGGCGTCCTCTTCAGTGACTGTCCTCTCCCTCCGCCCTGGGAGCTGGGGCGGGGAGCCCGGGGAGGGCAGGGTCCTGTCTGTCCTCTGCTGTGGCCTCCAGCACGCAGAGCGGCGCTGGGCTGGCAGTCTGCACCCCGAGGCTGAGGCTGAATTACCAGACCGTTGTTGGCAGTCAGAATCGGAAACGTGCCCCGGAGTGTTCAAATGCGCAGACTCTTTGACCTGTGACTCGCACTTCCACTAACTGACCCCCAGACGGTCATCGGACAGACCCACTAAAAGAGAGCCTGGCCTCCCGGTGACACATCATGGGATCAACCAGATCTGGGTTTTCATCTTAGCTCTGCCGGCTCAATAGCCGCATGACCGGGAGCAATTCCTAACGCCTCTGGGCCGCGGTTTTCTCATCTTTAAACAGGGATAGTAATCGTACCATCCGGAGAGGGGCGCCCGAGACCCACCTGGGGTCATGGGTGGAAAACGCTGAGTGCAGAGCCAGGCGGGGCCAAGGGTCCAGTGAGCGTCAGGTCCCACTGTCTTCCGCGGCGCTCACTGGATGCTGTTCACGGTGGAATAAGAATCCTAAAGGGCCTAAATATCCAGCCTCGGGGAATCGTCGGGATCTCTGTCAACCAACTGAAGGAAGAAGCAGCCTAAACCTCAAAGGTGATTCTGAATGTCCTCGTGGGCACATTCAAAAAGCAAAAAGAAAGAGCCGAAGTCGACGTTGATGACGTATGGCCTTTAACCACAGAGCCAAGGTGGGATTTGGACACGTGATCCCTTACAGGTGACTTCTCGGGTAGCTCATCGCAGACTTTTCCGGGGCCACGTCTTCGCAGCCTGGTTGTCACTTAACATTTACGTGCATCGCAGCTGGGACCAGCCACATTCCAGGTGCTCAGCCGCCACACGTGGCCAACGGTGACACCACACTGGGAGCACGGGTCCAGCTCGTTTGTGGGACAACCTTCAAAGATTGTCCAGCCGTGAGAAACCCTGGTTTTAAAAGAATCTGTCATTATTCAAGAAAATGTGCGAAGGTGAGATTCAGCGGAAGACGTGGTGTACAAGACCCAGAACTGTGAAGTGTGATCCCACTTGCGCTCTCCACTCCTGCTGGGTCTGTTTGTGGCAATCGGTGTGTGGGTGGCTGGGAAATGCGGCCCGACCCTCGCAGGGGCTGTGGGGGGTGGGGCTGGAACGTGGGGATCGTCACCGTCCCCTTTATGCTCCTGCACTGTAAGCCTGGACACTTCTCGGGTCAGTGGAGGAAGGGGACTACTTTTAAAGCACGTGGAGGAGGTTCCTCCATCTTGCCCCGTAACTGGACCATGGCCAC
The DNA here is from genome assembly GCF_048772815.1 of Callospermophilus lateralis. Taxonomy (NCBI): domain Eukaryota; kingdom Metazoa; phylum Chordata; class Mammalia; order Rodentia; family Sciuridae; genus Callospermophilus; species Callospermophilus lateralis. Next base: position 122,915,762 of record NC_135311.1, on the reverse strand, counting down.
CACTCCTGGACGGGAGGCGCTGTCAGAGCTGGTCTGGACTCCTCCCTCGTCTCGGCACCTGTGCGCCCGGCTGGATGATTTCACTTCCTCTCATGAAGGCAGAGGGACCGCATCATCCCTGACTTTGGCTTCAAAGCCTGTGACTCCATGGGGTCAGTGGCAGTGGGCAGAAGTGGCAGTTGTCAGTTCCTTCTCTAGGTCTTCAGGGAGCCCTGCGTGTTCCTGTTCTTGTGTCTCTGTCAATGCCCCTTCCAGCCCGCTGACCCTAGGAGGACAGAGACAGGAGGGACAGACCTGCAACCCGCCTCCCCTCACCAACCCTAGATGCCTGAGAGACACCCATTGAGTACAGAGTGACACACAGACGTCTGTGGCTGTTTGTTACGAAGCTGTAGCTGACGAATACAGTGGTGTTGAACTGTCTCACACGCACTCAAGTCTGAACAAATTTGATCGACAAAAAGTTGATTGCAATATAAATGAGAAATCTGAAACAAAAGAAAAGCATTCTGAAGAATTTTTAAAAATGCAATTCTAAGGATCTAGGAGGCAAGAGAAGCCTGGATCTTACCCCAGAGATTTGGGCACCACCCTTACTACAACCTGGTCACGGAAGGACGTCATTTTCTTGCGCTTAGGTGTTATCCAGTCCTGGGGATGGCAAAATGAAAACCCCCAAACCACTTGATTTAAGAACACGTCATTGTCCCTTTAGAAAATCAAACATGTTCATCATAGAAAAGAAGAGACAATAAAAAAGGGAAAGAAAAAGAAAAATCACTCGTCCTCTCATGGCCAAGATACGACTCCTCACCGTCAGGAGGGGTGTGTACCGTGTGTTTGTATGCTCTCCACAGAGAAGGCTGCCCGGCCGCCATCCCAGTCCATCTCCTGTGCACACCTACTCTGCCACAGCCACCCCGCCGGCCACTTACTACCCTCCGTGGAATCACGTGAATTGGGAAGTCATTGCCTACTTTCCCACCGAATGAATACACCGTGAGTAATGTCACCTAGCTCTGGGGTAACGTGCAGGTTACTTACTGTTTTAGCTGTCCTCAGCACCTCCCTCATACTGACCTCCGGGGGTGTCTGGCTGCTCCTGAGGGCTCCACTTCTGGCCGTGAGTTGGGTTGGGGTTGAGTGTCTATGAAGCGTCCTGTCCCTGTCTCAGGAGCATCGTCCTCACCTGTCTGATGGGAGGGGTGGGACCCTGGTGACCTGCGTGCTTGCCTCCCCTCTCTGGGTTCCTCAGTGGGCAGGCCCCCTGGGAAGGAGGGAGCCCTTGAGGGATGGACGTCATCCAGAGTCCCCGGCTTGACAGAGGCAGAGCTGCCCAGCAGAGGGGCCCAGAGGAGGGGTGGAGGTGAGAGGAGGCCACAGATCCCGCGTCACCTCTCAGCCCCGTGTGAGCCCCCCCTCCTGCGGCCTCACTGCACGGGGTGGGGGCAGCTGATCCCCAGGGCCCCGAGGCCAGCTCGGCACCTGCAGCAATTCCCCAGCCAAGAGCCTGGTCCTGGTGTCTCTGCCCCCTCCCCTCCTTCCTCCAGGTGACACACACGTGGACCACCCGTGCACTGCCTCGCTCCTGGCACTCTCCACTGCCCGGCCGTGCAAAGGGAAGAGCCCAGGGCTCAGCTATGGGGTGGGATTCTGGGTCCAGGGTGGCTCAGCCGTGGCCTCGCTGGCTTTCCCTGGACAGCTCACCTCTGCAGGTGTGGCAGAGACTGTCCAGGTGTTCACCATTTTCCTCCTCTTCCTGGACAAGCAGTAAGTCTGAGCCTCCCAACCCGCCCTGCAGGTAGGTGGGATCGTGGGACTGGCTCCAGGGGGTCGGAGCTGTGGCCACGTCTTCCATCGCCTGTGCCCTTGAGAAGGCCACACCCCTTCCTCTGCCTGGATACAGACGAGCAGGAAGACCTTGACCCCGGAGCCAGGGTTGAAGGCGGTAGGGCCCCAGCCCGGCCAGGGTCATCCCTGTGGGAGACTCACCTACCTGTCCACCAGTCCTCTTCTCAACTTTCTCTGGGAGGAAAACCGACTTTTGTCACGTTGGACCCTTGCATGCTTGGGTTTGCTTTTTTGAGCAATTGGCACCACCTGTAACACTCCTTGGGACTTTATTTTTTTCATCTATAAACGAGAGAAAAGAAGAGTCTGTGTGCATGGAGGACCCCGTGCCCCACACGGTGGGCACGTTGCCCTCTAAACTCCCACAAAAGGACCAGGACCTTGGGACTCTTCCTCCCCATTTTCAGGGCCGAGATGGAGCGGGGGACTTTAGGATCCTGCCCTTGTGACAGGTGTGGCTTTATAGTTCTGGGGACTACGGGACAGAGTCTTGCAGGGTCCCTCCAGGCAGGCAGAGCGGTGAGGAGCTGGGGTCCTGCAGCCTGGGAGGTGGCCCTGGGGCAGGGTGCGGCTTCCCTGAGCCTCGGTTTCCCCATCAGTCCCAGGAGGCTGCAGTGGGAGGTCCCACAGGAGCCCTCCAAGGGTGACACCTCTCCTCTTCTCCTCTGGAGACGGCCACAGCCCGGCCCTCTGGGGGAACCGGACGTCGTCCGTGCTCACCGTTGCCCAGGAAGCCCATCTGCCTCCGTGTTTTATTGGCTGATGCTTTTCTTCAAAGTCCCCATCCACCTCGCGAGTGCTGCTTCCTGCCAACGCGACAGCGACTGCCACCCGCCAGAGGGGAGGCCTGCCGTGGACCCTCCAGACAGACGTGGGGACTGCTCTCACTCAGGCGGCTCTCGGCGGCTCCTGGGGGCCAGGTGCAGGGACTCCCAGCAGAAGCCACTGGACATATCTGGGGGGTCCCAGAAGTTTAGGGGAGGGGCCTCCCCTGGGCAGCCCGCCGACACCCGAGCAGGTCTTTCCGCGCGAGAACCCGGGAAGGAGCCTTGGTTTCTAACGGAGCTTCTCCGCGGCTCTGGTCAAACACCCTCCCAGGACCCCCGGGGGCTCTGACTGTGGTGGACAGCGGTCCCTGGCTCTGCGGGCTCCTGGCCTCCAGAGCTGCAGTGGTTGTCGGGGGCTCTGGTCTCCGCAGACCGTGACAGCTAAGCGCTCTGTCGGGTCCCCTTGTGTCGGGGCTGTTCGACCCCCTGGAGTGACATTGATCACACGCTGCTCCCCAGGGCACCTCCTGCCTTGCTCCTGGCCCCTGCTCTGTGGACCTGCTCATCGCTGGCTACCACACGACTGTCCAAGGGCAGTAGGGGCCTCCCCGGGCCGGGCCTTGGCACTGCGTCTTCCCAGGCTGAAGTGCCCTTGAAGGGGGATATTTTCGACCCCCCGAGACCTGGCTGCCGCCTGCCTCTGGAAGCCCCCCCCCCCCCCCCCCCCGATCCCACCAGGAAGAGGTCACTCTCCTGCCTCCAGGCCTGGACAGGAAACCGCCTCCTGTCACTTGTCTGTTGCTTGTCTTAGCGTGAGCGGCCGTGGGAGAGCGTCAGCCGGTGGATGTGACAACAGAAACCCGTTCTCACCTTCCTGGAGACTGGGCGACCCGGTCACAGTGCCAGAGGACAGTGTCGGGCGAGGGCTGCCTCCTGGGGCTGCAGCCGTCTGCCGTCTGCTGTGCCCTTGCACGGGCGGGGGTGGGGCGGGGGTGCTCCCCTCTCCCAAGGCCACCGCCCCTACAGAAGTAGGACCCCCCATGTGACCTCGTTGAACCTTGATCACCTCCTAGAGTTCTGCTTCCAAATACAATCACATGGGAGTTAGGACTTAGCATATGAATTTAGGGACCATGGTTCAGTGCACAGATATCGAGAGCCCCCTACAATTGGGGCTGTCTGGTTGCTTGTGTTCCTGGCATAAGTAACAGACTCGTCAGAGAGCTGAGCTGGAGAGAGGCCAAGAGAAAGGAGATATCTCAACACAAAAACTCATTAAAAGGGGACATTTTTGTTTGTTTGTTTCCAGGAACATAAAACAAAACACAAAATTCCTAACACAATAAAGGAGTCTGCTGGCTCACAAAAAGTTCCAATTGTAGGCTTCAGGAGTGGCTTGATCAGGGGGTCAGATTTGCTTCTTTACAATTTTCTCAGATATTTACCCTCACAAATAGCTCTTGGCCTGAGGCTGGTTACACTCACATGACAAGGTGTCCGTTCTAGGTTTCAGTCTATGTTCTCACACCAACCATTCAGAAAGACAGAGACATCCGCATCCCAGGGTTCTCAGCCAAAATTCTAAGGTTGGCACTGATTGAACTGCAAACCAATCAATTTCTGTGGCAAGGTGACTGGTCTGCTGAGTGGCGGAGGCAAATGTGTCCCTTCTGGATTCTCAGGATGGCCTCATTCCTATAAGGCGGGACATAATGGGGTATTAAGAGCATGAATTTCAGCCAGCTGGTCAGCCTGCCTGCCTGCCTTTCCTCCTCCCATGAATAACATGCGCGAGATCTGTAAGTGCTGATGCTGAAGGGCTCCATGAGCCGGGTGCAGTGGTGCACGCCTGTCATCCCAGCATCTCAGGAGGCTGAGGCAGGAGGATCCAGAGTTCAAAGATCCAGAGTTCAAAAGTGAGGCACTAAGCAACTCAGTGAGACCCTGTCTCTAAACAAAATACCAAATAGGGCTGGGGGTGCGGCTCAGTGGTCAGGTACCCCTGAGTTCAATCCTCGGGACCCATCACCCCCCCCAAAAAAAAAGGAATCTAGGAGATGGGGGCAGACATGGTGTCAGGCCACGACTCGTCTACCTGAAGGGGTCCTGATGGCAGGGAGCCTCCAGGCGGCTTCAGAACTTAGTGGTTTCAGCCACACGGTCCTTAGCTCTGTGTGGTCAGCGTTCTGGGCACAGCTTGCTTGGTAGCCAGGGTCTCTCCAGGGCCATTGTCACCTGGAGGCCCCACCCGGCTGACGTCCTGACGTCACAGCAGCAGGTGGCCCCAACAAGAGCAGCACAAGAGAGAACCGCAAACAGAGGCCACAGTCTCCCGGCCTCCCCCGGCCTCCCCCGGCTCCGGGCATGCTCTACCTGACAGAAGGAGGCCAAGAAGGGCCACCACACTCCAGGGCAGGAAGGACACAGAAGCCTGGACCCCTGGAGGCGAGGCCCCGTGGACCGTCCTCAGTCTGCCTTGGTGACGGCTCAGCGGCTCAGCCTCCCAGAGTGAGGCGTAAGAGCCTGAGTCTCCCCGGGGCAGCGAGCAGAGGCGGGCTGAGGAGCTGCTGCAGAATGTCGTGTGGGGCTGGGTGAGCTCGGATATTCACTCAACAAACACTGCTGAACACCGGCTGCAGGGATTACGTTCACCCCGAAGGTCACAGGGTAGCAGGGCAAGAGTCAAGTCCGTGGAGGACATGCCCCCACCCTTCCTGGGGGTCTGGGGCATCGAGGGGGAGCTTCCTGGAGGAACCAGGTCTGCGGAACCAGAGGACAGCATCCCAGGGGAGCGGCGCGGGGCTCCTGGGCTCCCAGCCCCCCTCCGCAGCCCCTCTGTCCCTCTGTCTCCCTCTGGCCCAGTCTCCACCCTGGCCATGGCCCTGCCTGGCCTGTCATTCCGTCTGGAATTCACATACCACAGCTCAGAGGTCCCCACAGTCCAAGGCTGTCCGTTCCCTGCCCCAAGGTGGACACTGTCCGTTCCCTGCCCCAGGGCGGTCTCTATCGGGTATTTCCTTCCTGGGACCCATCCCGACCTGGAGTGGCCTCTTGGTGTCTTCGTCACCTGTTTGCTCTGCCTCCCTCTCCAGCCGCCGGCTCTGGGGACAGGGACCTTGGGTGTTCACTGTGGCACCCCGGGACCTGTGTGGGCCTGCGCCTGCGCCTTGAAGGAGGGACGAGCGTGAGGCTGGCCTCCCGGCACCAGGTGCTCCCCTTGATGACTCTGCCCGGGGAGGAACCTGGCTCTGCTGGGGCCTGAGGCCCTGTCCCCTGCCAACATGCTGGGCCCGTCCCCCGGGCGGTGGTGTGGGAGGGACCTGTGAGCACTGACCCCGAGGAGAAGCCTCCTGGGGGGGTCAGTGTCCGCACAGAGAGCCCCCTTGTCCCTTCTGCCCTGTGAGGTCACCGTGAGGAGGTGCCATCCGTGACCCCGCGGCCCCCACCACACGCGGCTCTCGGTCCCTGGGTCCTGGACTCCCAGCCTCCAGCACTGGGAGGAGCCAACGTCACCCCACGGGAAGTGCACGTCCCCACGTGTGGTGGGTCTCACAGCAGCCGGCTGAGTCAGGTGGCGACACCCAGCGTGACCAGGGGCCCCCGCAGTGTGCAGCCAGCAGGGGACCTCCGGGCGGCTCTCCCGTCCCGGGTGCCATCTGAGGCTCCCCTGGGGCTCCTGGTGACAGCCACGCTGAGCCTTGGGAGGAGGCCTGCTGAGCCCCGTCGTGTGGATGATTCAGAGTTTAAAAAATGGGCCAAACATGATGTGCACAGTAGCCCGTGACCAACGCACCTTCAGGGGACAATCTGGCAGGAAACATCCATTTTTCCAAAGGGCGCCGCGGCCCTGGGAGGAATCCTGAGGGCTGGTTTTTGGATCCTAATCGTTCCCCGGGGCTGGCAGGCTGCGGGCTGGGGACTCTCACGGCTCCGCTCTCCCCAGCAGGCGGTGTGCTCCCGGGGCTTGTCCCGTGTTCCCGTCCCACATCCTGCTGACGGGCATCTCTTCTGCGCAGGGGTCCCTGAGACCCTCACGGGCCATCGCCACTTCTTAACTCCACCCTGGTCCCCCAGGGACGGGTCTGTGCCAGGGTCCTGCTGGCTCAGATGTAAAGGGGAACTGGCGCACTCTGCCTGGCGGAGTGTGTGTGTGTGTGCGCGCGTGTGTCTGAAGCGATCAGCTGACTGGCTTAGGCCTGAGGGGTCCTGGGGTCCCCGGGCTTCCTGGGGACCTGCCAGAAGACACCTCGGGGGCTCCTGGCTCCGGCCGCCCACCCCGTCCTTCCTCCTGACCCTGAGGCTCACTGCCTCCCCATCTGGGGTCCTGGCTCAGCCCTGGCCTCCTCCTCAGCCTGCCTGGAGCTCCGGGCCCAGGACGGTCCTTGTCCCTCTTCCCACGCTGCTCCACGGGGGGCAGGGGACCCGAGCAGAGCGTCAGATCAAAGAGGGGCTGCCCCGCGTCTGACTTCAGTCTCGACATCCCAACTCCGCGTCACAGGACGTCCTGGTCCTGGGGGTCACTGAAGGGAGATGACAAGGGCCGGTGAGGGCTGGGTGACAGCAAGGAGATGCTTCTGTCCCAGGCCTGATGGGACAGAGGGAGCCGTGGCCTTGGGCGGGGCCGGGCTGAGGGACAAGCTGTGGACGGGCCCTGGCCCCTCCCTCCTGCCCTACTGTCCTCGGGTTCCTCCCGCTTCACAGTAGCCGCCCAGGAGGGCACAGCAGCCCCGACGGTGCCCACCTGCAGGTCCTCTCCTCATGCCAAGCAGGGTAGAGGAGGAGGGTGGGTGGAGGGCGTGGAGGGTGGCCCACCCACGCTGCCCTTGCCTGCCCCTCTGTCCCCATCTCCTGCCCCTTGCTCTCTGTTCTCACCACCCAGATCTTTGGTCTCTCAGGTTCCCCAAACCTTGTCCTGCCCCGGGGCCTTTGCACTGCCTCTTTCCCCTCCTGAGAGGCTCTCTTTCCTCATCCACGCATGGCAAGATCTCAGCACAGACGCCATCCCTTCCTAGGGACCATCCAACCATCTGTCCAACATGGTCCCCATTCCCGCATCACCTCTGTCACGTGGTGTGGGTGGACCATCTGCCTCCCCCGCCCCACCTCCCAGGGCAGGGACCAGGCCGCGCTCAGTCCCCCCTCCCCCCTCAGCACCACGGTGGGGCAGCCACTCGGGTCACAGGCCACGGTGTCTCCCAAAGAGCCCGGCCTCTGAACCCCAGGCCTCGGGAGGCTCCTCCACCCATGAGCCTCAGGGGGCTTTGTGGGGTGGAGGTGGTGACCCACAGGGTTGCTGGGGCTCAGGAGACAGGGGAGGCGTTCCCACCCTTGGCTTTCAGAGGACTCAAGCGAGCTGCCCAGGGACATCACGGAGGAGCCCTCCTGCTGGGGGAGCGGGAAGGGCCGCACGCGCCAGGGGTCAGAGAGAGGCGGGGTCTGTGCGCTCAGGGCGCAGGTGGGAAGAGGAGAGCGGGTGGAGCCTGAGGTGCGGCCGGAGGACCCCCACGTGCCCACGACCCTCCCGACCCCTGGGCACCTTGAAACTGGGCTTGGCCTGGTGACGTGCTTTGGCAAAGGGACATCAACAAACACAAGCAGAGGCTTGCAGAGCCGGCTGGCCTTTCTCATCCTGGGAAGCCCACAGGTGCCACCACACGGGTAGGTCTGAGAGACCCCCGACATCCCAAACAAGGCCAGACAGAGGGACGGGGCCATGTGAGACCCTCCGGCCCCAGCCAAGCCCATCAATACAAGAAGTCCCCAGTTAACCCACAGAATCGTGAGAAATGTTGAGTCTTCTGGGCCACTACACTGGGATACTTTGTTAGGCGGCAAAAACTGACAGATGCATGAGAGGATAGGTCAGGCCTGGGAGGCTTCTGCATCTGGACGCAGAGTCTGGAGTCTGTCACAATAGATGCTGGGACACGGGTTCAAATCCTGGCTCTGCTTCTCTCAGCTGTAGGACCTTGGGAAGGTCACACATCTTTCCATGCTCACGGGGACAATCATGCCCCAAAGGTTATTAAGAAGAGTCCACCTGGCATGTGGTCAGTGCCCAGGAAGTTCTGCTCCCTATCACCCCACTTGTCTCGGGATTCTCCTGCTCTGGAGCTCAGGCCCACAGCAGCAGGCTCCACTTTGAGTCTTGCCTGAAGTGACCCCTGACCTGGACCTTTGTCCCTGCCTGTAGGGTGACCAGCATCCCAGTGTGCCAGACTGTCCTGGTTTTAACAGTCCCACACTCAGGAAGCCCTTTCTTCCCAGATCAACGGGGTAGGTGTCACCCCACATTACAGACCCCTCCTGCATGTTAGAAGAGACTTGCTGGCCCCCTGCCTGCCCAGGACCCCCAGGTGTCCTGGATGGCCCAGTCTCCTCTGCCCACACAGCTGGGGGCGGGGACATCGGCCCAGGTGCACAGGAGGCTGCACACCTGGAGACCTCTGGGTAGTGACTGTCAAGACGAGCAGCTGGAAGTCAGGGTGACGTCGGTGACGTCAGTGACGTCAGTGTTTCTGCGCAGGCCGTCTGGCCGGAGGGCCTCCAGCAACTCCGCTCCCCAGGCTCCTCCCTGCTCTCCCAGGGGGCGGGACTTTGTCTTTGGCCCCTCCCCCAGTCTGAGGCAGTGGTGTCTCCTGAAGGGGACAAGGGGCCGGGCGGGCATTGGAGAGGTCTCTGCCTCTTCTCCCTGGGACTCTATCTTAAAGGAACCCAGACCTGTCGCAACCACAAAAAAAGAAAGTCTTGCTCCTTGAGGGTTCAGGGGTCACAGAGCAGGCTGCAGGGTACCCTCTGATCTGGGCCATACCTGGAGGTCAGCAGCTCTGGCCTGGACAGCGGGGGTGGGGGGTCAACCTGGGTCTCTTTGTCTCTAGTTTGACGATGTGACCCAGGACGCAGAGGAGTTGGACTCGCTGTGATTAGCCTCTTCCTGTTGGGTTTCCCTTTCCTGCGTCATCTTTGTCCTCACAGTTTACCTGTGGAAGGACCTGGGCCTTGCGTCCTCTATCATCTGAACAGTGCTTGGAGGCAGCCACTGAAGCCACGCTCCCCAGCCCTGGCGGGCTGCTCGGCCGGGTGGGGGTGGGGTGTCGCAGACCTGGGTCTCACGTAGAGCTGCCTGGTTTTCCTTCCAGGGGAAGCCAGCTTTCTCCTGGGGGACTTGGTGATCCGGGCAGGTTGTACAGGGGACTCTTACCCAGTGTGCAGTGTGCAGTCACCCTCCTCTTACCCAGGGAGGGTGAGCAGCTCTCCAGGGCCGCGGACTAGCAGGGGGCAGGGTGGGACTCAGCCCAGTCACTGGTCCAGGGTCCCCTGCTGAACAGCCTCCCCTCTCCCTAGGCCCCGGTGGAGACAGATGGGTTCTACCCTGGCTCTGCCCCTTGCTGGCTGAAGGTGACCTCAGGCTGACACCTTCCTAGGGGCCACTCTCCTCATCTCCAGGGGGCTGAGAGGCCCCACCAGACTGGTCAGGGAAGGGCAGCTGGGAAGGGCCCAGTTTTCACTTGTGGGGAAGAAGGTGCCTGCGCAGGTGCCACCTCTGCCCCCTGCCCTGGCTCTGCCCTCAGCTGTGGGGCCTGGCTTGCAGGGCATGCCACCACCCTCAGTCCAAGAGCCGCCCTCTGCCGCGCCTTCCCTAGAAGCTGCCGTCACCGTCCCCGTCCCCCTGCTCAGGTCCCTGGTGCTCCGGCAGGTGGTGCAGGCAGCTCTCCAGAGGCGGGCCGTGGGCCAAGGCCTGAGGAGGACTTCATGGGGGCTTGGGGCACCGGGGCGGGGAGTCCAGGACTCTGGACAGGTGTGGCATGGAAGAGGCTCCAGGTGGGCAGGTCCCTGAGCCCAGGAATCCTCACGCCCAGCAGCAGCTAGAGGGCGCCGGAGCGCCGCACCCCTGTCCCGTGCCAGGGCAGGGGGGCAGGGGGGCAGGGAAGCAGGGGGCGGGCCCCCGGGGGCGGGGCTAAAGGCCGGGCTGCCTGGAGTAGTTGTCCCCTCCCCCCTCCCCAGGGCCACCCGCGCCACCCCGCCCTGCCGCACTCCTCAGCCCCCACTTGGCTCTGCTTTGCGGGAAGCTCAGCTGATGGAACTTTATAGAAACTTCTGAAAATGAGTTTTCCCTGCGTGTCGATCCTTCATCTCCTCTCGGCTACTCCCTGAGCATTTTATAGCAAGGGAAAGAGAAGGAAAAAAGTCGCCCTGGCGTTTATTGAGATAAATGGCGAGAGCCCGCGGGCGGAGCTGTCAAAGCCGCATCTCGGCCTCGCCAGCCGCAGCGGCACCTCCACCAGCTTGTGTGCAGGCTGCAGGGGGAGCCCGACCCCTCGCGCCCCCGGACCGCAGTAGTTGCACAGCGCCAGCCCTGCCCGCCTTCTTGGTTCCAAGGAGCAGCCGGGAATCCTGCACATTTTCCGTTGTTGTCCCCCACCCCACCCCACGCAGCTGGAAGGGCCTGCACTCCTGAAGCTCCTGCCTGCTCTGAGCTGCAGCGGTGGGTGACCTTCCCAACCAAGCGCAAACCAAACCAGCAGCATTGGTTTGTTCAGGAGCCTGGAGAGCCCAGGACCCCTGGATGGTCACAGGTGGGCTCCGCCAGTGTGGCCATGGGCCCTGGCTGCTGCTGATTGACATGGCATGTGGCTTGGTCTGGTCTCATTTGCATGGGGTCTCAGGGGGATCCTGGAGACACAGACGTCTCTGTACACAATGTCTTGAGGTCTGGTTACAGAGCTGTCACAAAGTTGCTTTTGACACTTCCTTTTGGCCAGAGCAAGTTGTGGGACTAGCCCAGACTTAAGAGGCTTGAGAAAAGTCTCCTAATTAAAGGGAAAAGATAGTCACTCTGCAAAAGGCCAGAATAATAGGTGGGCAGGAGGTAACTGCAGATATTTTTGCAAACAACCTGTCTCATGGGGATAATTGTATCCAATCTCTGTAGCCACCCTGTGCCGTGAAGAGTCATTGATCCCATTGTTCAGATGAGGAAACTGAGGGAAGTGGGTTAGCTCATTCCCTTTTCCTTCTCTTCCCGTGGGGCATCTCAGGGCACTTGGCCTTGACTGGCCCTGGGAATACAGCCACCTGCCTGGCACATCCAAGGAGAAGGCAATGTGTGTGCGGGTGAGGACCATATGGGATAGTGTTTGCTAAAGGGGCCCCAGATAAACACCAGGACAAGTGTGACAGCCGGAGGAGTTTCCTGGAAGAGCAGAGAAGAGAGGAACCAAGCAGGGTGTGTGGAAAGCGTGTTCCAGAAAGAGCAGGCAGCAAGGCCAATCAGAATAGCTCAGGGGCCAGGGACAGATTGTGTGAGCATCCCAAGGTCACATGGCTACAAGGGCAAGGCCAGGCTCCCAGCCCAGGCTGAGCTGCCGCCAGCACAGAGCCTCAGCACAACCCCTGGAACTGCCAGCCTTTGCAGGCCTTGCAGCAAGCTCTGAGAAGGGCTTTGGTCACGGAGCTGCTTCTTTCCAAGCTCACAGGCCACATGAGATGGTGGCAGTCTCAGATGGGAAAATCCTGGCCCCTTCATCAGCACTTGCAGATGCCAATCAGGATGCTCTGCTTGGACTTTGCACATCAACTTTTATGAAGTGCAGCTGCTGGTATCTGGGGGCTATTTGTTACTTCACCCAATCTGACTGATACAACCCAGTCCCACTCCTGGTCCAACCCCTCATCAGCGAGTGTTTGTTGAGCTTCTGCAGGGGTCTGGCTCTGTGTCACCAGAACATGTTCTGAATGGGACACACAGGAAATGTCAGAAGCAGCTGGAGAAGCAGACGAGAAAATGACAAGTAAATAAAATCACCGTCTAGATGAAAAATTGCCGTGGAGGAAACAAAAGGGTGTTAAAATATCAGATCCCAGATTTAGGAGGCTGTGGCAGGAAGGGGAGGGCTTGGGTGGGGGTCTGGGTGCAGAGGGAGGGAGCAGCCCAGGAGGCCCTGTGCCCCATCTGTATGTGCCTTCCTCCCTCTGTCCTCACGGGGTGGGGGGGTGGGGGCGGTGCTGCTATTTCTGTGACCTGCGACCCTCAAGGTGCAGGGGTGGGTCAGAGCCTGGAGGAAGAAAGAGCTTGGTGCCTGGCTGGGCTAGAGCCACGGTCCTGGAGAACGGCCTGGGCCGTCCCTCCACCTCCAAGGAGAGCAGGAGAGCTGCAGTGGCACTTTGGGACCAGAACCCCAGCTGGGGGTCGTGGAAAGCCTCTGGTGGGTGTATGTCCGGATCCGACTTGCATCCTCCAGGGCTAGCTGCGTGCTTTTGAGGAATGCACTTGACCTCTCTGGACCTAGGCTTCCTCATCTCTAAAGAGCAGCACAGCGCCAACCTTTGGGTTAGGGGGAGTGAGGGAGAGCAGGCAAGTCGGTGCCTGCAGCCCGGGTGCCTGGGGCTGTTTCTCTGCTGCTGTCCCTCACCCCACAGGACTGCTCTGAGCTCTGTGTCCAAGGCTCCATGACCATTCCATCCCCGAGCCCCTGACACAGGAGAATGGTGCACCCGATAGAGCCTCATGAAAGAAGGGACCCCGTCTGTTCCCACTGCCCTGTCCCTGGAACCTAGTACAGTGCCTGGCTTGCTCCAGGAACCCAGCATGAGTGAAAGGAATATTCCCATATTGTAGATGAGAAACGGAGGCCCATGGTGTTCAAGTGTGGGAGGCCCACAGCTGACAGTCAGGGGGCCGGGTTGCTCCAGGTAGAGAAGGCCCCAAGCCCATCAGGACACCTCAGGGAGGGTTTCTCTGGGATGAAACTGGAGGCTTTGGTGGTGGGAGGGGGTTGGGTGGTGGGATCAGGAAACCACCAGAAGTCCTGGTACTTCCCAGGAACTGGGGCCTAGTCCCTCCTGGCTCAGCCCCACTTAGATGGACTGGGGGTCTGTGAGAGGCAAGTGGGTATCAGCCAGGGCTGGGCCCATCAGAGGCCTGTGGGCAGGATGGGAGGGGGAGGGTCCCTCTTCTTCCAGAGCCTGTGGGCAGGATGGGAGGGGGAGGGGGAGGGTCCCTCTTCTTCCAGAGCCTGTGGGCAGGATGGGAGGGGGAGGGGGAGGGTCCCTCTTCTTCCAGAGCCTGTGGGCAGGATGGGAGGGGGAGGGGGAGGGTCCCTCTTCTTCCAGAGCCTGTGGGCAGGATGGGAGGGGGAGGGGGAGGGTCCCTCTTCTTCCAGAGTGCGTGTGGGATTTGGGCACAGGCCTCACTGCTGCAGTGGTCAGGGCTTCTGCCTGTGACTCAAGGCCCGTGTGTCTGCCCCTTCCTCTGGCCCTCCCTCCCAGCATTTTGATCCTGCCGTGTGACCCTCGGGGTGGTATGCTCCAGGAAAAACGCAGTAGTGTATGTGCTTCCCTGAGTTTCCTGTGTGAAGAGGAACTACCGAGGGCGAGACTGAGACCAGCACCCCTCTCCACCCTCCAGGGCAGCTTACTGGGGGCCTGGAACCTTGCCATGGTTGACTTTGTGTGCTGACGTGACTGGGCTAAGGGGTGCCCAGATAGCTGGGGAAGCGCTGCTCCGGGTGTGTCTGGGAGGGAGTTTCTGGAGAGACTGGCCTTTGAGTCATTAGACTGAGCCAAGAAGTCCTCAGTGATGCAGCCTCACCACCCCTGAGGGCTGGAAGGGAAAAGGCAGAAAGGGCTTCTTAGTCTGTTCCTACTGCTCCAGCAAAATACTGAGACCAGATCATCAGTAAAGGGGAAAAAAAAGGAGTTTTCTCCCAATTCTGACAGTTGAAGGTCCAGGCTGGGGGCTCTGGCATCTGCTGAAGGCCTTCTTAATGCAGCCTCACATGGTGGAAGGCGGAGGGGCAAGGGAGACTCACCCTCCCCCCAGCCCTAATCCCAATCATGAGGAAGGAGCCCTCCATCCATCTTAGTCACCCCTAAAGGCCCTCCCCCTTCAGACTATCACATTGGAACCCCTGAATATGGGAGGAGACACATTCAAATCACCTAAAAGGGGGGATGGCTTCCCCTGTTTGAGTCGGGTGCTACTGGTTGTGTTAGCTTTCCGCTGCTGTGACACAGTACCTGAGAAAAACTACTTACAGGAAGAAAGATTCATTTTGGCTCATGGTTTCAGAGATTTCTGTCTTAGGTCCATTGGCCTCATCACTTTGGGCTTAAAGCAGGGTGGAGCATCATGGCGGAAGGTCGTGGTGGAGAAAAGCTGCTATCCTACGGCAGCGGGGAAACAGAGAGAGAGGCGTGGTGGGTGGGGAGTGCGAGGAAGGGTACACTCTTCCAAGGGCATGCTACGACCTCCAATTAGGCCTCTCCTCCTACAGTTTCCACTACCTCCCAATAATGCCATCAAATCATGAATCCATCAATGGCTTAATCCACCCATGAGGTCAGAGTCTTCATGATCCCATCACTGTCCCGAAGCTGAAGGTCCATTTGGTATTCTGACAGTCTCCACTGCTCTTGAGTGAAGACTCCAATTCTTAATGTGGAATTTGAGGTCCCAGGTGGTCTTTTCCCAGCCTCCCGTGTCCCTAGCCTCCACAGCGAGCCTCTTCGTTTGCAGCCTCTCACTCTACGTTCAGTGATGGGATTCCAGGGGGCAACCTCTGCCTCCTCTCTGGACTTTGAGCTCCAGGGACAGAGTCCATGATGGTTTCATTTCCTTCTCCCAACTCAGTGCTGGACAAACGTGTTGAGTAAATCAGTGTGGGTGGGTGGTCTCTGTCACACATATCTGTGGGCTGTGTGTGTGGACTACGGCGCATAGACAGACCTGGCACCAGAGCTCCCTGTCAGGGACTGAGGGCAGGATGCAGGTGCGCCTGCCCCTCTAGGTCTTCCTAAGACCCCACACAGCACCTGAGATGGGCGTGACTTGTCAAAAGGTCAATCAATCTGCTGACCACAAGACATCAGGAGCAAGACCCCACCTTTGAAACCTTATCCCTGCCTCTGATGTCCGGCTATAAAATAAACCAAACGAGTCCTCCCGCTCTCTTTCCAACATGGAAGCTGACCCTTAAGGTTAAAGAGCCGTCCTGCCCCCGATTTGAAAATTCCGTCTGTGTTGTGTGGTTTTTCGGGCTTTCCTAGCTTAACCTTGCAGCCAGACCTTTTAAACCCAGTTTGTCTCCTCTGTGCGGTCAGGGGGAGAGGCCTCCCTTGGTTAGTGTGCTCCTCCCCCAACACCAAGAGCTGGACTCTGTCTCAGCCTCCTCTCAATCAAGTGCCTCGCCAGGGTCCACACCTCGTGGTCAGGAATAAACGTCTGTGGGAGGGAGGAAGAGAGGGAGGGATCTGAGGCTCAGGAGCTGCTGACTCAGCTTCCTGCAGGGAGAGCTGATCTGTGCGGAGAACGAGGTGGCTCCGCCCACGCAGGCATCTGGTCCCCAAACAGCCCGCCCCAGGCCAGCTCCCAGCGCACCCCTGGGCTGGTGCGTGTTTCCATCTGGATGCTGGTTAGTTGCTGCAGCCTCGCTCCCGCAAGATGGGCTGTCAACACAGGCGTCAGAAGCAGATCAGGGGAGAAAAGGGTCTAATTTCCCCAATTTGGACATAAAGAGGGGATTCTTTCTTTCGAGGGAGGCTGCTCACACGGGGAATTTGCAAGGGACATAGCAGGACCTGTTGGCTGTGCCGCACTGGGGCTGATGAGACACTTTGCAGGGATTGTCTGGCTGGTGGGGCTGATTGGCAGGTGCAGTTTAGTATAATGGTCTCATCAGAGCCACTTGCGAGACCGTGGTCCCCTCTCAGCAGATGGGCACCATCCTCGCTCCCATTCGGGTGCACCTGGGCCTGGGACCACCTGAACGGGATGCTCCAGGTCCCCAGGGCTCCTGCTCCACCCTGCCCACCACTCCCTGCCTGGGAGCCGCCTCCCACCTGGCCTGATTGCTGCTCCGCAGGCTCTGGGGAGAGGCTGTGGGGGGAGGCTGCCCCAGGAAGACCTTGAACCTCCTTGTTTAGTCAGCTTTCTTGCTGGGCTACTAAAAGACCCGCCTGCACGATTGTGGAAGAGAAAAGTTTTATCCAGGGAGGTTCCAGAGGTCTCCATCCATCGACAGCAGGCTCGAGGTGAGGCTGAACATCAGGCGGAAGAGTGGGGCGGAGGGAAGCAGCTCACACGGTGATGAGGGAGCAAAGGGAGACCCCACTCTCCAGAGACAAAGTGTATACCCCATAGCCACGCCCCAGTGGAGCGCCCTCCAGCCACACTCCCAGTGGAGCGCCCTCCAGCCACACCCGCAGTGGAGCGCCCTCCAGCCACGCCCCAGCCACGCCCCGAGTGGAGCGCCCTCCAGCCACGCCCCGAGTGGAGCACCCTCTAGCCACGCCCCAGCCACGCCCCAGTGGAGCGCCCTCCAGCCACACCCCCAGTGGAGCGTCCTCTAGCCACACTCCCAGTGGAGCGCCCTCCAGCCACACCCCCAGTGGAGCGCCCTCCAGCCACACTCCCAGTGGAGCGCCCTCCAGCCACACCCCGAGTGGAGCACCCTCTAGCCACGCCCCAGCCACGCCCCAGTGGAGCGCCCTCCAGCCACACCCCCAGTGGAGCGCCCTCCAGCCACACCCCCAGTGGAGCGCCCTCCAGCCACACCCCCAGTGGAGCGCCCTCCAGCCACACTCCCAGTGGAGCGCCCTCCAGCCACACCCCGAGTGGAGCACCCTCTAGCCACACCCCAGCCACGCCCCAGTGGAGCGCCCTCCAGCCACACCCCCAGTGGAGCGCCCTCTAGCCACGCCCCAGCCACGCCCCCAGTGGAGCGTCCTCCAGCCACGCCCCCAGTGGAGCGCCCTCCAGCCACGCCCCCAGTGGAGCGCCCTCCAGCCACGCCCCCAGTGGAGCGCCCTCCAGCCACGCCCCCAGTGGAGCGCCCTCCAGCCACGCCCCCAGTGGAGCGCCCTCCAGCCACACCCCCAGTGAAGCACCCTCCAGCCACGCCCCAGCCACGCCCCAGCCACGCCCCCAGTGGAGTGTCCTCCAGCCACGCCCCCAGTGGAGCGCCCTCCAGCCACACCCCCAGTGAAGCACCCTCCAGCCACGCCCCAGCCACGCCCCAGCCACGCCCCCAGTGGAGCGCCCTCCAGCCACACCCCCAGTGGAGCGCCCTCCAGCCACGCCCCAGCCACGCCCCAGCCACGCCCCCAGTGGAGTGTCCTCCAGCCACGCCCACCTGCCTCCATCACCTCTCAGTTCATCCCATCAGGGATCAGTTCACCCACTAAGTGAAGGCTGTGACCCCATCATTTCTCCTCCAAACTTTCTTGCGTTGTCTCCCAAGGGAGCTTGTGGGGGGCACCACATCTGAGCCCTAACACTGCTCCTGGAGAATCCCAGACCCAGAGGCCTGGGGATCCGGGACGCCAACTGCTGCTGCCCCTCCCTCCCCTCAGACTGCCCCCTCCAGCGCGTCCTGCACAGACTCAGAGGTGCTGGGGCCTCCAGGTCAGGGAGGACCCAAGATCACCAGGTCCAGCCCCTTCTGGCATGGCTGGGGTAAGAGAGGCCCAGACTAGGCTCAAGGTCACACAGGGAGTTGGTGGCAGTACAGGGTCTAGGACCTGATCTCCTGGCCTGTGACTGTCTCAGCTCTGCTTAGCCCAGAGGGACCAGCATTGTGGCCTCCTGGACTCTGGGGGGAACAGTGGCCTAGTGCCAGGGCCTCCTGGGGGCTGGAGCAGGCGCATCTCCTTAGAAGAATCGAACGGGCAGCTGATGCTACCCAGGAGCTCAGAGATGTCAAGGCTGTGGGTGCATCTGGGAAGCATTGGCTTAGAGAACCTGGTCATCCCAGAAAGAGGATTCCTTGGCGTGACTGTTGGCCTGACTGCACGCAAGATTCATTTATCCTTTCATTGCTGGGCGGGGGGGGGGGGGCGGGTATTGGGGACTGAACTCAGAGACACTTGGTCACTGAGCCACATCCCAGCCCTATTTTGTATCTTATTTAGCAACAGGGTCTCACCGAGTTGCTTAGTGCCTCACTTTTGCTGAGGCTGGCTTTGAACTCACCATCCTCCTGTCTCAGCCTCCCAAGCTGCTGGGATTACAGACATGCACCACCGCACCCGGCATCATTTGTTCTTGAATATTCTTTGATGCATCATTTCTGAGCATGCCCAGGTGCTGGTCTGAGGGGCCCTGGAGCCTGGGCTCAGGCAGAAAGGACATGGAGGTGACCACCTCCCCCCCAAGCCCCCAGTGTCCATCTGTGAGGAGAGCAGCGGGCCTGGAGTGCAGGCTCCTCGTCCCACCTCCGAGCTGCTCAGCACCTGTGAGCTGGGGAGTCCAGGGAGATGCATTTTGGCCTCCCCGGGCGTTGGGTCTGGGTCTCCAGAGAGTGAAGAACCAATCGGTTCTAGGTCCAGATACCCGAGAGGAGGTCTTCTGGGAATTGGCTCACAGGGTCACGGAGGCTGAGGAGCCCCCACAGGCTGTCCCTGAGCCTCACACCCTGGGATGTCAGTGTGGTGGCTCCATCCAAGACTGAGGACCCCAGAGCCAGGGAAGCCAGTGGGGTAATGGTCACACCTGAGGCTGAAGCCTGAGACCCCCGGTGCTGCTGCAGTAAGTCCCGGAGTCCGAGGCCAGAGTCTGGAGTTCTGAGGCCGAGGGTGGGGGGAGGAGGGTGTCCAGCTCTAGGGAGGCCGGAAGTCCCCTTTCAGACCTCTCCGGGCCCAGCTGGTTGGATGGTGCCCGCCCACCCTGAGGGCAGTTGGTCCCCACTCCATGCGCAGACTCACACCCCGTTTCCTCTGGATGTATCTCCTGGGCGCCCAGGAAGCAGCCTGAACCCATTCCCTGAGTCATCCACTCAAGCTGCTGCCTAGAACCACCTGCCTCACCTGCCCACTGTCCTTAGCCTTCCACACCCAGCCCAGGCTCGAGGGCTGCTCCGGCCGCTCTACGGGATGCTGTCCCTTCATCTGACCATGAAGAATGGCATCCAGGTGCCCTCCCAAAGCCCGGCCCCACCCGGGGAGTGCTCAGCTGCCTGCCTGCGCCTGCCCCTGAGACACTCAAGAGCAATCTCACGGGTGGTGACATTGTGACATGAAAATGAGTTGCATCCACAAGGAGCTCAGGCCAGACGGGGAGGACAGGAGGACCTCAGTTGCGGGACCTCTGAGCAGCTGCAGCTATAGAGGAGGACTTGTTCCTCGTCCCCTCTGGTCTTGTCACTGTGTCAGGACAAGCTCTCTGCTGGGGTGGGGACACACCTTGGGAGACTCTGATTCTCCCTGCTCCGCAGGACACTTAACCTCCCTGAGACTCAGTTCCTGTTGTGACAGATGGCACGAGGCTACTTCTCCCAGTTCAGACAGAGCCCCCGACTCTGGGCCCAGCCTGTCTCTTGGGCTCCTTCTCAGCCCCACCCTGCTCTTTGGTCTGAATCTGCTCCCAGGCAGGGCACAGCCTCTCCGGTCTCCGACCTCTGGGAGTGAAGACCAGGGGCCCGGGAGCCCTCCAGCATGCAGGCCTGTCCTCTGGATCCAGGCCACGACTGGGGGCCCGCGGGGGTGGGGGGGGCAGGCCCAGGGAGAGCTCCTCCCTGCACCCAGGCAGCCCTGCTGGGGCCTGCGTCTCTGGACGGGGAAGAGGAAAGGCCTTGCAGGGAGAGCTGCCCGCCTTTCTGGGGTAGAGCAAGATGACGCAGGGGGACGGGGACCAGGCAGAAGGACGAGACCAGAGGGCGGAGCGAGCGGCACGTGCGAGGTCCCAGCCCCCGAAGGCCACAGCTCAGGAAACCCAGGGACCCAGGACAGAATAACTGGTGTGGCCCACAGGAGGCGGGGTGTGGAGGGCAGCAGGTGGGAGAGGGTGGGTCCCCTGGAGGCCTTGAGCCTGTCTTCAAGCTCAGTTCGCTGCTGGTGGGAGGATGGAGGCTGAGCCCTGCAACGGTGGAGGCCCGGAAGCCACTTGAGGGACGGTGACCCTAGGGTGTTGGTGTGGCAGGTGCTCCCTTCCCAGAGTGTGGCCCATTCCCGTCTCGCCTTGGCTGGACAGCAGAACCTTGGCCTGGGCCACACTCCCCGGTCACTGTGGCCAATGAAGTGCAACTTGTCATACATTTTCAGCAGTTTGCTAATCCATCAGAACTGGGCAGCAGCTAGTGCGTCTCAAAGTCAAGGGGAGAGAAGGATTTGAGGGAGGTCAGTGGGTCCCAGCATCAACCCGGGTTCGCGCCTGCTGCCTGCAGTGCTGCGTTAATCACCCGGTGCCTGGAATGTCACTTTGCCATCTGAATGCTGCTCTTAGAGTCAAGTCTGATTTCATTGCCACGACTTCCGCCGAAGTAGGTGGTGCGGTCTGGGCGTGGCAGAGTGTGACCGCGCTCACAGCTGCAGGAAGGACAAATCCACACAGTGGGGAGGGCCCCTGAGAGCCTCCAACATCCCCTGCATGAGCCCCCCAGGTGACCTCGGTGCCTTGCAGCTCCTTGGCGCTCCCAGGGTGCTGGGGTCAGATTCCCAGACAGCTCCCTCTAGTGGCATCTGTGACCTTAGGGGACTAGGAAATCTGAGGTTTTCTAAAAGGGAGAGAGAACACCACCAGCAGGCAGGTCCTCCAAGGCGGGAGACGGGAGATGGGAGCCCCAACTCAGAACAAAAGGATGAGGGAACAGAGAGGCAGGCATACCCGAGGATGGAACCCTGCTCCCACCCGCAGGGCCCTGAGGGAGGGAGCCTGGGGACGGGTCTGCGCTGCTACATGGAGCCCTGGCACCTGGCCTTATCTTGAAGTCTGCTTTAACAGTTTGCTGATGAGTGAGTGAGAGGAAAGGGGTTCTCAGGAGGAGACAGAGTATGGGCAGAGGGGACTCACTGAAGGTTGACCCAAAGCAGAACATCAGTCATGGCAGAGAGAGAGGCAGTCTGGGTGCCAGAGGTGAGATTCTAGGCACCCGATTCGAGGGGTTTTGGAAAAACTTATGGGTAGTATTTAAGTATGTTCACAGGATTTTGGAGCCAACTTCCTGTTGCTGGGCAAGTTACTTAACCTCTCTGTGCCTCAGTTTCCTCATCTGTGAAATGGGATACGATAGCGGTCCTCACCAAGATGGTGTGAGGATTAAACCTACGCAGAGGGCTCCCAGCAGAGCCCTGCACCTGCAGGAGACCTCCCCCACACACTGGCTTTCTGGAGCCCAAACACCACCGGCCTCTAGAGAGCACTCGGAGTGCGCCCCGTGTCACAATCCGCGTCTGGATGCGCCCTGCCTGGAGAGTTAGCGCTGGCACACACAGGAAATCTCCCTGGACTTGTCTTCTAATATTTATTTTAGAAACTGGAACATGCAGATAAGGCGAGTAGCCGGTGCTGGAACTGTAGAATAAATTTACATTTCCTAAGCCGCAAGGAGAGGCCCATGTAACTGCTTCCTGAGCTCAGAGAGGGGAGAACGCATTCCCAGTAGATGGAAGTTTCTAGCAGGTGCTTCTCCGGCAGCAGAGACTTTCACCCCGAAAGCTCAGTCTTTAAAGACTCAGCCGTCCTCCAATCTCAAAGTCCCAAGTCCTAGAATCTTCACTTAATAGAGTCTTAAATCTAAATCTTGAGTTCAAAATCAGGATATTGGACTATGAGGTCTTAAGTATATTTTATCTTAATTGAATCTTAAAACTGCAAAATATTGAGTCAGGATCCCAGAATCTGAGCCTCATGTCAGATCAAAGAACTGCTGGATTTCCCAGATGGTAACCTTCAGCTTGCGGGAAGCATCCTCTGCAGCCAGGTTCCCTCCCTGGTGATCCAGCAAGTGGCTTCCAGGTCTCAGATCTCACACTGGTGTCACCTCCAGGAAGCCCTCCCCAGCCCCTCCTGACCAGAGCCGAGCCGTCATGGGCTGCCTGGCTTCATGTGCACGGCAGGCCAGCTCTGCCGCGGACGCCGGAGAACATTTATTTTCAACGATCCTCTTGAGTTAGCCCTGTGAGCCCCCAGGTGACGGTTGGGCCTGTTTGCTCACCCTGTGTCCCCAGCACAGGGCCTGGCATGGCAGATGCTCAAACACCACTTACCAAACGAATGAGTGTCATGAGGGGCTGGTGGCCCGGGCCTGTGTCCTTCCCCCAGGCTGCAGGGAAACTCCCATTCAGCTTGTGTGCCCGCAGAGCTGGGCGTCAACAACCATCGGGTCTGGGTAAGTGGGACCCTAGTGAGCTCGCAGGGTGGAGGTGTGGGGTCAGAGGTAACTAGGAGCTGGAGCCCAGTGCCCCTGGCCCACGCCAACTGCTGCCCACAACTGTCCTTGGAGAATGGCTGCATGGGCCAAGAGAGCTTGAGACCCTGGCAGCCCTGTTGGGGGACTCCTTAAAGCGCCCCCCACGGGGATATGCTTCAAATCAGGGCTCAGGAAAGAACTGTCTGGGAGGCTCCCTCCTCCCTGCCCCAGCCTCCCTGTGGACCTTGGGGAGGGCACTGCCCCCTCCCCAGCCTTGCATTTTCTTCTCCTTAAAACAGAGAAAAATACACTTGCCCCTAACTGCAGCCAGAGATAGGGTCTGAGTGATGGTTGAGGTCCTTCCTGGACCCCCCTGAACCACACCCCCCGGGAGGCTGGCAGGGAGCAAGGTCTGTACTGAGCTCTGCCAGGCCCCAGGCTGCCACGCTGAGAGGTGCCCCATTGGAAGCAGAGGCTTCGTTACTGAGCAAGTTTCCGAAGCACTGATTGCATTGCCTGCTCTCTGCATTTTTAAACTGCAAAACCAACTAGGTTCTTGGCAGAGGGAAGGGAAGCAGAGCCCAGGTTGGCTTTGCAAACTCTGCCCCTCACGGTAGCCACAGCAGGAAGTCACAGCACATGGCCCTGACAGGGGGACAGCCTTGTGGCAGCATCAAGAGCCGCAGAAGAGACCTCTGAGGCTCACTGGGCAAGACCCCTCTAGAGCTGGCCCATGGAGCCCGGGCTGCAGCCCCCTGGGGCAGGTGAGCTGCAGAGATGTGGGTCAGACATGGCCCAGCTCCCCGTGGTGGCCAGAGGTGGCCCCACATCACCTCCTCTCCCCAGGAACTTGGCCCTTTCCTCATGCGACTCCATGCATATTTGGGCAAAGCCCCTGGTTCACTGCTGTACCCGGGGCCCAGGACCAGGCACCTCCAGCAGGAAGGGGAAGCAGGAGGGAAGTAAGGAAGAGATTTCAGCCTGTCAGGAGGAAGGACGTCTGCGTAAGAGCTGCTCTGGGTTGGTGACAGCTTCGCAAGGGGCTGGGTTTGCTCTGCCTTTTGAGTGTGCCTGGAAAGCTGGGAGACCTGTGGGTGGAGGCCAGCACTGAGGTGGGCGTTGCTTGGCCTGGCGGGTCTGCACTTAGATCCCTTCGTCTGCCCCATTCAAACCTCCCCTTGTCCCAGGCAGAGGCTCTGGCTCCTTCTCTGCAGGCTCTGCTACCTGTTCCACGGGCTCGCAGTCCAGCTGCTGCCCCCCCCACCCGCCACCCCAGCTGGAAACCCTGGGAGCAAGCAGCTTGCTCGCTGCGTCTTGGTCTCATCTGGAGAGTGGGGCTAACAATTCTGCCCCTCCAAGGGGGGGCGGGGCGTCTGTACAGAGATCCATAATCGTGTGCCCTCATGTGGGCCCTTGTGCCCTCTGTGCACGCATGCATGCGCCTGCACACACACACACACACACACACACACACACACACACACAGCTGATAAAAGCTCCAGGCTCCCTGGCCAGGGCATGCACCAGACAGGATGCATCAGAGATTCCTCTGGAAAGAGCTGGGCAGCCCGACTCTGGTGGCGAGGGTGCAGCCCGGACCCCATGAAGCCTTCTGTCCAAGAACACCAAGAGGGAGATGGGAAGCAGACAGGGCGTGGGGGAGCCGGGGAGGGGCAGAGCCCCCTTTCCTCTTTCTCCTTCTCTAAAGGCTCACGGCTCCGCCCCAGCGGCCGCTGTGTTTTAGCCCAGGGCATCTTAACCCCTCAGCACCAGCAGAGGGAGAAGGAGACAAAGTCAAGGGCATCGGGGGTACAGGGCTCATCCTGGGTGTGCCAGGGAGCAAGAGCCCAGAGGGAGAGCTCCTGCTCCCGAGGGTTGAGGGTCCCAAGGGTCCCGAGGGCGGAGGGGGGCACAGGCAGGGGCTGGCAGTAGGAGGGGGAAGACCCGGTAGGAAGAGCGGCTCACCTGGAGCAGGGCGGGCGTCTGCACCCCAGGGCCCTGAGCCCCGTTTCCTCCTGCCTCACGTGGAGGTGAGCGTGGACCTGGGTCTGCGTGTTCTGTCCCTCCCCCATTCTTACCCCCCGCTGTGAGTGACGTGCCCCAGGGGAGTTCCCTGCCCAAGGCCCCTGGACATTGGCTCCTGGGGAGCAGGGACTCTTCCCTCCAGCAGGGACACGGGCGGTGCTCTTGCCTGGACCGAGCCAGGTCACCTTTCACAACCTGCCCAGTGAGTCTGAACCTGGAGTCTCAATGTCCCGGCCCCAGGCCTGCCTCAGTCCCCGGTCAGCACACACCAAGGGCTGAGTCAGCCAGACCTGGGCTCAAATTGGGGCCGGTGTCTCAACTTTGTGACATAAGACCTGTCCCTCAGCCTCCTTGTGCCTCACTTCCCTCTTCTGCGGGTGAAGACAGTGGCACCTCGTCACAGGTCACTGCCGAGTGCTGCAGAGGCCCTGGGCGGTGCCGAGCAGGCCCCTCCTCCCCCTCCTTCCTCGGCACCTCCCTCCCCTCCCCCTCCGCTGCCTTCCTCCTCCTCCCCTTCCTCCCATCCTTCTTATCTTTCGCTGCACATATTGAATTTTATGTAATTGGAATCATACAATTTATTCAGCTATTCAGGGTTTTTTTAAAGCTCACCATACATCATCAGCGTTTCCCCACGTTGCTGAAAATTCCTCAAAAGCATGATGTTAATAGCCCCGTAATTGCGCCTCATTTAGATGTGCCATAATTTACCACGCTGTCCTCCACTGCCAGACACCCGGAGGGCTGCGGGGATCGTCTCCCACGCAGCAGCCGTGAGGAGCATTTGGGCAACGCTGACGAGCCCTAGCCACGTCCTCAGGCAGACTCTGTGGCAGGGACCAGGGCACCAAGGGCCTGATCTCGGGCTCGGGCCCTCAGCACCCAAGCGCTTTCCTGGAGTGGCCCCACCGCCTCCCCCAGCAACGCTTGAGGACGCCCGTCTCCCACAGATCACTGGGTGTCCGTCCAGGGAGCCTGGAGACCAGGACAGGGAGCAGCCTGCGGGGCGGGGTGGGGGGAGAGCTCCAGGCAGAGCCAGAGGTGCTGGCCCGTCCCACCCGCCCTGTGCCATGGCGTGCCCCTCCCCGTTCCCTGGGAGAGCAGCTTCCCAGGAGTCTCCCTGCCTTTGGTCCCTCCAGTGCCCAGAACACTGACCAGCACCCAGGAGCTGCACGATGGCTACCAGGTAAAACCTGAAAGGCCAAGTGCCCTTTGACACACACGCACACATACACACACACACACACACACACGCATGCACAGACTCACACACATGGACACATGAACAGCATGCGTGCACACACGGACACACACGCACGCACTGTCACACAAATGAACACACATGCATGCACACAAATGAACACACTTGCACACACATACAGTCATGCACACACATGCATGCACATGCACACATTTGTACACATGCACACACAGAGACACACATGCACACACATGCATGCACACACATGCACACACTGACACACATGCATGCACACACACTCACAATACACACATGCATGCACACACATGCACACGCATGCACACGCTGACACACATGCGTGCACGTGGCCACATAGGCGCCCCTCTTCTTAGCCCGAGCTCCTTTTACTCGTACTTCTTTCCTCTGTCCACATCCTCCTGAGGACAGCAGAGGAGGGCGGGGAACAAGGTGGCTCTGGAGCCAGATTTGCTGGGTTTGAAGTTACTTCGCTGCTCTGCGCCTCAGTTTCCCCTCAGTAAGACTGGGGTGACAGAGCCTGTCTCAGAGATTTACTAGGGGTGAAGTGTCCTCCCCCTTGCTCCAAGTAGGAGTGGGGAGCCTCCTGCTGGTGGGCAGGCGGCCGGGGAGTCTCTACCACCTGCCCGGGGGCTTTAAGGCTGGGCCTCTGCCGGTGGAGGACGGAGGGAGGACACCTCAGGGTCCCCTGAGCGGCGCTGCCTTTGCAGGTATCCAGCACCGAGTCTAGTGTAGGATTCCAGGGCTCCTTTCTCGCCCTGGGGACCTGGTGGAGGCCTTATGATCTGCCGGTGCGCCCTGGTGGCAGCCCGACCATCCGCTCTCCCCAGAGAAGACAGCTGCCTTGGAGGGTGGCCTGGACCCCACAGTGAGAGGTGTGACGCTGGTGACATCAGGGTGTCTCTGTGCAACACGGCCTTGCTGACCCACCATGCCCTGGGAGTCCAGCAGGGACGTCAGTGTGCGAGGGACCCTGCAGATTGGGGGGTGCCATCCCATCCAAGGAGGGCGGAGCAGCCCAGCTCAAATTCATGCAAGAAGACATTGGGGTCTGGGGGGCCATATTGTTCTAATTTTCTGGAAGCCAAGAGTGAGGTTTTATTTTAAATCTGGCAGCTTATTTTTGGTATTTTATATAAAAAAAAAATTTTAACTTTGAACCAAGCAGATCCTGTTTGCAGACTAGCCATGTCCAGAGGCCACCTGTCCTGACCCTGGCTACCTGACCCTTTCTGACCCTGGGCCTGGCCTGCGAAGCCCACCCCAGGTCTGAGTCTGACAGGCCTCTCCTGCAGCCTCTGCACCTGACCTGGAGCTGTGGCCACACTGGCCATCCACAGGTTTCCTTCCTGGGCCAGTGTGGTGCCACGGGGAGGGCATGGGCTTCAGTATCCGTTCACCGATGGCAGCGCTGGACCCTCACAGCTGGGTGGCCTCGCTGAGCTTCAGTCCCTTCCTCTGTAAATCAGGGTGAATGCACCACCCTACAGGGTCCCCAGAGAGCCCAAGACACTGATTCATAGGTGCTGGCCCAGAGTGGGGGCCCTGGAAGTGTGACCTCTCTTCCCACTCACCCTGCCGTGGCTTAGCTATGGTTTGTCCCCCGGGGACTGCGTGTTGGAAGCTTGGTTCCCAGTGTGGTGATGTTAAGGGTGGAAGGGTCTCTCAAATATGGCGCCTGGCCTCGTGGGAAGAGGTGGACGCACTGGGGCGTCCCTCAGAGCAGATTAAGGCATCCTCCTCGATGTTGGGGGTTGTTATAAAAGAACAAGACTGGCTCCTCCCCACACTCTGCCTTCCCGTCTTGCCATGTGATCTGTCCTTGCATGTCCTCCTGCCATGATGCCGACCTCCATGACACAACACAGCCAGGGGCTGCTTCTCCAGAGCCAGCACCATGCTCTTTGGACTTTCTGCCTCCCAAACTATTAGCCAGACAAACCTCTTTTCTTTATAAGTACTCAGCCTTGGGTATTTTGTTACAGCAATGGAAAGTGGACTAGTCATTCTCCATAAAGAACAAACTTTCTGAAAGCTGCTCATCTCCTCACACTCCCTGCGACGAGGACACTCACCCGACCTTCTTTCCCTCCTCTCTCCTTCTCCTGCACTGCAGCCTCATGGCTCTTTCAGCCTCCCTGGCCCCTCTTTCCATCTGTCCCTTACAGGGGCTTACCGTAATTCATCTCTTGTATATAGAATCCCATCTTGGTGTCTGCTTCTCGGAGGACTCAGACTAAGGAGGTAAATAGTCTGAGGAGTGATGTAAGAAAAAGACGGCAATCAGGAATTTGGGCCTGGATCACCCACCCCAGGCAAGGAAGAGGCCACCATCTTGGTAGAAATTTGGGCACAGATGCCCCTTGGCATAATGGGTGACTCAGTTGCTAAATATTTGATCTGAAGTTACCTGGATGAATGTCTCGGTGAAAGAACACCCTGTGGCAGATGTAGGGAAGACCCGGGTTCAGTGGCCGAGAACTTGGCATAGCATGGTGAGACCCTGGGTTCCATGCCCAGCACTCCCTTAAACATGGGGTTCTTAAACATGAAAATATGTTTAGTCTTACTCTGAATAAAAGATCTGGGAAGGGGTGGGGGACAATGCCTACAGACGGTTACTTCTCTACCATCTGCCAAGATCATAGGCATTTTTGCTTTGTTAAGAATTGAGCTTCTAAGCTTATTCAGCCCTGTCGTAAGGAGTCATGAGGGACCGGAGGCTTCAAATAAGTCCCAATGGCCAAGAGAAGCAAAGAGCCTGCGAGGCACTCAGAGAGAGGTCCTTATCTTCCGCAGGGAAAGGACAGACTCCTCTGAAGACGAGGAAGAGCAGGCTGTGCTGACAGGCAGACCGTAGATCTGATTGCTAGAGTCACAGAGTTCCCGGGATTCGAAAGCTCAGACATGGAAGGTCTGTCACAGTACGGCCGGGGTCTCCGCGGGGGAATCCGAACCCTGGAGCGTGAACAAGGACGTGTGAGGGGAAGGGCCAGGGCTTCCGCTGTGCTGAAAGGTGCTTCAGAGCCCTTCCCACGGGGGAAGGGGAGCCCCTCAGAGCCCCACCGGCCTCCTGTTGTGGTTGCCGGGGGTCTAACTCCAGCATCATGTACCTGGAGGCCTGCAGGGTCTGATGGGGAGGGAGGAAATGGTCCACCAGGAAGAGCAAGGATCAGCCAACGCTTGCTGCAGGAGCAGGTAGCGGGTTGTAAATACGCGATTAAGAAGACACAAGATTGAATGAACAGAATTCACTGACCCGGGGCCTCTGGGGCACTCGGGATTTAACAATCTATCAAGAACCCCGAGGATGGCCTGGGAACAGTGGCGGCCTGTCTCAACCACGTGGAAATGCCCGGCCGCCTTGGCAAGGGTGGTGGGAAGAGTAAAGAGACGCCGAGTGGCACGGGCAGGCTGGGCGCGTTATGTTCCACAAGAGGACCCCGAGGTCACACCCTTCACCAAGCCATGGGGAATGCTGCAGTCGGGCTGGGCCAAATAACTGGGAGGTGACCAGCAACTTGAAGGTTGAAGTGGGAACAGCTTTATTACAGAACAACAGTGGCATATATACCCAACTGATTACACACAGCTTGACTCAGTCAGCATCATCCAGATACAGTAGTCAGCCAATAAGGAATCCTCATCATCTTAATGGCTCGGTGGCGTTGCCTCACTAACCACTCCTCCTGGCAAACTGCCAGGCGCCATCTTGACTTGGCTGTGGCCCTCAACATCTCCCCCCTTTTGTTTAATTAAACAACAAGTATGTGGTTTAGGGACCGTGCCTGTTTTAGGTTGTCCAATACTATATATGGTCCTTACCCGTCATTGGATGGCCTGACCTGAAATCGTCAGCCTCGTGGCTTGGGTTGGTACCATTGTAATTGGATCTTACCCGTCTTTGACTGCCGGCCCAACACAGCCATACTTGTGGATCTGTGTAATCTACACAAACTCCATAAACAACCTGCCACAAGCAGAAGGAGGAGGATACAAAATGCCACAATTCCAAGCCATTGACAGCTCCAGGTGAGAAACCCCTGGAAAAACTGTACCACTGATGACACCATCAGCAAAGATACCGTGGTACTATTAAGAGTTACAATCTGTTGTCTCAATAGATTAGTTTCATAAAGCACAGAAGTGATACACAGTCCAGGTAAGTTCTGTAAGCAGCTCAAAGCAGAGGAATCCACCAATAGGTCCATTCCTTCTCGAAGCAAATCGACTCTTTGGTTGAGCATCAGAATTCCATTTCTAAGATGATCATCAATAATGTCTTGTGTTTGTAAAGCTTGTGCCACTTGTTGAGTTACAGTATTTATTGATGCGGCAGTTTGTACAGTTTGTGTGATAGCTATCGCAGAAGCTGCAGCAGCAGCAGCAGCAGAAACAGCAACAGCTGTGATGATGGAAGCTGTAATTCCGAAGTCTCGTTTGGTTCTCAGTAATACTGGAAATTCTTCTATTTTTGTCTTCACAGGCACTGGAATGAAGGTAGGAATTCTGGCAATGATGGCTAAAGAAAATTGTGTAGCATTCCAGCAGGCACTAAGAAGACAGTTTTCTGAACAATTTACATTATCCTGAACAGAATTATTAGATATATAATGAAAAGGAAAGGTGAAAGTAAACAAACAGGAGTTTTGTTCACATTTTAAAACAATTCTTGTAAATTTCTGAATTTAGGTAGATTATTTCATAGACATCAACATTTTTTTTGAACACCTAGAAAAACTTGTAAGCTTAATTTTAAAGACATCTTTACTTTTACCCAATTTAAATTGAACTGTTTAAATCACTTGAATAAAAGATATTTGGATCTTTTTTTTTCATGAGTGCTCCTCATATATCTGCCAATTTTCATATCATGTGTATGACATATGGACATACGCACATACAGACATACAACACATAGCACAAGTGTGCACACATA
Organism: Callospermophilus lateralis; assembly: GCF_048772815.1. NCBI lineage: Eukaryota > Metazoa > Chordata > Mammalia > Rodentia > Sciuridae > Callospermophilus > Callospermophilus lateralis. The sequence goes on along the minus strand of NC_135311.1, from coordinate 122,884,820 downwards.
ACACAATAATAAAGGCCTTGTAGCTTTTCACAGGTGAATTCTCCATTGCAATGTTTAAAAACTCCACAGTTGATCAAAAAAATAGAACTGATCAGAAAAACATTAACCTAGGTCTGTATGAGCTCAAAAAATAAAATTGAAAAAAGCATCCTGGCTACCACCTGGGTTTGACTCTTCTTTTGATGTCTCATCCTTCTTCCTGTAACTTGCATATGGGTTTGAAGGTATTCCCACAAGTAAGCCTCAAGGTTTTTTACATTTGAAATAGTCCTCAATGGTGCTCATTATTCATTACCTCCAGGTGTGGGAGAACCACTGTCGCAGATGTAAGGATAGCTAAACTGGAGTTATGGTATCAGCTGTTATGGATTTGAGCCAAATCATCTTCTTTTTGGTCTGTAGAAATTGCTTTAGTTAGTTTCTCTGGAATCCAAATTGGCTGCTGTTCTCCCTGTGGAAACACACAAATAGACCCCCGACTCCAGACAATCACTGGGTCAGCACCTTTAATGATAATAACTGTAAGCTGATGCAGCTGTGGTGAAAGCTGTAAAATACCAAAGCATCTGAAGGTAAATGCTATCACCATAATTGAAAACTGGAGTTCAGCTGTTATGGATTTGAGATATTGCTAACCCTGCATTTATAAAGCTCAGAAGGCTTGAGAATGGTGGATTGCCCCCCCCCCCTTTTTTCAAATTAAACAGGGCCAATCCTGAAGTGGACCCTGGGGGGAATTTAGCCCTCTGAGTCCCTGCTAGCTCCTTGCTGGCAAATTTTTATGCTCCCATCCAAAGCTAAAATGTTCAAATTTCTCATTTCATTATTTTGCCAACTTGAAGGGGGCTGTTTTCCTCAGGCAGCGCTGGAAGGCTATTCTCTCTCCCTACTACTGTCCCCTGGCAACCTCAGATGGCCCCGGGGAGTGTCACGGACTTGAACTGCCACCTGGCCGCCCGGCTCGAGGCAGTGGCATCCTGCTCCCCAGGTGGGGGGTGGGGAAGGGCCAGAGGCCAACGCCAGCTGGAAAGTCCCTGCTGAGCTGTGATGCGCTTGTGCACGTGGTGGCAGCCGCCTTGCTGCGCCACTTCACGCACCCTCCGGTGGTTAGTAGCAGCCTCCTGTTGTAACTCCTTCCCTGATAGTCCTTCCTCCTCTGAACTTTCTTCCTCTTTCTGACTAGAGTTCCTGGGCTTTTATCAACGTATGCCCTAACTGTTCTTGGTTTTACTGGGGTGCCTCATTCCTTTAGCAATTTACTTAACACCCTTTCGGTTTGATTTTTACTAACTTCTGATCCCATATTTCCATAACAAAGACCACACAACACACCAAGATGAAATAAAACAAAAACCCACTGTATCAATCTTCTCCATTTTCTTGAAATGGCCATTCGTCCTCTTGCCCTATCTGCTTCCGCAGGGGTGAGTAGCTTTCCTCCCGTCCTATCTATTTCTAGGGACAGGCAGCTTTCCTCCCATCCTATCTATTTCTAGGGACGGGCAGCTTACTTTGTCACTTATCCCTGAGTATCCCGGAGTTCCCCATACGGGCCACCATTTGCCACAGTCCGGCTGGGCCAAATAACCGGGAGGTGACAAGCAACATGAAGGCTGAAGCGGGAGCTGCTTTATTGCGGTACGGCAGAGGTATATATACCTAACTGATTACACACAGCTTGACTCAATTAGCATCATCCAGATACAGCAAACAGCCAATAAGGAATCCCCATCATCTTAATAGCTCGGTGGCGTTGCCTCACAAACCACTCCACCTGGCAAACTGCCAGGTGCCATCTTGACTTGATCGCAGCCCCCAACAGGGGGACACACCAGTGAGGGGGCACCGTTTCACTAAGACGTGCCTCGGTGGCTCTCCCGTCATTTGGGGGTATGGGGACCCTGAAGTTAGATAGGCTGGCCGGCAGCTCTTACCCCCAGAGTCGAAGGGGTGGCAGTGACTAAAATGAGCAGGAACAGGGACACCAAGGGGGCCGGGTGCGTGGGAAGGTGTGGAGGCAGGGCCACCAGGCTGCTGCCCCATATGCGTGACCAGTGGGAGTCAAGGGTGGGCGTCCAGGGGGTGCGGCACCACTCGGCGGTAAGAAGGAACGATGGCGGACACTTGAGCCACTCAGAGGCTTTCAAGAGCTTTCTATTGAGGAGGGAAAAAGAAGCCAATCCTGAACTCTTGCCTACTGTATGACTGCGTCGACGTGACACTCTTAACGTGACAACGTCGCAGACATCGAGAACAGCACCGAGGCTCCCAGAGACTAGGAATGGTGGGGTTGGCAGGGGGTAGGTGTAACCTCTGAGGGGTAGGACCGCGGGGGGGCGTCTTGGTGGTGAGGGGCTCCTTCTGATTTTGATCGTGCTGTGGTTACAAAAATCGACGCATGTGGCCAAACAGCACAGAACCAGGCACCCGAAGGGTATCAGTGTCGACTCCCTGATCCTGATATTGCACTGGGGTTTCATCCATGGGATCTACTGGGGGAAACTGGTGCAGGGTACAGGGGGCCCCTCTGCTCCTTCCAAAACTTTATGTGAATTTATAATCATCATAACCTCCAAAGTTCCACGACAGACAGGAATGGAGGAGACTGACAGAACTCAGCCCAAGAAAACACCGTCATCAGGTGAACCGTTATCGGACCTGAGCCGACTGCCACATCTGGACCCCAGGGGAGAGACGCCAGGACCCCTGGGCCTCTCGGCAGCTGCACACCACCCTGACCCCCCATTCCCTCCCCACGCACTGGAAATGGGGGTAGAGGGACATTTGGAGGTTACTGGGCATCAGGAGTGCTGGCACTGGTGTCTGGAAGACTCCGAGGGTCACCACGGTCCCCTTGTTAGAGTGCTGAGAATTCTAGGAATGGAATTCTGGCGACAGCCTGGCTCTCAGTGGACACGCGGGGTCTGGAGAGAGCTGTGTGTGGCCCGTCCCCGACACACGTGGCGGTTGGGTAAGCCCCCGTTTGAGTCTCGAGCCTGTGGAGTAAGAGCCATCAGCGTGAGGACGCCCAGCCAAGAACCTCCGGAACCATCTCTGACCCCGACAGGACACCCATTAAAAACAGTCTCCCCTGGGCGGGTGGCAGGAGGTGGTGACCTGGAGCCACCGTGAGGGATCTAGCGTCCCCGTCACATGCTCATGTCATCTGCAGGTCACACAGATCTTGGAAAATGACCTTTGGTGGCCCCATGTTAGCAGGAGGCTCCTGGACTGCAGGTGGCGTGCGGGACGCAGGGTCACTGCTGGAACCGATTCGAGAGGCCCCCACACAGCTGTGAGTTTAGGAAGAGACGATGCGTGGCAGCTCACGCTCACTGCGCGGACGACAGTCTGTACGCACAGCTCTGCTCTTCTGAGCTCTGCCGCTTAGCAGATCCGGGGCCCCAAGGAAGAATTCTCTTGCCGGGACACACAGCAAAGATTCCACTGAACGACAAGTTCTGGCGTCACCATGGTGCAGGGCCAATAGCTTGGTCAGCGGGTGGAGGGAGGGGCACTTTTTTGCAAGGGGGGCAAAAAGGAAGACATGTGGAACCCAGCTGGGACCTCAGACACCTGCTGGTGCTCCCGGGTGCCGCTGAGGCTAAACAATGACAGGTGCGATCGTCCTGGCTTCACAAGGGTATGATCAGCAAGCATTCCATGGTCCTCGTCCCCAAGAATAAAGAATTGTCATACCATCAGCATGAGAGGATCGCTGTGAGAGAGAAGATTCCAGAAAACATAGTGAAGGAGGATGAGTGAATACCATCTGTGGCCTAGAGTCCACATGCAGGATTTGGATCTCAGTGTCCCTTCAGGAGGGGAGGCTGATGGGAAGTGTGGAGGCCTCGTTCCTGTGTCAGTCAGCTTTCTGTCACTGTAACAAAATGCTGGAGATAATCAACTTATAGATTAAAAAAAAGGATTATTTTGGCTCACAGTTTTGGAAGCTGCCGTCCGTGATTGGTTGGCCCCCTTGCAGGGTGGCACCCCATGGTGGAGGGGTTCACAGAAGAGCTACAACACTCATCTCGCAGCCAGAGGAAGGAGGGAGAGGGGCGGGGGCCACTGTCTTCTTCCAGAACATGTTCCAGTGACCTGAAGACTTCCCGTCAGGCCCGTCTCTTAAAAGCTCCACTACTTCCCATTAAGGCCACACAGGTGACCTTGCCAGCAGCAAGGTCACACACCAGCTGTGGCCCCTGGACCTTGGACCTCCAGAACCATGAGCCCAAATAAACTCGCTCGTCTTAGAACTCACCAGCCCCTGCTGGCTGCTGTGGCCCCGACCTCCCAGGGCCGCTCCCAGCCTGGAAGTCCTGGACCCACAGTGCTGGTTCTATGGGGCCAGGGTGTCCCAGGGGGTGCTAGGCTGGACAGCTGTCCCTCCCAGTGGGGCCGGGCCCTGGTGGCAGGTAGCGTGGGTGGAAGAGCAGAGGGAACAGCAGAGACCAGGCCCTGCGCGGTGCGCTGGCAGGCAGGTGCCCAGCTCCCAGCGGCTGGGTTTGGGGCAGCCGGGAAGTCCTTGAAGGGTCCCTAGAGCCGCTGGCAGGAAGGGCCTTGGTGGCCCTCCACGCCAACCACCTTCGTTCCCAGAGGGGACGGTCACCAGGTCCTATGGCCTGGTCGTGACGGGGCTTGCCTGCCGCTCTGCTGTCTGCAGAGACAGGATGATCCCTTGGGGACAGCTCACCTCTGTCCACGCCTCTCCAGGGCCTCGCAGGAGCCCAGGCCCAGTGGCCAAGCAGTCGTCCTTGTTCCTGGGGACGTTGGCCTTTTCTCAGGATCGAGGGACGTGCAGCCCCTGCCGCATGGAGCCACGGAGCCCCTGGGAGCAGGCATGGGCTCTCCCGGGACTCTGTCCTTGATGGGGACAGCCTCGGGCTCTTCCCCCTTCACTGAGATCCAAGCGCCGTCTCCTCTGAGAGTCCCCACGGCCTTCAGGGCCAGTGCCATGGTCCACACCTGACCGCCAAGGAAGTCTCGAGAGGTCCAGTGCCCTGTCCAAGGTCTCGCAGCTGGGGAGGGGGAGAGGGGGCAGAACCCTGCCTACCCCACCTCTTTCCTGGGCCACACAGACCTTTTAAATATGTCAGAAAATAAAGAGAAAGAGCAGCCAAGACACCGTCCCTCTCCCCGTTCCTCCCCAGGAGTGGAAGCAGGTGATGAGGGACCTGGGAATAGGTTGCTGAAGTCCAGGTCTCTGGACGGCAGGAACGGAGGGAGGAGAAACTGCAGATAGACCAATGAGGGGCACAGCGGGTCAGGGCTGGGACTTTTATAGCAAAAAGAAATGTGTTTGAAATCCAGCTCTGTGACTTGCTAGCTGTGTGTCCTTCCGTAAGCCCTTGACCTCTCTGAGCAAGTTTCCCCAATAGGAATAGCATCCACTTCACCGGGTTATCCTATCATAAACCCTGAAAAAGTGCCCACCACAGAGCCCTATCCATGTGTGTCCATGAGGGGTACACTCCTAGACGCCCAGTGGATGCCGGAGACTGTGTAGTACCAAACCCTCTATGCTGTATGTCTTTCCTGCCTCGTCTTCACGGGATTTACTGTGCCGTTGCTATGTGCTCCAGAGAGTGCAGAGCACTGTCCCAGGCAGGGTTTTCTTGTCTGAGCAACATGGAGTGCAAGTGCATCAAAGGAAATGGAGACGCAGTTGCTGTTGTGATCCGTCGGCTGCTCCAACAGGAGGCACAGCTCAGAACACCCTGATGCAGTCAGACCATCGCGCCGGTCCCTCCGGTCCCTCCGCTCCTCCCCTCAGCTACTTCCAGCAGCCCACCCACCCACTGAGATTCACACCCAGCACATCCACACGGACCTTGGGGAGCTCCCAGTGCCACCTAATTTGTTTACCAGAGGAGGAAACGGAGCCCCGAGAGGCTCAGGCACTTGCTCAAGGCCGTGGAGTAAAACATGGGCACCTGGCAGTAATTCCCCCTTGTTCACGGTTTCACTTCCCAAAGGGTCAACAGCTGCCTAAAAATATCAAATGGAAATTTTCAGAAATAAACAATTCCTTGATTTTGAATATCAGGTTGTTCAGGGTAGTGTGGTGAAATCTCCCTCGGTCCTGCCAGGGCACAAATCATCCAGAGTTTCCACGCTGTATACACTACCTGCCCCTTAGTGACTCCATAGCCAACCCCACACTTTTTCTCTCTGCACCAGGCTGCCTTTTGCTTACACAGCTTACCTCACTTAATTCTCCTATGAAAACCCTCGGAAGTGGAAGATAGTATTTCCCAATTTACCTACAGGGAAACTTATTCAGAGAGGTTATATGCTTGCTGGAGGCCACACAGCTAGTGAGCAACAGAGTTGGGACCAGAGCACCTTCTAGGTCCTGTGCACCTGAGCTTTGGGAGTGCTCCTGTGTGGGCAGAGTCACGAGTGGAGGCCCAGATTAGAGGCTGGCTGAGTGGTCTGGAGGCTGCTCATGAGGGGATAGTAGTTCTAAACCCGGAGGATGGTTTGTGGTTCCGTTTTGCCATCTGCTGACTGATGACGTGAGTGGACGTCCCTGGGCTCATCTCTTATTGTTGAACTGGAGTAATATCACCTATCATTCACACCCACTCAGGTTCTGCTCCCTCCTTTTGGTAACTGCCCTCCACTACCGCACACACGCTGTCCTCAGGGAACTGAGCGTCACCTGCCACTAAGGCCACAGGGTTCTGGAAGGAGCACCAGCCACAGAGCCACCTTGTCCCCTGAGATGTTTATGAAGGGCCCAGCCTGGGCCAGTCACGGTGCCCACTCCGCACACATGACAGGGACCAGGAACGTGTGACTAATCTGTCCCTGTCCGGGCGTTTGGAGAGCAGCGTCCTCTTCCTCCAGCTGCCGATGGGACGCTGTGAAGCTGGGGCTGTCAGTCGGCATCTCACTTCTCCTTTCCCTGCTTCCTGTTGGGGAAGTTGAGCAGCCTGGTGAGGGGGGGCGGGGAGAGGGAGAAAGAATGGGAGAGGGAGAGGGAGAGGGAGAGGATGGGGCTCCTGTGGGAAGTCAGTGAGGGGAAAGAGGGAGACAGATCCAGTGGCTGAACTGAAACTCCTGGATGCAGCTGTGCCTGAAGCTGCTGTCCCCCGGTCCCCACTTGTATCTATCACATTTCCCACCTGGTGAAGCCAGTTTGATTATTTATTTATTTATTTATTTATTTATTTATGTCATTTTCTATCAAAAGAATTCCAACACACACACTTATTTTTGGTATGTTTTCAAGACTAAATTAGATAATTTAAGAGAAGGGCTTAAGGCAGCTCACAGCACATGCCCAGCAAACAGGAGCCTTTCCTAACGTGTTTCTCGCCAGCCGTCCGTCCAAGCCCTCTCCAGCCGGGCGTCCCTATGACGTGGCCTTTGCCCTGCAGCTCAGCTCCTCACACAGACCCCTCTCGTGGCTCAGGTCTTAGGAGCATGTCCCCTCCTCCGAGGGACTCTCCCTGACCACCCACAGGTGGCCTCCGGGTTCCTTGCTGGGCACTGCTCTGGATTTCCCACAGGCTTCAAGCTCTGAGGACGCTGCCCCCTTCCCCTGGGCTACCCGCAATGCCTGCATGTGTATCAGTCAGCTGTTGCCGTGAGACAAACCAGCCCCCAAATCAGTAGTTAAAACAAAACCCAGTGGCTCTCACTCGTGGATCACAGTTGAGCCAAGGGTCAGCTAATCTAGCCAGGGCTTCACGCTTCAGGTCTGGCTGGACTGGCTTTACCCTGGGCACAGTTCTGCCACAAATGTCACCAGGCTGGTGAAAAGACTCCAGCTGTTGGGACTCTCCCTGCCCTGCCAGTCCTGCTGTAGCAGGCTCAGTGCCCACCATGCCAGCCCTCCTCAGGGCCCTAGATGTGCCCTGGCCTGCTGAGCGTTTGCAGGGGAGCGGTGGCCTCCCAGTGGGGGCCCTCTTCAGGAAGAACAGGCTGTTTCCTGGGGTGGAGTGAGAACGTGCCCAGACCTGCCATTCCCACTCAGATCAAAGCGTGCAGAGCGATTTCCCCGTCTGTTTTCGTTCCGTGCGTTCTGGTGGAGATGGCCCAGCCCCTGGCCACCCTGGCTGCTCCAGGCTCTTCCCTGCAGGGTCCTGCACTGCCCACCCCTCTGGCCCCGTCCTGCGTGCATCCAGGTCTCCCCGACACGCCCCCAGTCCTCCGAGACCCTCCTCACCTCCCCTTCCACATTGATCTCAGAACCGTCGCTGCTGCACAGAGATAAGGCCTTTTCTGAGAACGTGCTGATGAGGGGCGCTACAGAGCCCCTGCCTCTGATTCGGCCCACTCCTGGGTGGCCTCTTGGAGGGAGCCTTGGCGAGTTTGAGTCCTAGGCCCCCAAACCCCTGTGCAGATCGGGGACCCTGGGTGTCAATCAATCGCGATTGACAGCCACTGACACCTGAGCTTCTCCCTCAGCTCCCGCAGTATGCGTGGGCCATGGGGCCCCATCTTCCGTGGACCCCTGAGAGGCCCCGTGGGGCTGGCCGAGCAGATCTGGCTATTCCAGTGGGAGGGGGGACCAGCTGCCTGGGGTAGAGAATCAGAGGACAGTCACACCCGGAGCCCGTTAGCTGGCCACCAGTCCCTCACTCCCCTGGTTTAACGGGTGGCGAGGAGGCAGAAGCCAACCAGGTCTTGTCCCCAGTTGAGGGACATCCCCACCTGGGACCCACTCCCTGGCCCCTGCGACTACTCCCCTCCATGCCCCCCAGGCTGAGCTCGGAGCCGCCGCTGGGAACACTGCGTGTGCAGGAGGCGGGTGGGTGTCTGGCGGGTCCACACGGGGTGGTGGTAACCGAGAGCCTTTTCCCGAGACCTGAGGTGCTGGGGACGCTCCTAGGTGGAAGCTGCCCAGCTGTCGTCCTGCTCATCTGGAGACTGAGTGAAACTCACCGGCTCCAGCGACCCTCTCCCTGCCCTGGCCAGGCCCTGTCTCCCCCAGGCTCGGCCCCCCCTGAGCTGCCAGTGGCCCGCCGCCTCCTCCACTCCTGGAGGCCCCGAGGACCACACCTCGACTCTCCTCGCTGAATTCTCCTCCAGGCCAGGGCTGGGAGTGTCCCCCCGGGGAAGGCCACCTCTGGACACTGCTGGACTTCTCCCCCAGGAGGATGCCCGGCTCTCTCCAGCCGCTCCCTCCTGACCTCTCTGTCTCCTTTCTTCAGTTCCGTCAATACCATGGTCCAAGGTCCCTCTGGCCAGGCTGCCCACACCTCTCCCGTCCTCGGCCCCAGGACCAACCCTCCGGAGCCTCCTGTTGCCTCCCTCCTTCTCTCCACAGCGTGACCCCCTCACTCAGCCGGGCTGTCCCTGGGGTCCTGACAGAACAGGGGGAAACCAGAGGAAATGTCGTCAAATATGACAGAATCCAGGGCCGCCTTGAGAGAGCGCCACTCAGAGGTCGACGTGTCCCAGCTGGACTCAGGGCCCATTCAGAAGCGCTCCGGCACCCGCCTGCTCACCGCTGCCGAGGGCGGCCCTGGGAAATTGTCACGTAGACACATCAGTTTATTGAGCCCACGCACAGGGACGGGGCTTCCAGTGGGTGAATTCAGTCATCGTGGGGGATCCTGGGTGCCTGTGGCCTGGCTGAGGGCCCCCGAGTTGCCCAATCTGTGTCTAGCTTTGATCTCCCAGGGGACAGGAGCCCAAGCACATCCAGAATACCCTGTAGACAGGACCTCGGGACGGGGACAGCAAAATAGGACTTTCCAAATGAGGAAACTGAGGCCAAATGCACAGAGTGGGTGGCGGCCCTGGGACCCGAGCCTGAATCCAGACCACGGCCCTCCCCGATGGTTTGTCTCAACAGCAGACGGGGAGGAGCCCTGCTGACGGTACAAGCAGCCCAGACCCTGGGCGCCTTCAAGGCAGGGCTCCCCAGGGGGCAGGACGGTGGAGCCCCGGCTCTGGTGCCAGCCACCTTCCAAATGGCTCCCTTCCCGTGGTCTCTTTCCTCATCTGTGCGAGCTGACGGCCTGCAAAGTTTCTTCTAGCTCCCAAAACATGCTACCGTGGGCCCCAGTTTCCTGAAGCACTCTGCTTCCCAACATGCAGCGAAGAACACAGGAGGTAAAGCTGCTTAGAACAGCAGTGTGACGTGCCTTGGAACAGGACTGTCATGGTCCCCACGCTTGCAGCAAGATGACACACAGGGAGGGGCCAGCCCACATCTGAGCTGCTGGAAAGACCCCCCAGGGGGAGCAGATGCATTAGCTCCCGGAGTCGGGGAGGGGGCTCAGCTGGGCCACTCCATCTGTGCTTGGAGGAGCTGGAATTTTCTCTGCCAGATGGGGGTGCTGGGTCTTCAAAGCAAAATCCCCTGAACTGTCTTAAGAAACCCCAGGGACTCACGGATCTCAGGCTGCTTCTCAAGGGAAACTTGGATGTTGTGTCCCGGGGGCAGAGACATGGGGTGGGAAGCAGGGAACAGAGAAAAGACAGAGAGGAGGAGGGGCGGGAAGAGAGAGGACAGGTTTCTTCTGTGGTGCAAAATGCCAAAAGCACGCAGCGTGACCCCCAGCGCCAGAAACGCCTGGGACCAAATATGAGATCATGACATCGGCGTAAATAATTGAAGAAAACGCATCCGACCCCCATTTCCATTTCTATAAGACGGGGGCTGGGAACGTGCCGCTCACAGGGACAAGGCTGGCCAAGGTCTCAGAGAGCCCACCTGGCCCAGGTAATTTGCAGCAGCAGCAGCAGCCGGAGGTCTACAGAGCGATGCTACTTAGGGAGGGAAGCAGATCCCGTCCCAGGGGTGGGGATGGAGGGAGCAAGGACCCCACGGCGGGGAGCAGAGGGGGTGGGACCACACCAAACAAAACCTGAGGCGGTGCAGACCTGCGGGCTGTGCAGAGAGTGAATGCAGTTAACCAGTTTTCATTATGTGAACGAGAGCGGGGATTATTCATGGATGTCTACCAGGGATTACATTAGTCGGGAGAAAAGTTAGGAACTCATGTTCTAATAGCAGCTGTAATGAGTGTTGTAATAAGGAGCTGAAGGCCAATTTCATCTAGTAGATCAATCAAGTGGAAATTCCGTGCAGCTCTGTGAGTGGGTCATTTTCCTGTATGCAAAACAATGGGTGCGAATGTGACAGCCCAGAGGAGGGGAATTCGCTCGCCCTGCCTGGGAATGGCAGCTCCGCCAGGAGCCATTCAACCTTCTTTGGGCCTCCCCAGACAAGTGATGGCTTCAAAACTCCATGGGGCGGCGGGGTGAGTCGCAGAACCTGGACCTAAACTCCTTTCTGTCTGGCACCAAATCTGAGTCTTTGTCTAGGACTCGCCTAGGCACTCCCCCTCCCCCGCCCATGCCTAGCAAATCTGGGTACTGCAGTGGCCCAGGATGGAAGGGTGTGGGTACCCAGAGAAGTTCCTCTGTAATGCTGCTGGGTGGATGTGACATATAACCAGGAGCTGTGACTTTTGAAGCCAGGAAGCAGGATCACCTTTAAATCTTTTAAACTGAAGAGGTCCTTAGAGATCCTCGTGCCCAGAGCTCAATTTAAATATGAAGAAACTGAGGCCCAAGGTCATGGGATGAGCAAGTGGTGGAGTCAAGGACTCGACAGAGCCAGATGGCTCTGATCCTTCCCCAGCACCTTGGCCGCCATGGCCTGACGCCTCTCCCTAGTCCTGGGTAGGACTGGAGGGGTCCAGACCACGTGCTGTGTGCATGTCACGAGCTGGACCAGGCAGCCTGTCATGACCTGCTGACACCATTGGTCAGAAGATGCCAACGTGTCCTTCCCTCCCTGGGCCCCAGGGAAGCGAAATCCCAGGTGCCCCTGAGCTGGGCCGGCCGCTGTCCGTGGTGCTGAAACAGGTCCCAGCGCTTCAACATGCGTTTCGGGCTCCAGTTCCACATTCCGCAGCCACCTTTTGACAAAAGAGTGAACCCCAAATATAGTAAGGCCTAGGAAGTGATTTCTCAAGTCACGTTCACCCCACTGTCATTTACAGCAATAAAAAATGAGGCATTTTAAGTGAACGGGTCGGTAACTTTTGACAAAGGTAAACCCACATGGGTACGCCATGTCAACCGACACCTGGAAGTGCCTTCACCCCTCCCCATGTGTGTGACATGATGGGGCTGGAGAGGCCCAGGGGATGGCGGAGGCCCAGGGGGGGAACGTCAGGGTCCGGGAGTCCTCCTAGTGATGAGGAGCTTTGAGCTGAGACCCAACAGGAGCAGGTATTAGTCAGGCAAAGTCGTGGTGCAGGAGGCTCCGCATGTGTATTTTGGGTTTATACTACTTATGTGCCGGACTATATTTAGCTTTGTGGCTTCAGAGAAGAAAATCTCTTTACCTCCCTGGAATCGCATCTCACACAGATGCTAAATATCTTTGAGCCATCTGGGCTCACAGCTCTGTGGGCAAAATATCAGCCAACCTTTCTTCCCCAGGACCGTGGTTTTCTTCTTCAGGGGCTACATCAACAGAGAGGGGGACCCAAACAGGCTCACTTGCCCTCCACCTGGGGACAGAGAGCATCGAGCTGGTCTGCTGAACAGTAGAGAAAGCCACTTTGGCCACCGAAGACTCTAAGAGGTGATGAGAAGAAACAGACCTGAAGTGGCTCCTGGGAAATCTGGGAGGACCCCACGTGGATACATAAACAGGCACCCGCACACCCCAGAACATGAGCATAGTGACATAGTGACGCGGGGCCCATGTGCAGAAGTGCATGGCCTCCGCGACACACGCACATATATTTGTACCACATGTATCCGTGGTGGGCACCTCAGGATGCCACCCAGCTCCCAGAACTCCGAAAGCTGTGAGCCACTGCTGCACGTAAACCCTGGGAACCCAATGAAGTAGTCAACTGGGAGTGTGAGAAGCCGCTGCTACTCCGGGCCCCTCAGGGCAGGGACTGGCTGGTCCCCGTGTCCTTCCAGGTGTCACAGGTAGGGGGTGGGGCCTCCTCACCTGTCCAGGAAACTCTTGGGGTAACAGAGCCCCAGAACTTCTGACCCAAATAGCCTGAAGCCCACATCCCAGACCTGGGGGTGTCTGTCCCCTGGGTCTGTCCTCTGGAAGGCAGATGCACTTTGGTGGGCACCAGGCCTGAGGGGCGGCCCTGGGCAGCTGTTCGTGTGGCTGTGGGAGGAGTTTGAGACCAGGCACTCTGGGTGCCCACATGCTGCGAGGCCACCGCCTGTGGGGTGGACCTGGGCTGGGGAGGAAAGGAAGGGGACCTTGGGTCCCAGGAAGTGGGTTTAAGGAGGGTCTGTGGAGCTGGGGTGCAGCTCAGTGATAGAGCACACGCCTGGCCAGGCCAGGTCCTGTTCATCCCCAGACCAAATAAACAACAAATAAGAGCTTGTGTGTCTAGGGCCCAGGATCCCTGAGGCCTCTATGCAGATGGTCTCAGACATTCCTACCCCATCAGACCCTGGGAGTCCCCTCCCGAGGCTGTCCAGACATCCATAGTCTGCACACAGACGCAGGCTGCTGAGGTGGGGACACAGGTGACCACACAGGTGACCACACAGGCCTCTGAGTTGCTTCCCTCTCATTGAGCTGGACAGACCCTAAGTTTGCTTACAAGAGAAAGCAGCTGGGGAGAAGAGGGCACTCGGCTGCAGGGGGCCGGGCCTGCGGGCAGGGACTGTAGCAGGAGCCTGAGCCGGGCAGGCGCAGCACCAGGGAACGGGACAGCAGGCTGAGGACCAGGGCAGGAGCACCAGCGCAGCGTGGGGAGGAGAGGCCCTGGAGGAGGTGGTGTTCCCGGGCAGGAGGATGAGCCAGGACACAGCAGGGGCCACCGGCCCCACCACTGGCTGGGAGGAGGGGCAGGCACTCTGGGTCTGAGGAGGTAACAGGGCCCCAGAGCAGTGTCCTGGAGACCCCAGGTGTGCAGAGGACACTGAGCACGTGGGTCTCCACCTTCCCAGGGCCTGGGCTCGGTGATGGTGCCTGGGCTTGAAGCGACTGCTGGCCTCTGGTCAGCGTCCGGAGCCCCTCCTCCGTCAGGCGATCCCTCCTTCCCTGCCTCCTTGGTGGCTGAGGCCATTTCTCTGTGTCCAGCCAAAGCAGTGCCCTTCATGAAAGTGATCTGAGCAGCAGCCGAACCATTCAGGTCCTGGAGCCCTGGGGCCAGAGGGCCAGCTACGAACACCTGCGTCCCTGTCACTGCCCGTTATTAGGTGAGGTCTCAGGGGGCTGATTTGGGGCACTGGGGTGGTGGGGGGGCTCGGGTCTGCTCTTTCCCAGCTGAGAGCTGGGGTGTCTATTTACTCTGAGGAGCCTCTGCCGTGTAAACCCTGGTGCCCCAGTGCACCCCGAAGCTGGTGTGAGGACATCGGGTGCTGGATGGTGCAGCCCAGATGCCAACCTGTGCCCTCCCAGGCCCGGTGTGCCAGACCTTACCTGCAGGGTGTGCTGTGGGCACAGCTGTGCAGCCCTGCCCCTTCCCAGGGGGCTCCCACCTCCACACCTGGACCTGTTGGTGGCTCTATGAGCCCAGCCAATCCACAAGCCCCAGTGCTCTCTGTTTCTGGGTAAGCGCTGACCACCCTGAGCCCCTGCCCCACGCAGGAGGATCAGGAGGCCCGAGTCCGGGCTCCGCCTCCCAGCCCCAGCTGGTCCCACTCTGGACCCGTGGGTTTGGAGGGTAGTTGTCCCTTTATCAGGCTTGCTGGGGGACTCCGAGGCATGGATTGCTCTAATCAGCAGAGTGGGTCAGAGCTGTGCCCTGGGCCACTTCTTCCCAAGATGGAGGAACAAATGGAAGAGGAGAGACGGGGGGCGGGGGGCTCTGCCTGTTGGTGTCTCACCTACTGTCACGGACCGAGCGGTGGCAGCAGTGGGTGGCCATCTTCCTCTTGCCTTGGTTCACCTGCCCTGGGCTCCTTCCGTTCCTGTGGCTGCTGTTTTCTGCCTTCGTTTGAATGAACTGGATCTAATTTCTTTGCACCGCGTGTTTATCAACCCGCCGTACCTCTGTGTGTTGTTTTTGCTTTCCTTTTTAAGGGATGGACCCAAGGATGGCAAAAGGCACCCTAACTTCCCACCCTGCAGCTGGAGGGGTCCACTCTGTCTCTTCTCGCTGTCCTTTGGGTCTTCGTCGCAGCACGTGGCACAACAGCCACAGACACCGTAAATGCCACCAGGCAGGATCCTGTTCTCCAAAGAGTTGTCTGTATCTTAAAGAAAATAGAATGAAATACACCATCTTCTACTTGTCTACACAGGGATTTTTTCTGGGGTTCTTCTCTACCTCCTTGAGTACTTGAATTTCCATCCCTTTTCTTTGGCCTACGTGACCTCCTTCAGAATTTCTTCTACTTAAGTTCTATTGCTAGCAAATTATCCCAGTGTTCTTTTGTCTGAAAATGCTTTTATGCCGCTTTTGATACTCGTTTCTGGTTATAGAATCCGAGATTGACGGTTCTCAAAGTCGCAGTTCCACTGCCCTCCGGCCCCACGGCTTCTCACAGGAAGTCGGCAGTCAAACGTTCCCTCCCCTCTGTGCGCTGCTGCCCGTCTCCTCTGACTGCTTTCAAGATGTTTTTTTTTTTTTCCTTATCTTTGCTTTTCAGCAATTTGATGGTAATTCACCCAGGCATCATTTTTCTTCAAATTCATCCACTTGGGGTTCGCTGAATTTCTTCAACCTGGAAATGTTGGTCTTTCACCAAATTTGGGGAATATTCAGCCAATATGTCTTCAAATAGATCTCCCCACATATCTCTCTCTCTCTCTCTCTCTCTCTCTCTCTCACACACACACACACACACACACACACACCCTTCTGGGACTGCAGTGCTGTATATAAGGTGTTTTTTTTTCAATGTTACTCTATAGATCCCTGAGACTCTGTTACTTTTCTCATTTCAATTTTTATTCATATGTCCGTCAGTTGGAAATTTCTATTGGTATGGTTTCTTGATTCTTTTATCGTCAATTTTTGATTAAGCCATCCAATGCTTCCCTAAAACACAGGTAGAATATCCCTATCCAAAATGTTTGAGACCAGAAGTGTTTTGAATTTCAGATTCTTTCAAATTTTAGAATATTTGCATACGTACAATGAACTCTCTTGGGGATGGGACCCAACTCTAAATACAAGATTCATTTACATTTCATGTGAACCATATATTCACACACACACTATATATATGCACATATATATCTCCTGAGGGTAATTTTATATAATACACATATGTATACACATATATATTCACACACATATGTATGTATATGTATATATATTTTTTAAATAATTTGTGCATGAAACAAGACTCATGATGTGGAATTTTCCACGGTGGCATAAGGTCATTGCACAAAAGCTTTTGGATTTGAAGCATTTCAGATTTGGGCTTCTTCTATTAGGGATGGATTGTAATTTTCAGTTCTACCATTTCCATTTGGTTCCTTTGTACCGTCTTTGCTTCACTGCGGGGATTTCCAATCTTTTCATTCATTATACAGAGTGCATTTAACAACCTCAAGTTTGTGCCTGGTCGTCGTAACATCTGGCTCATTTGAGACTGTTCTCCATTGATTCCCCTTTTCCTGGTTTTGGTTCACATTTTCATAGTCTTCCTTGCTCTGGTGACTTTGAGTTGTACCGATGGGAGAGAAGGGTGTTTCTTGCTTTGCTTTGTAGAGACAGAGGATTCTTCCGGAAGGGAGTGGCTCCTGTCTGCTGGCTCAGGGACAGGTACAGTCAGAGCAGGCGGGAGGCCCTTTCCCAGCTGAGGTTTCCTAATGGGGCTCTTAGCTCCTCCTGGACCCCCACTGCAACTTGATCCCAGGGCGGCAACTAGGGGATCCCCAAACCCAAACCTTGCCGTGGCCTCCCTCTCCCTGGCCTCCACTGCCTTCCCAACGACGCCCCTTCTCTTAAGATAAAGGTGGCAGGGATCCCACAGCCGAGCAGCGGGGGCAGGCGCCCTCCTTCCTGGAGCAGGACCTGCTGTGCTCCGAGGCCAGTCAGTGCCCAAGTGCAGGTGGCCTTGAGCTCAGCCATCCCCTCGTGGATGTCCTCTGTGACCTTCCATGACAAGTCACAGAGGGTCCCTGTCTCTGCACCTTCAGGGACCCTCTGCGCGCTCCCTTGCTGTGGCTATTACCACTGCGGAGTCACACTCATCAGTGGTGTGTCCACCACGCTGGGCTGTCCACCCCGCGGGGTCAGAGACGATTGCTCTTGACTCTTGCTGTAGTCCCCAGGGTTTGGCACAAGGTAAGACTTGATAAACTCTTGCCCAGAGGCTGGGTGGCCCCACGTTCTCCTCCTGTCAGTTCTGGGCCTCACATCCCTGTAGGAATGTGATCCAGCCCCTCAAGAGCGGCCTGTTTCAGGCAGAACCTCTCATTGCAAAGGACCAAACCCCGACACCACCAGCATCTGTCCTGCAACATGAAGGAAGCCTGCCGAAGACGGCACTGGCTCGGGGGAACGCAGAGATGACAGATGAGAGGAAGGATGGAGCCCAGTCCCAGCAGAAACCAAGAGGGTTTCACCCTGTGTCCTTCAAATGTAAATGTCAATTCCCTTTGCCTGATCACTCATGGCATTATTAAAAAAAACAAAACTAAACATACAATAATGGCAGAGGGGAGATGGGTTGGTCAGACAGGAGCGGAGGCCTCACCCACCCCAGCAGGAAGCTCTTAGGCTCTGCAGGAACCGCGGGAGAAACAGCTCACAGATGACAACCGATCCCCTCCGAGGAGCAGAACTCAGGGGGCGAGGGGGCGATGTTTCCCACGATGCCCCTCTGTGCTCTTGTTTTTAAACCCTCTGCTGGAGTCGCTCTGCAGAGGGGAATCGGGACTCCGAGTCAGGCACATAATGCCATCTCGGCTCCTGCCACTCCCTTGGCCGGGAGCCCACTGACTTTTTGTTTTATAAAAATAAAGCTTCACACTCCTAACTAAGGAAGTTAAACACTAAAAGCCACATATGTTTATCTTGTCGAAGTGGTTGTGTTATTAAAGTTTAAAAATAGAACCCTCTTCCCTGTGTTTAAGAAAGAAAATGGCTGAGACCGAGCTGGACGCTGTGCCGGGGACCGTGGCAGGTGTCCCGGTCAGCTCTTTTGCTGCTGGGATCGAAGGACCCCACCAGAACAACTGTTGAGGAGGAGACGTTTATTGGGGGGCTCACGGTTTCAGAGGTCCCCATCCATAGACAGCAGGCTGGATTCCGTGGTGAGGAATCCAGGTGAGGCAGGACATCTGAGTAGAAGAGTGGCAAAGGGGAACAGCTCACGTGGTGACGAGGAGGCACAGAGAGCCACTCCACTCACCAACACAAATATAGACCCCAAAGCCACGGCCCAGTGCCCCGCTCCTCCAGCCACTCCCCACCTGCCTTCAGTCAAACTCACTGATCCCATCGGGTGACCATTTCTCTGACTGGGCTCAGGCTCTGGTGACCCCGTCATTTCTCCTTTAAACCTTCTGCAGTGTCTCGTGTGGGAGCTTGGGGGACACCTCACACCCAAACCCTAACACCAGGAGAATGCTCCTTGGAGAAGCAAGGTAGGACAAGATAGGACACCAGTGACGGGCTAGACCCCTGGGCAGGGACCGTCTGAGACGCTCCACTGCCTGGGGGAGCCTTCCGGGACCCAGGTCAAGGGCAGTCAGTGCCCACGTGCAGGTGGCCTGAACTAGCAGGTGAGCACCCCCAGTGTGGGTGGAGGCTGTTGTGGTGGACATCAGCCAGGTCCCTCCTGGCCACTCTAGCTCCTCTCATGGGGTTGGGAAGCCACTGGCAGAGCTTACCCACTCCTGCCTCCCTCCAAAGTGGCCTTCCCCATGGCAACTTATCGTTGGGCAGATCTCCTGGAGCAATGGCAGCCACTATGTCGCAAAGAGTGAGGAGGTCTTGGGGACTGACCTCTAAGGAGCAGGGACACAGTCCTGATGTGGACAAGGGGCCACCCTCTGGTCACACTTTCTTCCCAATTTCCCCTGGGGCAGAATAACCTCCCCAATTGACTCTATTTCTGCCCTCCAGACAGTCCTCCCAACAGCCTGACCTTCTTCCTCTGCAGGGGTGAAAAGAGAAAGCTGAGAACCCTACCAGGCCTGGGCTCGGAATGTCCATGGTTCTAGAATGTTCTGTCTGTGAGAGGAAGAGTGGACTCACTTAGATCTTCTGTCCTCACCACCCAGCCCAACACCGCATGTGAGGGGAACATTTGAAAACTATTCATTAAATGAAGTAATGCAACCTAAGATTCTATTATTCTCCGTGTCTGAGAGCGAGCTTCTAAGATTCTGTGGCTCTGTGAAATTAAAACTTTAAAATGTTATTTTTTACCAAGGATCTGGCCTGGCAGGGAGGGTGTGAGATGGGTCAGTTGTGGGAACTGCTGCTCCCCGGGTGGAGGGGGGCTCCTGCGCCCGCGGGGCTGTGCCAGGGCCTCTCCTCTGGCCCTGCTGACCGTTCTCCAGGCAGCGGCCTCAGCTTCTTCCTGCCCGGCCTGCTTCCCTCTGGAGTCGGCCTCAATCGCAGCCCTTTTGCAGAGCCTTCTGTTGTCAGGAGCAGAACACAAATAACTTCAGCAAAAGGTGTGACGACTGACAGGCTCCTGTCACTGGGCCAGGCAGGACGTAAGTGGCTTCTGGGGGGCTGACGGCAAGGCCTAGCCTGCACCCTGGGCTCCATCTCTTCCCTCCTGCCTCAGAGCCCCGCTCCTCCCTGGGCTTCTGCACTGGGGGGAGACAGAGCCCCAGGCTCCAGGGTTCAGGCTGTGACCCCGAGGAGCAGGGGCCCTTTCTCTCCCAGTGTCCTCCTGTCAAATCCGGGAAGACACCCGACCCCTGCAAGCGGACTCCCCTAGGGCCTTGGTGCTGGAGAGGCAGATGCTCAGATGTCTTCCGCATGGCGCAAACAAGGGTCCCGCGACACCGCTGCACCCAGGAGCTCGGGGTTAGAGCCAAAGCCACTGGCCCTGCCTACTCTGCCCAAGCGCCCAGGGCAGAGGCAGGTTCCTCCGCGAGGCCAGGAGCCCCGTGGGCCTCACCAGCCCCTGGGCTCTCCACAGTGGCCAGAAGAGAAGGGAAGGCTGGGGAGCCAGAGGCCAGAACTCACCAGGGCCTCCCCCAGTGCCCGGAGCTGTCCAGTCTCTGGGCCTCGGCTGGGCTGCCTCCCGGGCTGGACAGAACCAATCCACAGGAGAAGGTAAGTGCCAAGGTTGAAAGTATCCACCCCTGTCCCGGCTCCAGACAACAGTGGGTGGGGGCTGCGGATGAGCCACAGAAGGAACCAATCAACAGCCGCCCCTGGGCGCACCCACCAATCAGGTGAACTCATCCGCTCGGCAGAGCCCTCATTGGACACTGACCCCTGCACCTGCTGGAGGACAAGGGGGCTGCACTGCTGTGTCTCCAGGTTCCAATGACCCGAGGCTGCAGGGCCCTCCCCCTTGGAAGCAGCCAATCTCCCTCCCCAAGGTCCTGGAGCTGAGGCCACACGGGCGGACCTGCCTGACATTTTTTTCTTTCTTTAAAATGTTTTTTGTTGTCAATAGACTTTTTTACTTTGTTTATTCCTATGCCGTGCTGAGGATGGAACCCGGGGCCTCGCACCCGCCAGGCAAGCGCTCCACCGCCAAGCCCCAGCCCCAGCCCCAGCCCCAGCCCCAGCCCCAGCCCCAGCCCCAGCCCCGTGCCTGACATTTCAGTGGCACTCGGGCTCATCAAAGGCTCCAAGTGTCACCATCTTCCTGGAAGTCCTGAGTGGGAGTAAAGACTTCTCAGCACCCTGAGCATGTCGCCCTGAGACATCCCTACCCTCTCCTGCGGAGTCACACAACTTGGTCCCCAGGAGTGCTCCTGGGGACCCTGGCCCCAGCTGTCCCTCATTCAGGAACTCTTAGGGTATTCAGTTAAAAAAACAAAGCCCAGTGCAGCAAAACTGATGTTCTCAAGTCTGGCTGACGTGCAGTGTGCAGACGGAGGATTCTGACATGGTTTCGCGGGTGTAGACAGAGGTCACTGTGAACATAATGACCACATTCATCTTCTCCCACAAATTCCCACCTCCCCATGGCCCACCTCCTCGCCCGCCCTCAAGCAGCCCCCAACTGCTTTCTGCCCCTGTGTGCGTTAGATGTGGGGGTCCCCCGGAAGCTCGCTGAGAGGCCATGCAAGAAGGTTTGGAGGAGAAATGATGGGCTCTAGGCTCAGCCTAACCCTCGACTTAATCCCCGGTGGGGTTCCCTGAAGGGGGTGGGGTGGGGATAGGGGCGTGGCTTGGGGTCTACATCTGTATCCGCAGGTGGAGTCCCCCCCTTCTTTGTCACCACCCGGGGAGCTGCTTCTCTGGGCCACCCACTCGCGGGATGCTCAGCCTCCTCCGAGGCCCTGGGGGCTGAGCCCGCCTTCTATGGGCTGAGACCCCTGGAACCCGAGCCCTCCGTAGGGTGCTCCTGCTCTGTCGCTGTCTGCTCAGGTCCTGTTAGTCACAGCCGCGAAACAGAATGCTCCTGGGCACTCCTTAGAGCCCGCGTAGACTCCTGGAGCCGCTGGGACACTAATTCTGAAATCATCCACAGCGTCCCGTGTCCCTGTCCCTTGCTCCTGCTTATTGCTGGGGAGTGTTCCCTTGTCCAGCTGCGCCAGGCTGTGCCCACCCACCACCTGTGAGTGGGCATGGCACTGTGACAGCGCAGCCATGTAAGGAATAAAGCTTGGTAACCTGTGCAGTGACTGTCCCGTGTCACATCCCATCACGGCCCCGGGAGCCCGTGACCCTCAGCCCTAGTGCGAATCTGGGCATGAACAGCCCTCTCGGTCACAGACACTCTGGTGGCTTGGGACTGTCATTTTGTATTTACCCACGTTCAGACACTCTTTCTACAAGCTTAATTGACATTTATTTTTCTTTAATAAAAAGCTCAAATCTTTTGCTCATTTTAAAAAAATGGAGATGATCTCCTTAATAATGTTTTAAGAGTTCTTTGTGTATTCTAGATTTTAAAAAAATCCTTTATCAAATGTGAGTTCTAGATGTATTTTCGCAGCCCTTTGAGGTTCATGTCTTTCGTAGGCAAAGTTTTATTCGTCAATTTATTGTTTCCATTTATATTTTTTCCTAAGACCTTTGAATCGGTTCATTCATTCATTCAAGTCACTCATGGACGCGATATTTACTTAACTCCTATGTTCTAGGTACAGGGAACACAACAAGACGATCCCTGTCCCCAAGAGCCCGTAGTCCATGGGGACAGCAGACACAAGTAGCACCAAAGAAAGGGCCTAATTTGAACCTGGAATGCTGATTGCAAAGGAAGAGACTGGAACAGCCTGAGGGACAAGAACAGAGCCTTTTTGGCTGGGGGCTCAGGAAGGCCTCACTTGAGAAACTCAATTTAAGCTGATTCCAGGAGAAGCAAAGGGAAGGGGAAAGATTCTCCTGGTGGCAGGAACTGCCAGTGCAAAGGTCCTGAGGCAGGAAGGAGCTTGAGCATCCAGGGAACAGAGGCTCCAGCATGGCTGATGTGAGGCTGGAAACCCCACCAGGACCAGGTCAGGCTGGACCACGCAGGCTGCAGCTCATCAAGGGAGGGGGGTTATGGGAGGGGTTTAAGCTTCACTGTGACACCACCAGGCTGGTGTGTTTAAAGCTCTTCTGTCTACAGGAGCAAGACGAATGTTCCGGAAGTGGAGGCAGTTTGCAGACAGGTGAGGCTGAAGGCTGAGCTCATAGTCCAGGACCTGCCAAGAGCAGGTGGCCAGGAGCAGTGGGACACGGGGAGGGCGTGCGGGGCTTCATAGGTGCTGTGACAGGTTTGGGTTTTTTCTTGAAGGCAACAGGGAGCCACCGAAGGCCTCTACAAGTGGGGATGGGATATGACCTGACCTATAACCTTAAAGATCCCCTCCCTCTGCAGGCTCAGCCTCGCCTTGCCCTGCAGCCAAACCCCAGCCAAGGGATCAGGGAGGAGGAGACTCCACACTGAAGGCCAGTGGGACTGGGGTGTGAATTTAGAAAGAGGCTCAGGGGCTCAGGCCGCTGGCTCTAGGGGTCACTCAGATGGAGTGTTGGGACTGCCTGGCTCTATCCTTCCTGGCTGTGTGACCTTGGCTGAGTTTCTGAACCTCTCTGAGCCTCAGCTTCCTGCTCAGGAAATGGGGCTGAGACTCTCCACAGGGCCTTTCTGAGGGCCTGGCCTGCTCACGTGTGTGGCTGGGGACTCAGTCTGTCATCCGTGTCATTGTGGGTCTGTTTAGCTCATGGGGAGGGGGCTTCACACACCGGGAGGCAAGGGCCAGGGGTTGTCACTTCCATTTTTCAGATGAGAAAACTGTCCCAGGTTGGCGGGTAGCCAGTGCCCGGGCAGAGGCTGGCTGGGCGGCTGGAGTGGGCGCTCTCTGGAGCCCTTTGGATCTGGGCCCAAATCTCGACCTGCCCCTCACCAGCTGGTTCCTTGGTGTCCAACCCTGGGTCTCAGTGGCTGCGCCTTCTGGACACCTTCATTGGGATGCTTGGTCCCCGGCCACTGGGACATGGAGTCTGGGATTTGCCCAGCCTGGCAGAGAACTCAGTGTGGTGGAGGCCACCGGGTTCTGGAGGCCAGAGAGGCTGGACATGGGGGATTTTCAGGCAGCAGGTGTATTGACAGCAGGGTCCAGAGGGGCTCTCACCCCCTCATTCTCTGGACCAAGAGCCTAGGAATCCCTTGGATTTCACCCCCTTGGGGCGGGCGCTTGGAGCTTTACATTTTTGCAGGAGTCTATGGAAAAGTAATTTTTTTTTCTTTGAGTTCTCAGAAAGTGCTTTTTGTCTCTTTTTTAGAACAGTCAGAGGTTTTACACGTTTTACCTCAATCTGCAAGTCTGCGGTTAAACTTCCTTCTGCAGAATCTTTGCTGTTATTCTGTTAACAAGGACAGTTGGGGAGGGTCTCTGGGTGGGGTCTCTGGCCAGCTTAACCCTCCAGCATGATAAAAGGCTGCAGGGTAAAGATGCCACCAGGGTGAGGGAGTGGCCCCTGCCCTCCTCACTTCCTGTGTCCTCCTGTCTCTCGGGGCCCACTGTCAATTGTCCCTTCCCCTCCATGACAACTGTACCAAAGATTCCGTCCACAGCTCAGACCCTGCTGTCTTTGGAGAGTTTCATCAGAGAAACACCCACCTCCCCCGAGAGAAGCAAGTCCTAAAGGAGAACTCTGTGCGCAGGGCTCCAGTCCCCTCTCTGTCCCCGTGCGTGGCCTGGAGCTGGTGGTTTCCGCAGTCTCGGCCTCGGTTTCCCCATTTGCAGAACGTGGGTGTTGAACTTGATGCCTGGAGAGGGGACAGTGTCTGTCATTTTGAGACTCGATGGCCCACAGCAATGTTCAGGGACTGTGGGGCTGGGGGACGGCGGGGAGCAGCCCCCTAGAGCCACAGCTCGGGCTGTCGAGTGGCCACATTGTGCCAGGCACCATCCTGAGTGCTCCACACCGGTCACCCTGCTGTGCCTGGGCCACCAACTTGAGGTGAGTTCATGGCCAGGAAGCTGCTCCAGGAGACGGTGACCCACGGACCCCTGGGCTTCCTGAGTGGCCGTAGGGAAGGAGCCCCTCCTCCTCGTCTTCAGGAGGGAGGTGACAGAATGGGGGTGAAGTGAGGGTGAGGCCCGCTGGGCGGAGCAGCTGGGTGTCCTGGCAGAGAAGGTGACCCGGGAAGAGGGGCCTGGGGGACAGCTGTCAGCCCTGGGACCTTAGGAGGGGGAGCTCAGGGCTGGGCAGCAGAGAGCAGGGCAGCTGTGGGGACTCGGGGAGGTGACATTGGGTGACAGTTGGGCTTCTTGGTTGGTAGGCACAGGGTGCTGGCAGGGTGGGTTCTGGGACAGGGACGATATCCTGGGAGCTGAGCCGATAGGACGAGGCAGGACCCCAGCTCTGGAGGACGCTGAATACCAGGCTCATGGCCCTCAGGGGAGGCCAGAGAGAGTTCTGAGGTCCCTCAGCTCCCAGCCCTCCATGGCTCCCCTTCACACTCAGAGGGAAAGCCAGACCCTGGGCATGGCCCCCGGAACTGTCCCTTGCCCTAATCACCCCCCATCCCGTGGCCTTGGCCTCCTCTCTCTTCCCACCCTCCCAGCTGTAGACACACTGCCCCTCCCCCCCCAGCTCAGCCTATGGTGGCCTCAGGGCCTTTGCACTAGTTCCCTCTGCCCGGAACATTCTTCCCTCAAGTGCAACCAGGGCTTGTCCCTGCACTTCATTCAGGTCTCAGCCCAGATGTCCCCTGAAGTGTCACCCACCCCAGCTCACCCCTCCCTGACCTCCTCAACCCTTGTTTTTTTAAATATCCTTGCCGCCCTCTGGCATTTTTTAAAACATTGTTTTTCATTATTGTAGATTGTGAGTTGCATAAGAGCAGGATTGGTCCTGTTCTGTGTCCTGCTCCACTTCAAGGCCAGAGGACGGAACTGGGTTCATCAGAGGTGCTAGAATTTGGAACTGGAATGTCCCCAGGGGCCCTCCTGTTAAATGCTTTGTCACCAGCCTGATGCGACTGGGAGGTGGCCAGACCTCTAGGAGGTGCGGCCCTGGTAGGGGGTCTTCAGGTCTTTGGATGTGTCCTGAAAGGGGGTTGTGGGGCCGAGGTCTCTTCCTGCCCTCTTTGCTTCCTAGTCATGAGATGAGTGGCTTTGCTCTGCCCTGTGCAGCCGCCGTGATGAGCTGCTCCGTCTAAGGACACTGGGACCAACCAATTAGCCAGGAGCCGAAATAAACCTTTTCTCTTTATAAGTGGATTCTCTTGGGCATTTGTTATAGTGACTGCAAGCTGACTAACACAGTGTCTTCAGTAAACACAGAGGTTGGAGGTAAACAGCCAAAGTTCACATCTTGGCCTGTTCATTCTCTCACCTACTGACTTTACACTGGATCCTTGACCTCTCTAAGCCCATTGGGCCCAATCTGTGAAGTGGACCTAATCACCTTGTCAAAGTCACAAGGGGTTGTGAAGTCATCAAGCATTGATTCAGACGAAGGACCAAGAGGAGGGGCTGGCACAGAGCTCTAAGTGCTGCTGCTGCTATTGCCCTAGTAGTCAGCAGGGTTTGTGGTGGGATGCTTTTATTTATTTGCTCATTAACTCATTGTTGACATAGTGCTTTGGTTGCTGGGGACACAGTCAGTCCTCTGGAAGATCCCAGGTTAACGGGAGATGAACCAGGGGATTGGTGACAAGGGGCCTGGTGTGTGTGGAAAGAGAGCAGCTCAGTGGCGGAGGCACAGGGCCAGGCGGGATCGACTTGGCTTTAGAAAAGCAGAGAGGGCTTCCCAGGGGAGGGGTGCTGGACCTGGGTGCTGAGGAGTGAGGGGAGCTCACCAGGCTGGTGGGGCAGAATGGGCTCGCAGGCTGGGGAAGGCTGGGGGCCAGGGCCTCCCCCAGTGTGCGCCTGGCTGATGTCCTGTCTCTGTGGACTGTGACCTGGAAGCACTGGGGGTGACATTGTTTCCAGCTGGGAGGGACCCAGCCTGCTGTGTGCTGCTGGGGATAGCTCTGCGGCAAAACGAAGGGGACAAACTTGAGGGCAGAAAGGCCGGGCAGCGTGTGGAGCTGGGCGTGAAGGGGCTCAGCCAGAGGACCCTCCCAGGGCCCAGTGATGGACAGAGGCCAAGGTCAGCTCAGGAGAAGCAGCCAGATGCTGAAATGTCTGAGCCGCTGAGGTGGCTCCTGCGACCCCAGGTAGCCTGAGACTGCCCCCACCTGGGCGCGGCTGGGAAGGCAGGTGGGCCTTGGTGGCTGTGGGGCCAGAGAGCTGGGAGCCCTGGAGCATCAGCCAGGGCATGGCCCGGCACAGTCACAACCCACCGGGATGTCAGGAAGGAGCGCTCTGTCCATGAGCTGCGGCAGGAAAACCCAAGAAAGCTGAGAAAGTTTCCTCCCTTGGAAAACCAAAGGGAGAAGCCTGTTTCCATGTCGCACTGATGTTTTCGGGAGACAGCGGATTGTTTTCTCAGTTTTGCACTGAAAGCCATGAATGGAAGCCTCCACCTGCCGTGACAGCCACTCCTCCCCCAGGCGCGTCTGCACCTGCCATGACTGCCACTCCTCCCCGGGACTAAACAACGGAAAACTCTTCCAGGCACAGCTCCTGGTGCCTGAAATGCCGCCACCAGAGCTTTGTCCTTTAGCTTACAGCTTCGTCCTTTACAAAAGTGCGAATTCCGAGCCAGGTGCAGTGGCTCCCGCCTGGAGCCCCAGCTACTCAAGGAGAGGCTGAGGCGGGAGGATCCCTTGAGCCACACGTGCATTCAAGGACATCCTGTCACCGTAGCAAGGCCCACGTTAAAAAAAAATTAAAAAGCAAACACCTACGACACCAGGTATGCAACAACAGAGAAATGTCCATTCACTCTGTAAGTTCCACGGAGCTCCCAGGCGGGGCGCGTGCCTGTCTGTTTGGGGCTGAGTGACGTGGGAATGTGACAGGGTGGTAAGAGACACTGAGGAGTGTGGGCGCAAAGTTCTGGGAAAGCCCACACTAGGAAGGACCCAGTTATGTGCTGTCCCAGGTCGTCCTCGGGGTCTGAAACGCTGAGGGAAGAGTCGCAGTTGGAGGGCGCAGCGAGCGGGACCCCCAGAGTCCTGAGCCGCGCAGGCGCAGGAGGAGCCGGCTGGAGCCGGCCTCGGGTGTGGACTAGGCCGTGGCAGCTGGGGCTGCAGTTCTCAAGGGCCGGATCTTTTGGGTGGTGTCAGCGGGTCGTGGTGACTAAAGTTCTTGTTGCCTCCTGCTTCATCCCCCTGCCTCCCACAGACACCCGGACACTGTTTGGAAAACCTCGGGGTCCGCTCTCGTCGGTTGGTGGTCCGCACCTCCGAGGTCAGCCTAGTGCTGCATTCTGATTGGCTTAAACCGCCTGGCGTCCTGCTAGCCCTGCTGATTGGTTCAGGGACGGGCACGTGACTCAGTTCAGGCCAATGAAAGAGAGGGAGGTGTTTGCTGAGGAGTGAGGGCCCACCCCCGCTTGGGGGAGCCCTGGGCTCTGTCCCAGTTCCATCCACTGTCCGCTATGGTACCTGGGCTGGGTCAGGCCCAGTCTTTGGGCCTAGATTTGTGATTCAGCTACCAGCCCGTGGGCTGTGAGCTCCCCAAGGGCAGGGATGATATTTTCTTCTTGTGGCCCTAGCACCTAGGATCCTGCTGGCACAGAGAAGGTGTCCATAGGGCTGCTTGGTGACCAGTGTGGGAGCAGCACCTGCTGCTCTAACCTTCTAGGACCACGGCCAGGTGCGATGCTGACTGACAGCGGCTGTCGCCCTGTGCCAGAGCCCCAGGAAGGGATTAACAGGAATGGATTTCACATTTTGGGGATGGGGGGGCGCCTCAGCACACACTGCTTCAGGGGCTCTCAGGGGCTCCCTGAGCTACAGTTCGGCTGCCGGGGGAGAAAAATCCCCTCAAAGCAAACCCCTTGTTCTCCAGCTGCAGCTGGCAGTGGATCTCTGGGACTCCTCTGTCTGCTCCTTGTGGACAAGTATATTCTTTGTCCACAGTGGAATTGAATTAGAAACTAATAACAGAAGGGACTCTTGACAATCACCAATTATTCAAAGACAAAATAACATTCTTGTGTATAACACACAGGTCAAAGAGGAAATTCAAAGAGGCATCAGAAAGTAGCTGAACTGAATGAAATTTAAAAACATGTCAAAATTTGTGAAATGCCACTAAATTGGTACTTGGGGCCTTTTATTGTAGTTTCTAATGGCCCACAATAGAAAAGAAGAAAGGCATCCAGCCAGTGATTTCAGCTTCAGTCTTATGAAACGAGGGAAAGAAAAGTAAATGAAACTCAGGATAAAGGAAGGGAGCAAGAGTGAATATCAGAGTAAAAATCAATGCTAAAAAAACAGAACCATTATAGAGAAAACCAATAAAACCAAAAGCTCGTTCTTGGAGGAGATCAATAAAATCCATAAACCTCCATCCAGACAAATTTGGAATAAAAGAAGAAAGACACAAATTACAAATAGCAGAAATGGGAGAAGTGACATCACCATAGAAGCTTCAAGTATTGAAAGGATAAATAGGAAAAGTAATGAACAACTTCATGCCCATAAGTTGGACAAATCAGAAGGAATGGACTAATTCCTCCAAAGCTCACTGAGGAAGAGCTGTGTAATGTGGATAGTTGTAAGTCTGCTAAATCCATTTCATAGTGAAAAATATTCTCCAACAGAAAAATCCAGGCTTAGGAGCCTTCACTGGTGAATTCTAGCAATCATGTAAAGCAGAAATAACACCAATGCCACATCAAGCCTTCCCCCCAAACAGGGGTGAGGGGTGACTTCCCAACTCAGTCTTTGTGGCCAGCATTTCTCTGTTGCCCAAAACTTGACATGCCAGAGAAGGTCCATCAGGGAAAAAAGATGCAAAGTTTCTAAACATAATGACATCAAATTAAATTCCATGAATATAATGATGAGGCTGGTACGTCATTACCAAGTGGGAGGTCTGCAAGAATACGGGGCTGATTTGACAATTGAAGATCAATAGACACAATTCATTGTATTAACAAACTCAAAAACAGAAAACTATAAGGTTGTCCTAATATATACAGAAAAAGCATCTGATAAAATTTCCTCAATCCAATAAAGGGCATCTAGAAAACTCTATATAATGAACATAAGTATATGGCGAAAAACTTAATGCTGTATCCCAGCAGATGCCCACTCTCTTTATTTCCAGCCAATAGTGTGCTGGAAGTTCCAGCCAGTGCAGTCAGATGAGAAAAAAAAGTTAAAACTTTTCAGGATGGAAAGAAAGAAAAATATCGAATTCACATACGACACGGTCATCTATGTAGAAAACATGATGGAATTTATAACATTAACAAAACTAACAAAGGCATTAGAATTAATGAGATTACCAAAGTGAAGGATATCCAGAGCAATATATAAACACAAGGTGTATCTCTGTGTGGGTAACCAATAATCAGAAATAACAATTAGGAACTATACTACTTACAATGGTAGAAACATGAAATGGAACTCATTTGTGACATTGGTGTGAATTTCCTATGAAAATTCGTAGGAGGAAGTATGACAAGAGATACACAAGTCCTACGCACAGGAAACTACAAAATGCTGCCTGTTTCCCCTAGTTGTTCTATACATGAAATGCAATCCTAGTAAAACCCCAACAGGTTGCTTTTGCAGAAATTGACAAACTAATTATAATGAGCATAAGTGTGTGTGTAAATGCAAAAGATCTAGAATAACCAAGTTCACTTTTGAACAGAAGAACAAAGTGGGAAGGCCGGTACTACCAAGACTCAATATGGAACTTGAGCACTAGGTTTGGGGCTCAGTGGCAGAGCGCTTGCCTAGCACGCGTGAGCAACTGAGTTTGATTCTCAGCACCACACAAAAAGTAAACAAATTAAATAACGTATTGCATCCATTTACAACTAAAAATATTTTTTTAAAGCAAGAAACAAAAGCTTCAGTAATCAAGATGATGTGCTCTTAGCATTCAGAATGGCTAATAGACTAAGAGAATAGGATACAATCCAGAAATAGACCACACACAAAGACACCTTATTTTTTACCATGGGGTAAAACAATTCAGTTGAAAGAAAATAGTTTTTTCTACAAATGTTTCTAGGACAATTGAATACCCATATGCAAATGAACAAAGATGAACTCTGCTCCACACTAAATGTAAAATCTAAGACTATAAACCATTTTTTTTAAAAGCAGGAAGAAAAATAGGATGCTGATTAAACAAAGAATTTTTTTAGATATAACATCAAAAGCACAATTCATAAAGGAACAAGCTAAGAAACTGGACTTCATCAAAATTAAAACTCTGTGGTGGAGGCGATCCCCCACTCACTGTCTTGACAGGGTCACAGTGAGAAAAAGTGTTGGCAAAGCCGCTCTCCCACTGTCTTGACAGGGTCACAGTGAGGATGAATGCTGGCAAAGCCACGCTGGTTGGTGGATAACCGAAACCATGAGACCCTTTTTTATGTAATTGGGACTTTGCATTTTCATGCTTATGTTTCTCACAGGAGGCATGAGTATGTTAAATGCCAAACAAATTAAATTTCAGATGGCTAGAACAGAACAGGTAGTTCATGCCTTGGAGGCCGTTCTACCCACCCCTCAGCATATCAAGGACAAAGTAAAAGGCTATTCTTCTATCTCAGTACACTGTGGACAAACCTAATAATGGACAACAATCATCCTCTGAAAAACAAATTCTTTGAGAACTAGTGCACCTTGACTGAGAAACAAACTCTTTGAGAACTAGTGTACCTTGACTGAGAAACAAAGAAACTCTTCGAGAAAGCAGCTCAACCAGTTTTATGAGAATAAATTTAGGAATCAATTAAAATAGGTTTATAAGACACAGTTTTAAAATAATGTTAGAAATATTATTTTATTTAGATTCTTAAGTTTAGAAATTCTTAAGTCTTTAGTTGTATAGGTTTCTGATATGTTTTAAGGATGATTCATAAACTTTAGGATATTTTAAATATAAGATTTAAAGGGACTTTTTTAGATGGGAATTTTGAATTAGAAATAAAGTACAAGTGTACTTTAGGTTAATGATTGGCTAGGAGACTTAGAGTCTGGTTATGTAGTTTGGCATTAGTTAATAAGGAAATAACATATCTTGGGAAAAATAGTAAATCTTGGGAAAATCTGAAGGATGTAAATTGGTGACATGTTTTATTGATGATTCTGTACTTTGATGATTGTATGGCTGGGGGTCATATCCTGGAAGAATGTAGATCGGTGTGCTCTCAATTATGGTTAAGGAAATGTCATGTCTTGGCAAAGTTTTAAATTATATAACCAATGACGTATTGTGAATCTATAATGATGAGAAAAATTGTAATAAAAAGGGGACCCAGAGAAAGCTGCTTTAGCTCTCTCTCTGGAGATTGCTCAAACGGAACGACTCCTGTCTCATCATTTCGCCGACGCCACTCCTCCTTCAGGACTCCCTGGACCCCGCTGGGGCTGGACCCCGGCAATTGGCGCCCGAACAGGGACGCCATTTTTTTTAAAAGCAGGAAGAAAAATAGGATGCTGATTAAACAAAGAATTTTTTTAGATATAACATCAAAAGCACAATTCATAAAGGAACAAGCTAAGAAACTGGACTTCATCAAAATTAAAACTCTGGTTTTGAAAAATACTTGGAAAAGATAAGCCAGGGGCTGAAAGATAATATTTGCAAATTACATATTTCCTAACAGACATGTACCCACGCTATGTCTCAAAAACAGATATCAGGAAACAAACAACTTAATTAAAAAATTTGAAGATAAACAACCCAATTCAAAAGGTTTGAACAACAATTGCACCCAAGAAGATATCTAGATGGCAGTTAAATCCATAAAGTATGCTCAACAACAGTAATTGTTATATGATGTGTTTTAAAACCACAGTGAGATGCTAAAATTCACCTATTACAATGGATAAAACTAAAAACATTGATCATACCAAGTGTTGGTGAGGATGTAAAAATCTGGAACTCTTCTACCCTTAGGATGGGTACCCATACCAAAGGACCCAGTTATTTCATTGTGAAGTATTTTCCCTCGGGAAATCAAAGCATGTCAGTAGAAAAACTCATACATGAACCTTCACAGTAGTTTATCTGCAGTAATAAAAACAATAAATGAAAGCCCTGGAAAATTCCAAGTATCCACAAAGGTGAATGGATAAATAAATTGTCATAGATCCATTCGTGAGATACTGTTCAGCAATGAAATCAACAAAAGATTGATATATACAACACCATGGATGAATCTCAAAATTATTGTGCCAAGGGAATAAAGCCAAATAAAAAGTATATTCCCTTTGATTCCAATGCCAGAATGCAAACTAGTCTTTGGGACAGAAGATCGGTGCTTGCCTCGGGATGATGGTGTGGGTCAGGACAACAGGTGGGAGAGGGGTGCAAAGGATTCAAGATAACTTGTGTGGGTGATGGATACGTTCATTATCTTGTCTAAGGTTGTTATCTTCATTGTTATTTATTTATATATTTATTGTTATTTTTATTATTAGATAAGCGCAGTTGACTATGACAATTATTCCTCAACAAAGTTGTTGGGGGGGACCCAGATTTGGAGAGGTGCAAGCGTTTCCATGACAACAAGCATACATAATTGGTTGCCCTCGAAAAGCAGGGGCCAAGAGCTTGTCAAGGGATGAGCTTGTTCCCAGCATGTACCCCAGAAGCCCTGAATGGTATGATTAGTTTGGGACTGTTTTAAAAATAAGGAGGAAGGACACAGAAAGAGGTGGGACTCGTACAAGGTAAAAAGAAATCAATTTAGCAGCAGAAGCTGAGCCCTGAGTTCGAGAGCTAGGAAATTTGGACAGGACTTCTATCCATTCCACTCCCATCCCACAGGTGGGGAAACGGAGGCCTAGAGAGAGGAAGGGGGTCCCCAAGGCCACACGTTACATTATATCAGAGTAGCCTGGGCACGGTGGTGGCTCCATCCTCCCGTCACCCTTCCCTCCAGGGGTAGAAGAAGTTGTCCCCAGATGAAGACAGAGATCAACTCCCCCACGGATCCTCCAGCGGCTCACCCAGGAAGGTGACACTGCCGTCTCAATGGTGGGATGTCGGGATCATCCCTTTGGTCCCATGGATCCCTTGTTCCGTGGGGAAACATGTGGCAGAAGAGGGGCACAGCAGGGTCTTCTGAAGTGTGGGGTCCAGGGTACAGGCCCCTTGCTTGAAGTGGCACCCCCTTTCTCCACTGAAAAGTCTTCACTGGGCTTCTCCAGAAATCTTCCCCATGGCTGATTTTAGGACTGTCAGCAAAAGAGTCTCTGCAAAAGAGTCCAATGTTGATAAACTTCCTATTTTCATGTTGCCCTGTTTTACTTGGCCTCTGGCCAGGAAGATACCAGCACTCCAGGCGCCGGACCCCCGTTGCATCCAGTAGAGTAGTTTGTAGGAATGTGCAAACAAGGCCTCTGGCCTCGGGCTGGGCTTCACAGAGATGCCTACATTTTTAAGATAAGTTACAACTGGGCTCCATGGTAACAGCTGGCAGGGGGAGGACAGAAAGGGGAGAAGAAGCTCTCCCCTTCTCAGGTGTTGTCCTTGAAGAATTAACTTGCCCAGAACAGTGAAAGAAAAAGCTGCTTTTATGTGAACTTCTGCAGACTGTGAACTTCTGAGCCCCTCCCCTTACATGCTGGGTATAAAACTCTGAAACTCCCTGAACTTGGGGTTCAGGGGATTGATTACAGCAAAAGTTGTGCCCTCTAAGCCTGGCTGCAGCCAAACAAAACTGTTTCCTGCTATCCTCGGTGCCCTGCCTCACCTGTCCCTACAACATGCCCAAGGCTGAGAAGGGGGTGAAATCCAGCCCCGCTCCACCTGCCAGGCCCCTTCCCAGTTCTGCAGTGGGAAGGACCCAAGAGATGGGACCAAACCTTAGGGAAGCAGGACTCACAGATCCAACATCAAGGCCAGGGGCAAAGGCCCAGTCGGGGCAGGAGGCCCAAGGGTGGAGTCAGGCTGGGCTCAGGGAGGTAAAGGTGGGCCCTGTGGCCGCCTTGCAGGATCGAGGCAGGGCTGACAGACCCACACATGCTGTCACAGCCCTGATTGTCACCCCTGGCTTGAAACCGAAGCCTGGAGAGCCAGTTAGGAGCAGATGATCACAGACAGCTCTACAGCAAGCGGGTCAAGCCTGTGGTGGCCCTGGGACTGGCCCAGACTCACACACACACAGCCACACTCCTGTCACCAATGAGCACATTTTTAGAAGTCCCAACTTCCCAGGAGCTGATGCATTTTCTAGAATCATCACTGTCGAGATCGTCCGCGAGACACAGGAGTGAGCAAGAGATGCTGCTCTCCTTGGAAGAAAACGAAAGGGAGTGGGGGCGGGAAGCTCCTCGTCTGGACATTCTGCTTCCCCCCCTCTGTCCTAAAGTATCGGTCAGAGTATCCCATGTTGAGGGTGCTGCGTCCCTTGCTGTTGAAGGCCAGGTAGGGGACAGTGCATGCGATGCCCCTGCCGTACCAGGCGGTGCAGGAGGCAGGGCACTATACCAGGAGGACCTCAGAGTCCCCTCTGTGGTGCAGAGGGAGGAACTAATATTGCCCCCATTTTGCAGATGAGGAAACAGAGACTGAGAAGGGAAGGGAGGAGCTTTCCCAAGGTCTCGGAGCCAGGAAGCAATGGAGCGGAGCCCACCACCGTGACTGTTGGGTGTCCTGGCTAGGAGTGGTCAGGGTGGGACCCTGTCTGCCAGGGACCTTCCACTTACCTGACTCAGGTTATGTGGCCCCGGCTGTGGTCCTGGGAGAGGTCCTCTGACCCCATCCCCACCTGCTTGGGACTCGGGAGGGTGGTCCCTGGGGCCCCGCCCCTCGGTCCTTCTGGCCCCGCCCTCACCTGGTGATGCCTGCGGCCGAGATCCTGGGCAGCTGTGCTGCTGCGGAGGCAGGAGAGTCGCCTGCCAGGCTCACCCTCCGCAGGCCCTAGGGTCGGGGACTCAGCGTTGCCACCAGCTGCTGGGCTCAGGGGGCGGGCGCACGTCCCTTCCAGGAGCCAGAGCTTCCCCACGTGCCTCCCGAGACCAGGCACCTGCCCAGAGAGTCCCACGGCCTAAGAGCCGCCCCTCAGGTGGGATGTCTAGACTGGACCATGGGCGCCATGGCGAAGCCCTGGCTCGTGGACTGAGCGGTGGAAAGAGCCCCTCATCTGTGGTGGGTCCCTGACCTACCATGGGAGGTTGGACAGGCCAGTCCCACCCCCTCCATGACCTCGGTGTTGCTGACTAAGGGACTGGGCGGTTTCCCGAGCTATTCTAGTCCCCATCCGCTTGGATTCACTGCCCTTTGGGATTCCCAGGATTCCATTACTGACGCCCCAGAGTGGCCAGGGCCAGGGAGCTGGCAGAGCCTGAGGGACGCCAAGGTCCAGGCTCCCTGTGGGAGCTGCCAGCCACTCCCCGCCTTCCACCCCAACAAGGGGTGCCTGGTACCGGTCCGGAGCCCATGATTTACCGTCGGAAGCCCGGCCCCCTCTTCTCTGAAGCTCAGCCTGCCACTCATTGTCTCCTGCCACCTCTCGCCCCCCACCCCTGAGGCCACGCAGGCCTCCCCAGCTCCAGCCCCCACCTTCTGCCGACCTGGACCCCAGTACTTCATTCTGATCCCCTCCCAACCCTCAGTCCAGCCCCCAAACATCAGGCCTCGCAGGAAGACCCAGTGCCCCTGTTTGAAACCAGAATGGCACCTGCCGTTCAGCCTGGAGCTGGCATCTGCGAGGCTTGCCTTTTCTCCTCCCTGGTCAGGCGCTGCCTCTGGATGGGGTGTCCTGTGTATCACCTGGATGGCAGCCTGCTGTGTCCCTGGCCTGGCTGTGTCCCTGGCCTGGTGTGTGTCACTTGCTCTCCCCCGGTCACTGCCTTCCATTTCCTCTCCAGCCTCCCAGCTCCCTGGCTAAGGCTCACTGGTTCTTGATGTCTAATGCCTCCTTTTATGTCCCTGCAAATTGCTTTTGGTCCCAACAAAGTAGCTCCGGCTCTGCCCAAAGGTCCACATGCTTTAGCCTTGGAGGCGGGCTCCATCTTCTCCTTCAGGATCCTCCCAGCCAGACGGACTCCCTGATTTATTAAACCCCAAAGGAGGACGACCACACATTTTCCACGAGAAAGTCCTCTCTGCAGGATGTGGCTTTCCCCGAGCGCCATGGACCAGCCCAGCGGCCCAGGAGCCAGGGGACAGACTGTGGTAGGCAGAGTGTTAGTTCTTCAGAGATGTCCCTGGAACTGCCTCAGTTCCCTTGCATATCAAAAGGGTCTCTGCAGATGTGGTTAAATTGGGGTTCTTTTTTGGGAGGGGTACCAGGGATTGAACTCAGGGGCACTCTGCCACTGAGCCACATCCCCAGCCCTGTTTTGTATTTTATTTAGAGACGGGGCCTCACTGAGTTGCTTGGTGCCTCGCTTTTGCTGAGGCTTTGAACTCGTGATCCTCCTGCCTCAGCCTCCCGAGCCACTAGGATTACAGGGGTGCACCACTGCTCCCAGCTAAATTGGGGTTTTTAAGACGAGGAGATTATCCTGGGTTTTCCAGCTGAGCCCAGACTATTAGCAAAGGAGCTTGTAAGGCACAGAGGAGGCAGGAAGGTCGGAGGAAGAGCGCTGAACACACCATCAGAGGCTGGCTGGCGGCGCCGTGAGCAGGCAGCCTCAGGGATGGGGGAAAACCACAAAAGAGCCCTGAGAAATGGCGAGATCCCCTGGAATCTTTAGAAGGAATGAGCTGCGCTGACCCCTTTGAACTTGAAATCTTCAGAGCTCTACGATAACACATTCATGTTGTTTTAAGCCACTGAGTTTGTGCTGGTGATTTGTTAAGGAAGCATAAACTAAAGAAGATTCTGGAACCTCTGAGCGCTCCAAGTCCCACCACAGACATAAACCAGCAGGGCTCGTGTGGGGGCAGAGGCTCATAAAGCAGCAAAGTGACCCTTCCCTGGGCATGACCCACGCACCCCGTGTAGCTCTAGGACCACACCCAGGTGCGCTGATGAGCCTCCGCGTGCACAGGGGGACGGGCCTCCGCTTACAGCCCAGTGATGGGTGCCCTCCCCTGGGCACAGCTGGCCCTGGTCCTCAGGTCTCGGAGACCTGTTCCAGGTCCAGAGGGCCACTGTATTATTCACCTTTCCATCCCTGTTATGGTTTGGACCTTAAATGTCCCTCCAAGGCCATGTTTGAAGGCTTAGAACCCCTAGGAGGTGAGGCCTGGTGGAGGAAGTGAGATCATTGGCCTTGTGCCCTTGAAATGACATCAGAACCCCTGGCTCCTTCCTCCTTCTCTTTGCTTCTTGGCCACCATGAGATGCACAGGCCTCCTTGTGCACTGTCCCCGTGCCATTCTGCCTTGTCACAGGCCCCAAAGCCATGGAGCCAACCAACCACACACTGAAACCTCTGAACCTGTGAGCCAAAACCCATCTTTCCTCCTTATAAATGGCTTATCTCAGGCGTTATGTCATAGCAACGGAAAGCTGGCTGACACAGTTACTATAATAAGTCCCTGAGATAATCAGCTCACAGAAAGAAAATGTTTATTTTTGGCTCACTGTTTCACAGGATTCAGTCCATGATCCTGTTGATTGGGGCCTGTGCTGAGGCAGCACATCACCGCATTGAGCATGTGCCAGAGCTAACTCGTCACCACATGTCCAAGAAGCAAAACAACAAGGGAGAGGCAGTGCCTGGGGACCCCCCGCCCTTCAAGGCATGGGTCTCTGGGGACACTTCAGATGCAAACCACAGCCCTCCCCAGTGAACGCTGTCCTCAGGTCTCCTCCCCCCATGGACTCCACGCGCACTAAGGACCCATGTGTCCAGCCTCTTCCTGTCTTAGTCTTGCTTGTTCTTTTAGAAAGACCCCTATACTGGGGTGTGCCCAGCCCCTCCCAAAAAAATAAATCAATAATTAAGAATAAAAGAGAAAGAAACCCTGATGGCCAGTTCCCCGTGGTGTGAACAGGCCTCCCGGGCCTACTGCGAGTTGCCGAGGCCAAGCCCAGGCTCACGAATCGTGCAAACGTTTATGGCTTGTTATTCCTTGGGCCCCCGCGAGCCAGGCCAAGCCAGCTGCCCCCCCACTGCCCACCCCGACCTCAGCCTCCTCCCCAGCAGGAACGGCAGCGGGTTGCTCTTCCCCGGGGCCCTGTCAGCTCCACACACAGGAGGGAGGGAGGCCCAGTTTTCGGGGAACGTTGTTGTCTGTTCCTGGGGTGCTCTGACCTCCAGTTGCTGTGTGACCTGCCTCATCTGGACTCGCTCTGGGGTGTGGATCAGCCCTGTCTCTCCCATCTCCTCTCCTCCCAGAACCCAGCCACAGCTCAGGTGGAGGGGACGCGAGACGGGGATGAGCACATTTTGACCCCTGCCCCCTGAATCTTAAGCAGCCACCCCAGGAAGTCTCTGACTTACCCAGAGGGAGGGGTCTGCCGTGTCGGATGCCGTGGTACTTCCCCAGGTAGAAGACCCTCTGTGCCTCATTTGTCCGACCAGAGAAATGGGCCCAAGCCTGGTGTTTGTGTGAGAAGCGCAAACTATGGGGGTAGCATTTTAAGTCGGGCTACCCTCAGACACTGGGCTGCTTCCAGGCCGGGGAGGGGAAGGGCCTCTGCCAGTGCCCCTGGTTCTCTCCCGGCTGCTGAAGAGTGCAGCGGCTGCCTGTCCAGAGGCACCAAAGCAGCCTGCCTCCTGAGCCCCCAGGACCTGACTCAGAATACAGTTTGCCGGAGGAGACAGTGAACGTGGGGCATTCATCTCCTGCCCGGGGGCTTGCTTGTCACTGCAGCTTAGCCCACCCCATCCTAATACCGACCCCTTGGAGAGCCCAGCCAGCTCTGAGTTCTCAGCCTAGGAAGTGTCCCCTGCCTGGAAACCTCGTATTTGGGCTCCCTGTCCACAACTCCAGCTCCGTGTCCTCTGTGTGTCACTCTGTCACTCTGTCTCTCTGTCACACACACACACCATCTTCCCTCTGGCTTCTGAGCTCGCTCAACTCCTTCCTGCTGCCTGGGACCCCGGCCAGGCTCTGGGCAGCAGCGTGGTGCTGGCTGGCCTCTAGGTGTCCTTTCTCGCTGGCCTCAGCACAGAGGCAGAGCTGGAGCCCTGGACATGTGGGGAGGGCAGAGGGCAGGACAGCAGAGTCCCAGCCTGGCCCTGAGCCAGGGGGAGCGGCGGCTCTCAGCCCCGGCCACCGACATTTCACTGTCACTTTCTCTGGTTTCTTCTGCTGTGGGGCGCATCCCTCTCTTTCCCTGTCCTCACCCTAAAGGTCACCTGACAAGACCCCTCTACGGGGCAGTCCTGGTGGGAGCAGGGCTTTAGCTGGAGAGGAGAGGGCGGGAGGCGGGGGACTGCCTCTGCCCAGCCCTCTCCGGCTCTCCCGGTCACCTCCTCCATGAAGACCCAGCGGGGAGAAGCCCAGGCCCCGGGCCTCCTCTGCAGCACGTGTCCTCTGACATGGAGGTGTCCCTCACTGTGACCTTCATGGAGATGAGCAGAGGAAGGACCAGGGCTGGAGCAGAGAAGGTGCCCGCCCAAGGCCACGCTCAGGGTCCTGGCAGGAAACAGTGCCCAGCCTCGCGACTCGGTCCCTCCCTGCTGCCCTCGGCCCGGGCTGAGCAAGGCTGCTGGCTCTCAGTGGCTCCCAAGAGGCATTTGACAATGTCCCCAGGTCCCCAGGTCACACACTACAGGGGAGACTGCAGCAGTGGGGTTCAGCCTCTTTCTGAGGTGGGTGTGTGTGCCCAGCCCAGGAGGGAGCCGGGCACCTCAGAGGCCAGAGCTCCAGGGGCTCCCAGAGGTACTCCCAGCAGAGGGACTTCTGGGACAGGCCAATGCAGGTGGCCACAGGCTTCAGATATATTTTCAGTGCAAAAGCAACCAGGGAGGAACCACGCTGGGGAGAGACCACCTGAGCTGTGTAGACAACAGAAACACCACCAGCCACTGGCTCGGATCAAGCCCTTGCCCTGCCAGCCGCCGCCCTGCACGCTGGCCAGGGACCATCCTGCCACAGTGGCCCATTGAAGTGGATTCTGTCTTTATGCCCATTTAACAGATGAGGAAGCTGAGTCCTGTCTGGGGGCTTAACCCAGGGCTGGGAAGAGGTGAAGCCGGACTGAAGCACGGGCCTGTCTCTCTGTCACCTTCAGACCCCATGGGCTCCCTTAGGGACAGTGCATCAGCAAATTCAACCCGGAGTCCCCTGGGAGCACACCTGTTTGGGGGGGAACTGCTGAGTCCTGAGGAAGAACCCAGGGGTCCAGGAGGGCACGGAGGGGCTGGGGTCCACCATCCACCCCTTCCCCTCTCCCGGAGGCCTTTTCCTCCTTATTAAATCGGAAGCAGCCTTCCCCATTGCCCAAGTGGCCTCTCCTGTCCTGGTCCAGGGGTGCAGGCGTGGGCCTTGGGACAGGGCAGCTTGCTGGTAGCTCTGGCGCTGGAGTCTCCTGGGCAGAGTTGGAGCCCGAGCTTTCTTTCTCACAAGCTGGTGTCCTTGAACGAGTCACCTTATCTCCCTGGGCCCTCATTCCCTATGACCTGAAGCTGGGGGACCTGTGCTTGAGAACTATTTCAGTTACCAAATAAGAAAAATAAAGCCAAGGAGAGAAAACATTATAAAATATGTATTTTGTGCTGGGAGCTCTCCTGAATGCTTTCAGCTACATCAGTGAGCGTTGAAGAGTGCACAGTAGGGCAGGTGGCCTCGGGTCCAGGAGCTGTGCTCGGGAGAACGGTCCAGAAGTGAAGGTCAAGTACAGTCATCCCTCTATGTCCCCGGGCTCCATGTCCACAGATTCATTCAATTGTAGATGAAAATAAGTCGCATCTACACAGCCCATATCCAGCCTCCTTTTCTTGTTACTCCTTACTCAGGACACTGGATCAACCAGTCACAGGGCATTGACATTGTGTTAGGTGTAAGTCATTCAGCCACGAATTAAAGTTCATGGAAGGATGTGCGGAGGTTACATGCAAATGCTACACTGTATTACCCAAGGAACTTGCGCATCCGTGGCTTTTAGTATTTGCAGGTGTTCCCAGGACCAATGCCCCCTGGATACTGAGGGATGGCCCTACTCAGAACAAGCCCTGGAATTTCCCATAACTCAGCATTTCTCCAAGAGGGATCCGCACAAAACCTTTTATCAGAATCCTCCAGAAAGGAGGGTAGGAGTCCGGGGAGGGCATGTCCATTTGAAGATTTCCCCAGCCCTATCCAAATCTCCCTGGGTCAGGGTCACTGGGGCCTGGGGGCCAGCATTTGGCATAGACACAGCTGCTCCCAACCATGTGACACTTGAGCCTCCAAGGATTTAGAATCAGGGAAATGAGCCTGTAATAAATTTCACAAGCTTCAAGGTCAAAGAGGCAGAGCCTGGGTCCTAGGCGAGGCTCTGCCACAGCAAGCCAGGACAGGATACTCAAGTCACCACAGCCCTTATCTCAGTTTTCCTGTCTGGAGAGCAGGGTCCTGGGCCCCTGCCGCTTACCTCACAGGACACGAGGTGGAGGGGCTGTGGACCTTGCCTGGGGACAGTGCGGGTGGGCCCAAGGTCCAATTCTATGCCTACCATCGAGATCATTTTACCTTCCTTATTGAGTCTTTTACCTTATTTTAAAATTATTTTTGTGGTTTCCTTGGAGATTCCAATGAATGTATTATTTAAAACAATCTAGTTCATATTAATGCAAATTTAATTTCAATTGTATATTAAAAAAAAAAAAAAAACTTGGTCCCAATAAAGCCTCCTGGCACCCCCCGTCCTTTGTGCTATTATTGTCACACAAATCACCTCTCTGTGCTAGAAGTCCATCAGCACAAATTTGATAATTACTGCTTTGCACAGTTGTCTTATGAATCAGATGTGAGAAGAATCACAAAACATACATTTACACTGTCTTTCTATTTACCTTGGCAGATGCCTTTGACGATGCTTTTTATGGCTTCGTGTGGATTCAAGTTACTATCCACACTCCTTTCATTTCAGCCTGAAATACTGTCTCTGGCATTCCTTGTAGGGTGTCTCTGCTAGCGACAGATCTCTATAGAGTTTGGTACGTCTGGGAAAGCCTTCATTTCTCCTTCAGTCTAAAGGACAGTTTTCCTAGGTATAAAAGTGTTGACCCTTTAAAAAAAAAAAAAAAAAGTGCATTGAACATGTCCTCCCAGTGCTTTTTGACCTCCATGGTTTCTCATGAGAAGTCAGCTGTAAATCTTACTGAGCATTTTTCGTACGTGATGAATTATTTTTCTCTTGCTATTTTGAAGCACTCCTTCTCTTTGTCTTTTTTACACTTTGGCCATTGTGTGTCTAAGAGTGTGCATCTCTTTGTGTTTGTCCTACATGGAGTTTCTTGAACATCTTAGATGTATTCATTAATGTTTCACATCAAATTTGGGGGGTTTTCAACCATTATTTCTTCAAATATCTTTTCTGCTCATTTCCCCGTGTTCCATTCTTTGGGTACATACCCAGAAGAGGAATTGCTGGCATTTTTCTTTCTTTCTTTCTTTTTAAAGAGAGAGAGAGAGAGAGAAAGAGAGAGAGAGAGATTTTTTAATATTTATTTTTTAGTTTTCGGTGGACAGAACATCTTTATTTGTACATGGTGCTGAGGATCAAACCCAGGGCTGTGTGCATGCCAGGCAAGTACACTACCACTTGAGCCACATCCCCAGCTCTTGCTGGCATTTCTCTATGTTTAATTTTCCGAGACACCAACAGACCATTTTCACAGTTACTACCCCACCAGCGATGCCCAAGGATTCCAGTTTCTCCACGTTCTCCTCAGCTCTTATGAGTTTGCTTCTGTGTGTGCTCGACAGTCACCTAGTGGGTCTGGAAAGATATCAAAGTTGGTTTTCATCTGCATTTCCCTAATTTTTTTGTGATGTTGGACATCTTTTCAAGTGCTTATTAGCCTTTTTTATACCCTTATGGAGAAACGTCTGTTCAAATTCTTTGCCATATTTCATTTTTTTTGTTTGTTTGTTTGTTATGGGGAGTTTTAGGAGTTCTCTATATAACCTGGATCATAATTACTTATCAGATATTGACTTGCAAATATTTTCTTTCATTCTGTAAGCTGCCATTTTTAATTCTGTTGATAATGTTCTTTGATAGACAAAGGATTTTCAATGGAAAAAAATGAAGCTTGATTTTTTCCTTTGGTTGCTTGCGTTCTTCATGAAACCATCACCTCATCCAATGTCAGGAAGCCTTTCTCCTTTTGTATTCTGTGTTTTCTTCTAACAGTGTTTTTGGTTTTAGCCTTTACATTTGAGTCTTTGATCCATTTGATATTAATTTCTATGTGATATACGGTAATAGCCAACTTCATTATTCTGCCTGAGCTTTTCTGGAAACTTTTTGCATTAAATTTGGAGGTGAGTTTGGGATTCTTAAGTCCATGAGGACCAACAGTGACCTTCTAGGGCTTACTTAAGAAGCTCAGAAACAGGGAGAAAAGCCTGTCCTTTCCCCATTCAATGGTCCTGGCAACACTGTCAAAAATCTTAGGACCACATATGCAAGCATTTATTTCTGGGCTCTCGCTTCTATTCCATGGACCTACGTGTCTGTCTGTATGCCAGTACCACCCTGGTTTGTAATAAGGTTTGAAGTCAGGAAGCTTGACATCTCCAACTTTGGTATGACTTTTCAGGATTGTTTTGGTTATTTGGATTTCTTTGAGATTCCGTAGGCATTTTAGGATGGATTTTTCCATTTATGCATGAATCAACATCAGGATTTGGAGAGGGATCACATCAAATCTGTAGGTGCAGTTGGGTAGCACTGACTTCTCACGAGAATTGTCTTTTGTGATGGTGGAGATTCACCCCAGGCTTCCTGCAGGCTGGGCTGGTGCTCGGCCACGGAGCCTTGCCCCCAGCCCAAGGCTACCTTTTAACCTCTTCAGCCATGTTTTGGAGTTTTGGATGATATATATCTTTAACATACTTGCTTAAGCTAATTCCTAAGTATTTTAGAATTGTTTATTCATTTCTTTTGTGAGCTATTATTCCCTGTCAGTATAGAAACACAAGTGATGTTTTTGGTTTGGATTTTTG
Organism: Callospermophilus lateralis; assembly: GCF_048772815.1. Classification (NCBI taxonomy): domain Eukaryota; kingdom Metazoa; phylum Chordata; class Mammalia; order Rodentia; family Sciuridae; genus Callospermophilus; species Callospermophilus lateralis. The sequence continues at coordinate 122,840,215 of NC_135311.1, read as the reverse complement.
TATTCTGCAATTTGCTGAAATGCTCTTCTTCACTTTAACACATTTCTTTGCATATGTGCGTGGCATTGTTAGGATTTTCTACAGGAGATCTTGTCATTTGTTGGCAGTGATAAATTTTATTTCTCTCTTTCTAGTCTGTATGCCCTTATCTCCTTTTCTTGTTGGGTTTCTCCAGTGAGGATTTCTAGAACTGTGTTAAAAGCATAGAGGTGGTAAAAGCAGACAGCCTTTAAATTTATTTATTTTTTTATCTTAGAGGAAAATCTTTGAGTTTTTTTTTTTTTTTGCTATTGAATATGATGTTAATCATGAATTTGGTTTTTAAAAATAAATCCTTCTAATCTCCCTGTTTCTGAGCTTCTTACGTAAACCCTAGAAGGTCACTGTTGGTTCTCATGGAGTTAAGTGTCCCAAACCGGCCTCCAAATTTAATGCAAATCCTGGCCTGCCTTATTGTGACAGGAGTTCCACTTCATTTGAACTGTCTTGGTGACAATCTCTGCTCATTTTCAGCAGAACCGCTAATCCCTGCAATTGCCGTGGTGCTGGTAATCATGGAAAAAAAAAAAAAAAACAAAACTTGGAGGCACAGAAATTTTGTATCCTGTGTACAGGATTACACACGGTAATGGAGCTGATTACATTTATTTTGCAGTTACTAAGGATGTGAGGCTCCCTGTGCTACTCCAGAGGGCAAAGCAGAGACCAGTGGGTGGAATCTGCCAGGAGGCACTTGGAAAGTCAGAAGAGAGAGGCCTTTTCCAAGGGTCGGAGCCAGCGGGCACCGGTGAACCATCCCAGGAAGCCAGGGTGAGGTCACTGCAGGGGCGTCAGGAGCAAGGGCTTGGGGCTGCACTTGGGTTCATTTCCAATTGCCCCTTACCAGGTAAGCGCCTTTAGCTTTTGTAATCTCCAGTGTCCCCCTCTGTGACATGGTGGCCACTATGCCAGCACAGAATGATGCCCCATGAGGGATCCCAACCGTTATTTCATTATTTAGAGCTGGGGGGAGGCCCCCGACTCCTAGTTTCCTGAACGGGTTCCCCAGATGCCCGCTCTCCCTCTCCCACAGAGGCACAGGCTCTCTACCCTGGGCACCCAGGGCCCAGCACCCCGCTGAGGGCGGCTCCTCGGTCTAGTCCTGGGGCCCACCTGCCCATGGGGTGAGCCCTCCTCCAGCCTCAGCTCCGTCAGTGACGGAGGGCTCATTCTCTGTCCCTCACACCCTGGGTCTTCCCGTTCAGAATCAAGACAGAGAAGCTGACGGCTCCAATTGGCCTCCAACCCCCGTCCTCCCTGCCCAGCACCGTGGTCTCCCACCCCACCACCGTGGTCTCCCACCCCACCACTCCTTCATTTGATCTGCACTGCAGCTCTGTAAGGCGGCCTGGCTGGATGAGCACACCCACTTGTCCGAGGAAGAAACAGAGGCCTCGGGAGAAGTGCGGAGGCCCATCAAGGGAGTCTTCCTGGAAGAGGCAGCCTGAGAGGGTGGAGCCAGGAGGAGGCCGGTGAGCAAGGAGCTCCCAACCCAGAGACAGGAGGCTCAGTAGGCCCAGAGCAAGGAAGGTGTTCTCCACCCAATCAGTGCAGAGAGCCGGGAGTGGGCGGGGCCTCAGGTCAGGCCAACTGTTGGGGTGTTGTTGAGACCCTCAGGGATGTGTCCAGCCTGAACACTCTCCCTCCTCCAAGGACCTTTGGATGACACATCTGCTGTGCCAGGTGCCCTTTGAACAGCTCTGCGTGTGTTGACCTCAGTCCCCTCTCACAGAGATATTAAGTCACAGTCCCCATCCCACAGCCCCGGACGGTGGCCCCAGCCCCTGCACTCTTAGCCACTGGCCCCAGCCCTCTGGGCAGTGTTGCTCCCTCACTCCTCCTGTCCCAGGCGCCTGGGTGTCACACAGTGACAGCAGAGAGTCTCTTCCAGAAGTGTCCACAATGCACACGGTCATGCAGGATGCCCCACTGCGTCTCGGGGACGTCATGGCTGTGACCTTGGTGAGACACCAAAGCATCTGTCTTCCCTTCTCCCTGCCTGCTGCGGCCTGCCATGGAGACACTCAAGCAGAGAGCACATTTTACAAAACCGAGAAGCGAGAGAGATGCACGTGGGCCCCAGAGTGTGGCTGCCCCGGGAGGGCCTCCTCCCGCCCCCACACGCGCAGCGAGGAGCTCTCTTCTCTCCCTTGGCACCGTTTTCCCCAAACCCAATCCCCCAGCAGGAGCGAAGCGAGCTCTGACTGACTGGTCCTTATCAATATCCCTCCCGAGGTTCTCCATCTCAGCCTCCCTGGGGCACCAGAAAGATCTCAGCCTAACTCTGAAGTTTGGATTCTCTGCATCCCTCGGTTTATTAGGGACCGGAGACATCGGAGTGGGCGGGCCGTGCGCAGTGCTACCCCTTTACTGTGAGACGGGGAACGGAACCCTGGGGTGAGGGCGGAACAACCAGTCATGCAATTCCGCACCCCAAGACAACGCAGCTGATCTCAGCAGGAGGGCAGCAGGAGGCCAGGGCGGCTCTGGCCCCAGGAGCAGCTGCAGCAGCTCCAGCCCTCACATCCCCTCTGGTTCAATTCCAGAGGGAAAGACCAAGTGCCCTTGTCCTCCCATTTCCAGTAAGAGTCTTAGCGTAACTCTCGGCTCTTACAGTGACGTCCTCTGCACCTGGGTGGGCTACCCCCAGTCTCCACATCTGCCGCTCATCAGGTGCACCTGGGCGTCTAACCCTGTTCCTGTGTCCACCTCAGAGATCTGTCCAGGTCTGGGCTGGGCACTGGGAGCCCTAGGGATTCTATGGCTTCTGTCCACGTGGGTTCTCATGTGGCCTCTGTGCCACCGCGGTCAGTGGCTCTGGGCAATACCATCCAGCAGGGCTCTGTGACCTGAGCCACTCTCCTCCTCACTGGCTCCAGGTGCCCCCCACCCCGTCCTGGCTTGAAGCCCCCTGCCCGGGGCTCCCACTTGTTTTCCCACCTGTTTCGAGGTGATCAGGACCCAAAGTGAGGGGCAGTGGTGGAACCTCCGCCTGGAATGCCCAGCTCCAAGCCGCCCCGTGAGGCCACGCAGGGCTTCTCAGCTCCCTGCCGTCCCACCCGCCCTCAGCGGCCTGGAGACAGGCCTGGAGGGGGTACGGCAGCAGGCGGTGCTCTCAGAGGCAGTGTGTGGACTCTGCCCACCCACCCCCGTCCCCCTCCGCCCCCATGTCCCCTCTCTTACTGGCTCCAGGCCTCTGCCACCTCTGGCTTCAGCCCTGCCATTGCCTCTTCTCTTAGCATCTGACCAAGTCGTCCCCGTGACCCCGGGCCCCGAGGATGAGCTGTGCCCCCCACCCTGGCACCCAGACCCTCCTTGGAGGCCATGCCCCCAGGCACCTGTGGTCCACACCCCCCACTGTCCTGAACAGTTCAGGACTTTGTCCTGCTGCCCCCTCCACCTGGGCTGCCCTCCACCTGGGGTGTCCCCTCCACCTGGGGTGTCCCCTCCACCTGGGCTGTCCCCTCCACCTGGGGTGTCCCCTCCACCTGGGGTGTCCCCTCCACCTGGGCTGCCCTCCACCTGGGCTGCCCTCCACCTGGGGTGAACTCCTACTCACCCCTCAGAACCCAACGCAAGTGTACATCCTGTTTCTCCAGTGGCTGCAGGGCTGTCCCCTGGGTCCCCTTCTCTCCCACTCCCAGCTCCTGGGCCTGAGTCCTTCCCGCTGTCATCTGTGCCCACGTTTCTCACCTGAGGGGACCATGTTGGCTCCGGGGCTGAAGCCACGGCCAGGTCACTGCTGCAGCTCAGCGTGTCATCTGTGCTGGCACAGGGAGCCTGCTGGGAGGGGCTGTCACCCCCTCACTCACCAGTGACAAGTCTGCTCTGAGCACCCAGAGTGCCGTCTGGGATCTGGGGCTGCCCTGAGCACCGGGGAGTCAGAGTCCCCGGGGTCTGTGAGGCCCACAGCAGCCGCCACAGCCCGACTCTGCTCCTGTCAGTGCTCTGAGAAGGACATGGCGCCTGGGGGAGAATCTCCGGAGGGACCAGGGGCCTGTCAAGGCTGGGCTGTGGTCAGAGGGGAGTCAGAGTCCCTGGGGTCTGTGAGGCCCACAGCAGCCGCACAGCCCGACTCTGCTCCTGTCAGTGCTCTGAGAAGGACAGGGCGCCTGGGGGAGAATCTCCGGAGGGAGCAGGGGCCTGTCAAGGCTGGGCTGTGGTCAGACCCGCTGCCCTGGGAGGTCAGGCGCTGGGTCAAACCAGCCCGGCCTGGAAGGGGGGTCCCTGCAGGTGGGGGGGCCAGGTGAGCAGACCCACTAGGAGTCGGGAAGGAGCCTGGGAGGAGGGGCCAGGGGGGTGGGGCGGTGACATCATAGCAGCCAGTGAGGGACCAGCCACCCAAGTCCTCATGGCTGTGAAGGGCAGGGATTGGGTCTGAGAGCAGAGGGGACTCAGAGGGACTTTAAGCAGGAGAATGGCGTAACCAGATTTGCCCTATGGCTCTGCCAATGGATGAAGGATGGATGGGTGGGGGGACTGGTTAGTGCAGAGAAACCATGGGGGTGGGGAGACTGGGGGCTCCGGCCTGTGGGAGGAATGGAAAAACTGGGAGACAGATCAAGTTCAGAGGTTGGTGGGATCAAAGAATGAAGGGCACCTGGTCAAGGGCTGTCGGCAGTGTGTGGAGATGAGGCAGAGAAGCTGTGGTTCGGACCCTCCTCCTCTCGGGACTTGGTGGCCCAGGCTCCGGGGGATATGGGGGTCTCCGGCATGAGGACCAGGAGCTGCAGTCCCAAGCCTGGGCCGTCCCCTCACCCTCTAGGGGCTGGAGACCAGGTCAGAGGGAGCGCGGCGTCTCTCTCTGCATCTTCCCTGGTCTGATGGCTGACCTTGAGCAGGACCTGCCCACCTGGGACCTCGTGTCCCCATCTGCAAAATGAGGAAGTTCCTCCCGGCTCCGAGCTGTGTCTGTGAAGGAGCCTGCCATCCCCTACTCCTGAGGCTGAGCAAGGCTGCAGAGCGTTAAGCGGTGGGGTGGGGCCACCCAGAGTCTTCCAGGGATGTCCCTGGAGCCCGAGGTGGCCCCCAGTGGTGGTCTCCGTGAGGATTAGCAGTATCTTCTTGGGGTGCTCAGAAGCCCTGGGGATGCTCCCCACCTACCTATGGGGGATGAATTCCGTTGGTAACTAGAAACTTAATCCTCATTTCTGATGATAAAGGGATTGAAAAATAATCGGAAGTGTCAAGGCCTGCGCGGAGAGGACTGGCGGAGTGAGATGAGGCTGACCGCTGGCCTCTGCACTGGCCGCTGCTCGGGCCCCAGAAATCAGCAAATTTTTGCTTCCATAATTACAGGATCAAGAACCCCGGGCCCAGGGGCGCAGGGGCAGTGGTGTGCCGGAGCGGGTCCAGCCAGCCACAGCGGGGCAGGGAGCAGGGGTGTGCAGGACACTTGTGTTGCTAAACACAGGCACTATGTGACGTTAACTTGGGATGAAATGAATTACATTTAAAGCAAAGGTAATAAGTACCCGAGTCACTGGTTTCTGATGGCCTTCTAAATCCAGGCTCCTGTATGTGCTTTTAGGGTTAGTGGCTCCTTTGGCCTCTGGGTGGTCACACGTGACTCTGAGTGTTTTCCAAACGTCCTGTTCAGTGACATCTCATTGGAAGGTTGAAACAGACCACATGGAAGTATTTACACCATGGAAATCGGCAGAAGTGGCCCATCAGGGTCCTCACTGAGTGGGGGAGGGGCACAGAGCAGGCAGAGGAAAGAGGAGGGGGCAGCAGGGGGTCTCCCCCGGCCCAGCCCAGAGCCACGGGCGCATTGGTGTCTTGGGCTGGTGGCCCACCACGAGCCACGGGTCTGACAGGAGACATCAGAGCAGGCCTGGTGGCTAGCCACCTGCAGAGCTCCGTCAGGGTCCCACACAGGGGCCCCAACTGAGCAGAGCCCTGCTCCCTGCTCCCCACATCTGGCCTCTGGCCGCTCCTGGTCACACCCTGTGACTCGCCCACAGCCCGGCTGTGCCAGGTGGTGGGGGAGGCTTCAGAGGGGCCGAAGCTCAGGCCCAGAGACAGCACGGGAGACATATGGTTCACTGGGGAAGCGTAGGAGGGGTCGGTGACGCTCCAGGGAGAGTTCAGGGGTGACAGTGGACAGATGGCAATCTCCGTCCCTCATGGTGCTTTGCCAGGCGGGACCTCCAAACCTCAGTGTGTTTTGTCCAGTGATGGCCACCTGGACAAGTGACAGGTGACCTCTCCCAGTGCCCTTGTTGCACCCCAGTCCCTACTAGGAGAGGGGTTTATAGGTTGGGCTGCAGAAGGAGTGACGTCACGGGCATCAGCTTGCTTCTCTGACCAGCATCGCAGGGAGGGACTGTCCTGGAGCACAGGACAGGAGGGAGCTTCCTACAGGTGACACTGACCGGCCCAGTCTGCAGCGTGCGTGACGGCGAGCCAGCGTCCTCCAGGGCCATACTTGTCTGGACTTTCCAGGCCAGGCGCTCTCTTAATTGGGCTAGGGTTTGGGGACTGGAAAGGGGGTGTTCGGGGACATGGTGGTTTATGTCCCCCTTGGCTCTACAGATGATCCACCCTGTCATCTGGGCAGTGGCCACACTGTTCTCCACTAGAATGGCTCATGTCTGGGTTTAGCACTGAAACGTCCCCGTCCCAGGGAACCCGGAGACCCAGGCTGACGGGGATAGCTGTCACCTCCCCGTCCCCTGACTGACTGAGGTGGCAAACACGGAGACCAACCCTCTCTGAGCGGCCACCTGGGTACACAGGCCGTTGCACTGAACTCTCTCCACTCAATGTCACTCCACTGTCCCCCGGTGGGTGACAGTCCCTCACTCAGAGGACAGGTGTGTGGTCTAGATGAGAGGAGTCCCCCAAAGCTCGCGAGCAGACAATGCAGGGATTCGGAGGGGAGGTGATTAGGCCGCGAGAGCTTGACCTGCGCATTAACCCCGACAGAACTCACTGGGCGGTCCTGTGGCGGGCAGGGTGGGGCTGGGGAGGTCACTGCGGTCCTGTGGCAGGCAGGGTGGGGCTGGGGAGGTCACTGCGGTGTGACTCCGGGGTGCATACCTTGTCCCTGGCGAGCGGAGCTCTCTCTGTTCCTGGTGACTGTCCTGAGCCACCTCCCACCCCCTTCGTCCTGCCCCACCTCCAACCCAGAGCCATGGAGTCGGCCGTCTGTGGACTGACACCTCCGAACCCTGAGCCCCAGCTAAGCTTTTCCTCCTCTCAGCTGGTTCTCGGGGGTCTTTGGGGCGCAGCAGTGGGACGGCCGACTGTAGCAGCAGGTGAGGGCAGGGGCGTGAGAGGTGGAGGCAGGACGCGGAGGCCAGGGTGCTGTCACCCCAGGGCAGCTCCTGTGCCCACCCCACGCCCTCATCTGTCACCCACTGCCTCCCGTGTCCTGCCCTGTCACAGCACAAGCACACCCAAGCCCGTACCTGGGCACGGTCACCCCCAACAGGCCCCCACCCCCACGCCCACATCCCCCTCCTTCCTGCAGACCTCCCTCGGGGGCCTCCACTCACAGCCCTGGCCTCCAGGTGTGACACCCCATCACACTTAGAGGTGGGAGACACAGAGAAAGCAGAGCTGAATCTCGTTTTAATTAACCCGGGGCAGGTTCCAAGTTTTCAGATGGTAATTATAATAATTAAAAATTCTCTCACCAGTGGTGGGGAGGGCGCTCTGTGGGGAGGCGGGTGCTGGCCTCACTGGGTGGCATTTTGTGCCTCCTCCGTGGCTAGCCTGGTCTTGGATGGGTCGGGTCACCCACTCACCTGGGTTGCCTTGGTCCTTGGCAACTCCTGACAGTGCTTGGCAACTCCTGGAATGCTCCCCTGCTTGCGGCCACCGTGAGATGAGCAGCTTCCTTCATTACCTCCTCCCACCACAGTGTTCTGCCTCACCACAGGCTCCAAGGCTGGGCCCAGGCAACCACGAACTGAAACCTCTGAAACCGTGAGTCAAACAAACCTTTCCTCTTTTTAAGTTGATTTAGCCCTGCTGTTCGTAACAGTAACTGAAAGTTGACTCAAAGAGACACTTTCTAGCATGTTCTTTACTGCAGCCACCTGCAAACCCACCTCAAGGAGCCCCAAGAGAGCAGGCCTCCTCCCTATGGCCCACCTCTGTGTCCTCAGTGTCCAGACCAGGGTCTGGCACCCAGGAGGTTCCCAAGTAATACTGATGGAAGGTCTGAAAGAGCTTGTTCAGAAAGAGAACAAGTCCTTGGGGTAGACCTTCTTATCCCTACTTAACCAAGGGGAGAAGTCACCCAGCTGTTCAGGGAGCAGGGACCAGGCAGGGAGGGTCAGGGCTGGGGCTGGAGAGCAGCTCAGAGCCATCTGTACTTAGATGATTAATTAAATGTTTCCGGAGGCTCCAACCAGCACCTCGGAAACCCATCCAGCCTGGGCGAGGCCAGGGGCTCGCGGCCTCTGGAGAAAGGGAGGAAAAGGAAGCAGACTCATTTGCATAAAGGTCCCACCTCCTCCAATCAGCTGGTCTCTCGGGGGCGGAGACACCGTGGTCTGGCCAGTCACCAGGAAGCTGGGAGCAGAGGCGGGTGGAGTAGGCCAGCCCCCCTCCAGCCTTTCTCAGCCCACTTTTGTACCATGACTTGCTTCAACCCTCCCAACATCATCTCTATACTGCAGATGAGGCAACTGAGGCCCAGAGAGATCATGTGATTTGCCCAAGGTCACACAGTAAATCTGCAGCAGACACAGAACTGATCCAGGCCCTGACCCCCCAGTCCAGGGTATTGATGCCTGCTTTCTCCTGGCTGTCTGGCCCAGAGCCCCTGCCAGGTGCCCCACCCAAGACCTGTCCTGTTACCACCAGCCCCTCAGTCCCACCTAACGCCTCCACCCAGGGCTTGGCTCAGAGCCACTGCTGGCTCCCCAGCCCCCTCTGCAGCCTCCATCTCTGAGCCCGGGCCCTTTGCCCAGCTGCCCCCAGACACAGGGAGACACAGCATATCAGAGCTGGCAGGGACCCCAGAAGTGTCTGGCCCAGTTCCCGGGGGCGGGGGGGCAGGCGGGAGCCCTGGTCCCTCAGTGGCCACACTGTGCCTCACCTCCACCCAGAAGCCTCCAGGGCCCAACGCGGGGCGCTGCTCTTCACCCCACCCCAGTGTGTGAACCAAACCTTGGCCCTGGACTCCCAGACTCTGGGGGCAGAAGTGAGGCAGGAAGCAGGAGGGAGCCCGGGAGGAGGGCAGCCGGAGGCAGGTCCCAGCGTCTGGAGAACAGACATGGCAGTGCCCCCCACGACAGAAGCCTGCTCGGCTGTATGGGAACAAGCCATGGCTCCCGTCCAGGCACACGCATGAAGAGCGGCCCTTTAGGTAAAAATACCGCCGTGTGGTGTGCACAGCACACGTGGAAGTCACACGTGACGACAGGACAGGGGCGGGGGGTGAGGAGGGAGGCTGTAGAGCATGTCCAAGGTCACCCCTGAGGTCAGGCACTGGGCACAGCTGCGCTTGTCTTTCCCACCTCCAGCTTCCAGTTCCTGGCTGCTGCCCCCACATTCTCTCCTCAGCTCCCACACGGCGGTGGCACCTGGCCCTGATTCCCCCGTGTCCCAGCAGCTGTTAATTACACGTGCTCGTCGGTGCACTTAATCATCCTGAAAGTGCTCCCAGGTGCCTTCCAGAGACTTTGGCTTGGATCTTCTTCCTCTGTATAATTAAGTTCAGAGCCATCCGTCTCCCATAATCAGAGAGCGGCAGGCTCAGGGGTCTTCTGGCTGCCCAGAGGCCTCCTGGCCCCTGCTGGAGCTGGGCAGCCCCGTGGGGATCTCCGCTGCAGCTCGGGAAACCGAGGCCTGGAGAGGGAGGCAGCTCCTGGAGGCCCAGCTGCAGGCGAGGCGCGAAGGCCCAACTGGGCTCCAGGACCCTGCTCTTTCTGCACAGCCCGTGGGCACCTGCTGAGCCTCAGATGTGCCTTTGAGACTCAGTTTCCAGGCAGGGTCATGATGTCAAGTTCACTTCATTCCTGCTTGTGCAGCTCTCCGCCTTCCTTTTAAAATAGCTTCATACAAAAAGACGACTCACATCCTGTGGGGCCGACCACTGACACCAAAGAATAAAGAGGCCCAGAGACCCTGAATCCCCGCCAAAGTGGGCAGCCCCTGAGCTGTGGCCTTGCGTGACTTTCCCACCAACTCACGGAATGCATTTGGATATTGTCTGCCAGCTCTCTATCCTGGTGATAAGGTAAAGAACATCAAAAGAGGAAAGGGGTTTGGGGCTTGTAGTTTGGCTGTTTCGGTCCATGGTTGACCTGGGCCTGTGGCAGCCCAGCACAGCATGGCAGGAGCCAATGGCAGAGGAGGCCTGTCCACCTCAAGGCAGCCAGGAAGCAAAGACAGGGACAGGAAAGTGCCAGGGTCCCAATATCCCCTACTAGGACACGTCCCCATAACCTAACTTCCTTCCACTAGGCTCCGCCTCCTGACAGGTCTGCCCCCTCCTAGCAGCACCAAGGCTTGGGGACCAGGTCTTCAACGCATGCTCCTTTGGGGAACATTCGAGATCCAAGCCACAGCCCTGTCCTTGGCAGTTTCCTGTCCTCGCCCTGTTCATCCTCGACCTCACTGTCCAGCTCTGCCCAGAGAGCCTGGCCTGCAGGAACTACCTCGGGCCTCTCTCACCAACTGGCTTCTACTGGTTTCCGCCAACAGGAGGCGCTGGTGAGAGGCCAGAGGATGGGCAGGGAGAGTGGTCAGGGAAGGTTCTCCTGCTCCCTCCTGAGTCTGCAGCTCTTGAGCCTCCCGAGGCAGGGACAGGTCAGCAGCCTGGCCATCCCTAGGGTGGTGCCCTCAAGAAGCCTGGGCACAGCTGGCTGGCAGTGTCAGGGTCGTCCAGCCGGCTGCAGAGTGGACTGGCCTCCTGCTCCCTCGCTCCCGCACTCTGGCCTGCACCACCCAGGTCTGGCTCTGGGAGGGGTCTGCCGCTGTCCCCTGCTCCTCTGTCCTTGCTTCTGCCACCCTTGGGCTCCGCTTCCCTCTGCTAGACCTCTCTGTGCAGCTTATGCAAGGGGCGGGGCTCGTGGTGAAGGGAGGCCATGTCAAGGACCGTCGCTCCAGGGCCTCCCAGACCTGCCAGCCTCCCGCCCGTCCCCTGTGTGGTGCTTCACAGAGCACACTTCAAGGCCTGGCACGTGGCGCACTCGGTACATGGCACACCCTCGGATGTAAATGCCTGGGGCAGGGACTGAGCCTGTCTCGTGACACTTGTCTTCCTGGTACCTAGAATGGATCTCTGGATGCTTAATGGGAGGTGCCAAATAAATCACAGCTGGAACCATGGGCTGGTTGAAAAGCCCCCAGCCAAGGGAGGAAGCTGGAGACAGCCAAAGCTCAAGCAAATGACCTCTGTGGCTACGGGTGTGGTTTAAGAAGATGCCATGGAGGGGGGACCTGAGCAGGATGCAGGACACGAGGTGGCGGAGGACCTGGCCACTCCTCCACTCCTCCATCACAGACATCCTGGAGCACCCTCTGAGCCTCAGGCCTGAGATGGGAGTAAAGGCGGAGTGCATCACCCCCCACCTGCCCTGAGCTGCTCTCTGCTAAGTGGGGGTGACAGACACTCCCCCAGGCACCTGTGATCAGAGGGGCAAGAGTGGAGATAGGACATACAGTGACTCCCACTGGAGGAGAAAACCAGCATTTATTGAGCTCCTAAATTCCCTCTTGGGTTCAGCAGTTTGAGTGCCTTCAACAATTCCCACCTGAAAAGTCAAGTTGCCTCCACCCAAGAGGGAATTTAGTGGCTTCTACAACTGGAAAGACACCAGTGGCTCCAGCTTCAGGCACAGCAGGATCCAGGGGCTGCAGTTACATCACTGGTCCTGTCACTCTCTCTATCCATCTTGGCGTCTCTGCTTTGTTTTTGGCTGCAGAGGAGCATCTTGCCTTTGGTTTACTCAGAGGCAGGAAAGGGGCGGGCCGGGGACTCAGAACCACCCACAGCTCCAAGTTCCTGTCACCCTATCTACTGACTCCAGAGGAAAGTGAGACCTGCTCTCCCTAATGACTAGTCCCAGGCAGGGATCCTGATAGGCCTGATTTGGGTCACGTGCTCTGCTTGGACCAATCAGTATTTCCTGAGGGGAACAGCCGTATGGTGGGCTCATCCTGGGCTGTACCTCAGAGAAGGGATAGGATGGAATCCCGAGGGATACCCCTGCAGGAGCCTGGGGAGCTGGTGGTGGGAGGGCTGGGTGCTGCAATAGAGTGGGAGGGGGCTACATAGGCTGAAGTTGGGCGAGTGCCGATTAGAGTAGCTATTCTTCTTCTTCTTCTTCTTTTTTTTTTTTTAATAAACAAACTGAGCCTCAGGGAAATGAAGTACTAGGCATAAATTAGCAGGTGGCAGAACAGACCCCTGAACCCTCTGAACAAAAGTGCCGTAGCCACCAGGGGACAGCACTGATGGGCCCTGGGGCTTCTGCAGGTAGCTAAGGGCCTCCCAGACCTGAGTTCCCACCGGTTCAAACTGGGATTTCCAGTCCAAAGAGAAAGACTCTCACAGAGGGGCACTCGGCCCCTCCTCCGAGGCCCCAGGCTTAGGAACCTAATCTTCAGGATGGATTTGATTTAAGGCTCCGTTTTCTTTGCGGACCACACTGTGCAGAAAACGCTGCTCCTGGCAATTTCTTGTAGATGAGCAACGCTGGGAGCTCCCCTCAAAGAGAACGCGCACCAGGTTGGTCTCGCCGCAGGGAGCGTTCAGGGGCTCAGGTGGGGGCTGCTGGGGTGTGAGCGTGGCCCCCGGAACCACTCAGATGCCCTCAGAGCCTTTCCCCGCTGCTGGGCTCCTTTCCAGAACCACAGGCTCCCTGTGTCCATCCCACGGGTCCTTCCCTGTCCATCTCACTTCACGGGCAGCTCCCAGCCGCACGGCTCATCAGGGCTGGAGGGGCCTTGGAGTCTCCAGTCCATCCCTATTCATTTTACAGATGAGAACCAGAGCTCAGAGAGGCCTGGACACTTGTTCAAGGTCAGAGAGAAGGTCAGGAGAGACACCAGACGTGACCACATGAGCGCATCCCTCACGCTGGGTCTGCCACGGACACCTCTCTGTGCTGTCAATCATTATAGGACAAGTGCGTGGTGACTGTTATCCCCGACTACCCTTGAGTAGAGAAAGGTCCAGAGAGGTCAAGCAACAGGCTCAGGGCACAGAGCCAAGTCTCCAACTGTCCTGATTACCACCGAGACCAAGTGCTGAGCCCCGTGCAGGGCCTTTGTCCCTCTGCTGCCTGCCCTCCACTGCCTGCCCTCTGCTCTGGGACCTTGCTGAGTGCTGCTGGGTCCCTTCTTTTCCCCTTTCCAGCCTTCCATACTCGACTCCCTGCGTGGACCCCCCTCTGTTGGCAACCCTGGTAAAGTTTGGCCATGCTGCCAGGGTTGGGCTTTGGGGCTGGGACATCCAACCTGACCAGCTGGAGCTCAGTGAGGACCTTGTGGCCAGGGGACAGGGGCTATGGTGCTACACGGCCTGTCTGTGCAGGGAGGCGCCTCCTGGAGCCGGCGGTGGCCTCAGCACGGCTGTCCAGGTTTTTGATACAAAGCGCGTCCCCTCCCCCAAATGACTGCTCTCCATTTGAGAAACAGTTCCAGGCTTTTCTCTGGGCCCCTGAGAGATGAAATGCCTGACCGCGGGCACCAAGTATGCATACTGGTGTCCCTTCTCAACCTGGGTGTCATCTGGTCCCCTGGGTCATCAAGCTGGCCAGCAGTGTTAGCTCGTTACCCATTTGGGCATGGGTGCACCCTGGCAGAGGTCAACTGCACATGTCTGGCACCGAGGTGTCGGCTGGGCCAGGCTCTCTGGACACTCCAGGGCACAGCGGCTGGTGGCTCCTGGCTTCCTTGGCTTGTGGCAGCATTGCTCCAATCCCTGCCTCCGTCTTTGTGCAGCTTCCTCCACCACGCATCCCTGTGTCCTGTGCATTTCTGTCCCTTATGAGGACACCTGCCGTGGATCTAGGGCCCACCTAATCCAGTTGCTCTCATCTTAGAACCTCACCTGCATCACACCCACCAACACCGTTACTCCACAGAAGGCCACACTCTGTGTCTGGGTGGACGCTCTCCAAGGGGGAGGGAGGAGGAGCCGCTTAGCCTCAGGAGCAGTTGACATGCTGGACCTGGTGACATGGCGTGGGGGGGGCAACAGGGACCCAGGGAGATGCCTCCAGGGAGCACTTGTTAGGAAGGACGTGGCCCTGGGTCCCTGGAGCCAGAGCAGCAGGCGGGGGTGGGCTCCAGAAGCCCTTCCTGGGTCTGCCAGGTCAGGCCCCCGGTGGCCCAGCAGGGTCTCACCAGTGAGCACTCTGGCCTCTGGCCACGTCCTCTCCCAGTCCCCTCAGCCCTGGTGGCCTCTCCAAGTCACCACCCTCCAGACAGTTGACCTCTGCCATTGTGGCCTTGTCCTCAATGCCCTCTGCTGACCTAGTGTGGCTTCTGCAGGACCACCTGGGCCCTACCTGCAGGGTCAGGTGCGCCTGCCCTGGGCCGGGCCAGCCTCCCCTGTTTCTTCTGCAGCCTGCTCAGGGGCTTGGCCAGACCCCACCTAGAGGGAGGCCTGCCGTCCCTGTCCACGCCCGCTGCTTCTGCAGACATGGCCTCTCCGGAATCAAAACAGTGCCACTCCTGGGACTGTCGGGTGAATGAGAGAGCGAGAGAGGCGGGAGGCTGTCGCACAGCCGCAGAGGTCCCATCCGGACACTGGACCATCCCAACATTTGTGCGGCAGAGGTATCTGGGCGACCCTTCCTCTCCCCGCTCCTGGTGCTCATCCCTGGAGGTGAAAGGCAGGGAGGTGAGGGGAGCTCCTCAAGGTCACCAGCAGGCGGCGCCAGGGCTTGGACAAGAACCAGGGCTGCAACTCCCACCCGAGGGGCCTCCACAGCCCACCTGCCCTGGCGCGGGCACAGAAGTGGCCAGGCAGCATCTCGCGCCGTGATGACGCATGTCGCCCTGTGGTGTGGCGTAGGGCTTGTATTTAATGACCCAAAGGGAACCCTGAAACTGCCATCTGCCCTCAAGAGAGCCGTTCCCTGTGAGGTGCCCGACTTGTCCCCTCCCAATGAGGCCCCGCCCCTCCCGGCGAGGCCCCGCCCCTCCCGGCGAGGCACCTCCCCTCCCAGCGAGGCCCCGCCCCTCCCGGCGAGGCACCGCCCCTCCCGGCGAGGCACCTCCCCTCCCAATAAGGCCCCGCCCCTCCCGGCGAGGCACCGCCCACTCCACCGCCCAGACTTCCCCGCCAGCCCTTGAGCTCAGCGCAGGGTAATTACATTTTCCATAGTTTTCTTTTTTAATACCTCAATAAATGTTGCCTATGAAAATCAATTGACATTTTCTCTACTTAATGCATAATAACTGATCTTATAAATTTAAATTATCCCTATAAATCTAGATTAAATACCCAGGTTTCAATGTATTTAGGACACTTAATTAATAAAGTGCCGGCACATAAACACCGCCGATGTGTCCGCTCCGGGCTGGCTGCCTCTCATTTCCAAGGCACTTATGCGCCCATACACTGTGTTTGGGGGAGGGAAAGGGGGGCCCAGGGTTCTGGGTTGTTTGCTGCCTGCTCTGGGCACTGCCCACCTTCAGGGAGCCCTCCAGAGCTGCCTGTCCTCCCTGTGCCTGGCTCTCTGTCCTCTGGGTCACCTCCCTGTAGGTGCCCAAGAAGACGGTGGCCAGAACAACCTACAGGTGACGGAGTCCTGGGCAGGAATCAGAAGCCTGGCTGAGCCACTGTGATGCTGTGTGAGCTTGCACAAGTTGCTGGACTTCTCTGGTCCTCAGCTTCCCCTTCTGCATAATGAGGAAAGAACCAGAACATCGCAGAGGGCCTTTCCAGCCGCAGTGGGGAGGGACTATCAGGGACAGGGAGGTTGGTCCTCGGCTTACACACAGGGTGGTCTTGGACCAGGGGCTTCACTTCAGGCTCCCATTTCCTCTCTCTTACCCCGTGGGTGGTAATGTCACCTGCTCACAGGGTTGTGACAATACAGAGGAGGTGGCTCAGGGCCTGCCTGTCCAGCACCCTGGGAAGGTTGGTGCTATTTATTCTCCCACCTGGCATCTCAGGGTTTTCCCTGGACACCAGGGGCCGCGGGCCGAAGCAGCCGTGGTCAGTGGGAGCGTCGGTCTCCCAGGGCTGCCCCTGCCTCTGCTCCAGGTTGACAGCCCGAGGTCCAGGGCTCGGGTTCTCTGAGCATCCAGAAGAAGGAAAAGCAGTCTCAGGTGAGAGGTGGCTCCCTAGGGAGCCAGGAGACCCCACGTCCACCCACCCCTCAGTCCACGGCAGGAACGGGAGGCGCAGGGCCTGGGACCCACACACACGATTGGTGGGATGGCCTGGCGCCTCTCCTCCCTCTGAGGGCAGAAGGCAGGGCACTGCCCTCCTGCGGGAGGACTCCAGGGGAGGCCGAGACGTTGTGCTTTGGCACCGTGGTCAGCGCTGCTGCCCTTGCAGGGGGTCCTCAGCCCCCAGGAGGCCCTGCAGGTGCACTTTGGAGGCGTCGTGGTTGAACCCACCATGGGGGGAGTCTGCTGACAGTCATGGGGGCATATGTCCTCGGAGGTGCCACACAAACACCCAGACAGACAGCAGGACCAGACGGGGCCCCTGTGAGAGGAAGAGAGGAGGAAGAGGGTCTCCTAGTGGTTCCTGCCTGCTCCCAGGTGTTAGAAAGGACCCACCTGGTGACCCAGCTGTCACCTGGTCATCAGCACCCACCTGGGTGGCTCCTCACCACCTCCCAGGTCACGGTCCCTCTCATCGGCTCCTCCCTGTGCTCCCACCAACCCCCTCCCGGCCACCTGCTCCTTGGCTAGGGAGGTTGACCGAGGCTCCCTGGGGTCCAGTTCCCGTCCCCAGCCCAGCGCCCCCAGACTCCCCAGGGCACAGTCTCCCCACTGCGCTCAGGTCAGGGTCAGACCCCTCCAGTGGGTCCTGCCTCTTCCTCTTCTCCACCTCTGTCACCCTGCGTCCTCATGGACTGGCTCTCTGGCTAACGTGTCCACTCGCCGGCTCTCTCCTGGCTCCGTCCTCTGCCCTGAGACGCCTCCTTCGCCTTCTCCCTCCTCCTGGCTCCCAGAGGCCCACGAGGATGACTTGACCGTCCACAGCCCTGGGGATCACTTCACCCTAGAACTGACCTCCCGAATGTCCCGCTCCTTCCTCCTCCGCCTCTCCTTCTGACTGGGAGCGGCCGAGGACAGAAGCAGCTCTCATCTCAGTCACCCCAGGACCTGCTGCGGGCCTGGCCCTGGCCTGTCAGGGTCTCCAGGACACACTGACTGAGAGCAAAGAACTCAGGGGTGGCGGAGTGTGGACGGGCAGCATGTCCCTGGGTACCCAGCATGGCCAGCTCTGCTGTCACTCATCCCCCTCACTCTCTCCCTCCCGCCCCTGCTCTCTGGAGTAATCCTGTGCACCTGTGCCCTCCTGTTTCTTCCTGGATAGTTCTCAGACAAAATGCCCAGAATCATGGCAGCCATTCTGTAGCCATGAGGTAACAAACGCAAAGACAAAGCCACACCAGAACAGCAGGGTGATAAAGCAGAGAAAGAGCTTGGGTATCTGACAGTCTCGTGAGCATCCGTCACCAGCAGCTGCCCTCCAAATATCAACCCAGGTGAGAAAAACAAACTTGTTTGTGTTTAAGCTACTATTAGCCAGGGTCCCTGTTGCTTATATCCAGACAGAGTTGTAACAGATCCAGACAGGTTCCTGCTTGTCACTGGCTAGCTGGTGACCTTGGGCAGATCACTCAGTTATGAACCACGATTTCTTCACCTATTAAACAGAGTTAACAGACCCTACCTCATAGGGATCCTGACAATTACTAGCATTTACCTAGGGCCGCCCCTGTGCCTGGACCTGAATAAAAGCACTTTGTACATTTTTTCTTCCTCAGTTCTTACCAAAGCACCGAGGGATAAACATTCTGAGTAAATTCTACAGGTGAGACAGCTGAGCACAGGGAGGTTAAGTAACTTGCCTTAGGGCACACAGCCACCAGAGACAGGTTGTGAACCCAGAGAGTCAGATTTCAGCACACACACCCCGAACCCTGACACTATGTATACGACATTGCCTGGTACACAGTAGGTGCTCAGTGAGCAGTTGCCGGTCACTTACCAGCGGCTGCTCAGGGACACACCAGCTCTTGGCCGGGCTCCCTCCACCACGGCCTCCACTTCAGGGAAAGGCGGGATCAGGGCTGCAGTGGGCGGAGCTCTGAGCTTGCCCTCCCCCACCCACAAGGCCCCGCCTCTGCCAGGGTCCCGGCTCCTTGGGTGCCGGGCTGGGCTCCCTGGGGCCCTCTCTGGACCTTCCTTGGCTAAGGTAAAGATGGACTCCGTGTTGGCTGTTATTAACTATCCATCTCTGCAGGCTTCCGCGGTGACCCTGACCGTTTTTCATTTGTTTAAAGTAGTAGGTGCAACTTGGTGGGAGAATCAATCCATATGGAGGGACCAGCGCCTCCCGGGAGGGCAGGGGATGGGCCCTGCCTGTCGCTCTGGCCACCAGGAGCGGGTGGGAAGTGCTTCCCACTGGGCCTGGCCAGCAGAGGGGGTGGGGGCGGCTCGGGGCTGACCGCAGGGCGGTGTCTGAGAGGAGGGAAGGGCGGTCCGGGGGGCCAGCAGGGCTCAGGTGCGCGGCGCCGGGTGGACAGCACGACGCGCCTCCTGCGCCCGGGCTCTCCGCCGCCTGCACCCGTCCAGCTTTTGGCAGGGAAGCCGCCTCCACTGGCCTCTGGCTGTGTGCACGTCCCGACCGCGGTGCCAGGTCACCCTGCCCTCGGCACAGGCTCCTCGGGTCGCTGTGCCCAGATGAACGCACCCAGGGCCGGCGCCGCCCAGGAGCCTGTGCCAAGGATGCGCCCCGCAGCGCTGGATCAGCCCCTGGATCGCCATGTTCTGGGGGGTCCACCTTCTGGGGGGTCCAGTCATCTCCGTGGGTGGTCCTAACCGGGCATAGGGAGGCAGACCCAGAGAAGGGCGGGGATCTGGTGGGCGGGGTGGCAGGAGCCAGGCCACCCAGGGCCGGCCACCCAGGGCCGGAGACAGGCAGAGGAGGAGCTTGAGCCGAGGGGCAGGCAACTGGGGCGTCACCCGTTCCTAGGCCTCTGTGCCCTAATTGTCAAACGGGACTCTTGGATTCCAGGATCTAAAGACCCTCCTGGTACTAATAGCAGATCCCCTGGGCTGGCCTCAGGGACCCCTGCAGTCATCGTGAAGTCTGGGTATGAAGAGCACCATTTATGGAGCACCTGCTGGATGCCCTCTTCATTCTGCCAGTTCTCCAACAGTCCTTGGTGTGGGGGGGGGCAATTCCCGTGAGCCGATTTTGCAGATGAGGGGTCCAGGGCTAGGAGAGTGACCCAGTGTCACTCGGGTAGTGAGGTGTCACGTCAGGCTGGACTCACTCTGGAGCACAGACTCCAGGCACCCCCCACTCCCCAGCGGTGACCTGGCCTCTCTGCCTCAGTCTCCCCACCTGTCAGGCAGAGAGGGACCTTTCCCTGAAGGGCTCTGCAAAGGCAAGGGGCTGGGCTAGGCTCCAGGCACACAGTAAGTGCTCAATAAATGCTCACAGCTGTCGTGCTCCCTGGAACCCCTGCTGAGTGAGGAGTTCACTATCTAAGCTACAGGAGGACGGGTGACATGAGCCCCTGGAAGCAAAGCCTCCAAGTTCAGGGTCGGGTGTGGCCGACCTGGTGCTGATTGGTGTTTAGAGACGAGCCCCAGATGCTGGCGCCAGTCAGTCTCGGATCTCCGTGAGTCAGACACGCGGGGCCCTTTCCTGGAGTCTCCCTGGGGTCCTTGAACAAGCTGTCAGTGCTGGGCCTACTCCCAGGCCAGCCCGGCTCCTGGGCCTCCTTTCCTTCCTGCCTGCCTCCCCTCCACAAGCACTGTTAGGACACCTACTGTATGCAGGGCTGGCAGAGCTGGGTATTGCTTTCCCAGCACAGCTCATGGCCTGGGGGAGGGGTGCCACCGTCACCCAGCCGTCACAGGGACCTATGTGGCGTGCCCAGGTGTGAGGCTGTGAGCGTGTGATGGCTGCTTTTATGTCCCACGTTCTCTGGGCTGAGGGAGGCCGGGTGGTGGGGAGTGTTATTTCTCTCTGTGTGTTTTTTCTGGAAGCAGCTAGTGTTCAAATTGGTGCTGAGCCCAGAGGCACTGCCAGGCCCCTGGGGGCCTGCACAGGGCAGGGTGGGGGGGCGGTGATCCAGCCTCCTCTGGAGCTTGGGCCTCGCCCCTGCCTCCTGGGCCTTTCAACTCTGGGACACACATCAGTGGGTCCCTGCTCTGTCCCAGGCCTCAGGCCTTCCGCCTTGGAGGGGAGCCAGGTCATGGACTTTGTGCTCTCAGGACTCTGGATCCCCAGCTCTCCTGGAATCCAGTCTGCAGTCACAGGACCTGGGACATCTTGGCCTCCATAGTCACAAGAGCCAACTTCCCCTGTGCCCACAGCGTGCTGCCCAGGGCCCACTCACTGGTGGCCCAGGGCCAGTAACTGCTGTGCCATGCGGTTGACTCACGTATAAAATGGACACAATGGCTTCTACCTCCCTGGGCTGTAATACAGTGGAGTCTATGCTTTATACACAACGAGGGCACGTGAGCAGGACTAGACTGACTTAGCCCTCGTCACCCTCTTAGTCTACCTGAACGATTCACCAGCACCTTCCAGACAGGCGCTACTATTTCCATTTTCCAGATAAGGAGACAGAGGCTCAGAGGGGACCTTGGCCCCAGTCCATAGCCTGAAGGCCTCGAGTGCAGCTTGGATGCAGCTGGAGAGGCAATGTGTGCTGCGCACAGCCTTCTGGAACCATCTCTGTGCTCCAGTCCGTGGGCTCTGAGGAAGGAGCTGTTGCTCTCAGCTCTGGCTCTAGAGGAAGCAGATTCACAGAGCGGAGCTCAGGACCCACAGAGCCCAGAGCTGCCTGACTTCAGCCACCATCTATCACTCAACTGTTCACTCCTTCCACAAGCATGCTTTGAGCACCCACTGTATGCAGCTGCTCCTGTTGGTTGCTCCCAAGGGGTGCACGATAGATCCAGGCCTCTCCCTGAGTTCAGCTGACGTTCACGTAGGAAAGAAAATGAACCAAGAAACCCCGGGATCCATGGCTCAGGCCTTGCCGGGGGGCTGCAGGGAAGGGGGCCAGAGTGAGGGGCAGAGAGGCCTCTGCAGAGGGAAGGACCCAGGGTTTCCTTGGGGGGTTCTTAGGCCATGACTGTCCGCACCCCACTGGCCTTGGGGCAGCCTGGGGTCTACGCAGTCCCTTCGCAGTCACATGATTGGACCAAGGAGGCCACCACGTTGTAGGTCCCCATCTAGAGGACAGCAGGGAGCGTGGGTGTGGGAGACTGGGGCACTCTCAGGGGACCCTCCAGGGACAGGGTGACTGTGGGGCGGGTCTGGGAAAGTCCAATCAGGAGACGGAGAGCGAGCACTTCCCAGGGGCGTGAGGAGCAGAGCGCGGGCACAGATGGGAGGGGCCAGGCCCCGGTTCCACAGCCTAATGGTGATGTGGCCTGGGCCTGCTGGGCCCTCTGTGGACCCCACTTCCTGTCTGTCAGGGGACCAGGCCACCTGGCAGGGCTGCTGGGAGCATCCCGCGTGGAGCAGCCAGATGCCACCACCCAGGGCCTCAGGGTCGAGGCTTTGCCAGTGCCCCGGGAGGCGGTGTCGGGGGCTGCCAGGAGGAGGACAGCCACTCCGAGAGGATGAGCCAGCATCAGGAGGCCTCCATGAAGGTCTCCGTCGCCCCAGGCTGCCCTGGCCTCTGAGTGCAAAGGGTAGAAGAACTGCCGGTCCTCCCGGGTGGCCCAAGGAAGGACAGAGGCGCATAACACGGGCTGGTGCTCATCCTGGACCAGACCTCATCAGCTCTGCAAGGTGGATGCAGTCCCATGTAACAGACCAGGAAACTGAAGCCCAGAGAGGGAAAGCCACCTGCCCAATGTCACACAGCCCAGGTTTGGACCAGATCTGTTTTACCAGCTCTGTAAGGCTGCCTCAGCAGTAAGAGTTTGGGGATTTTCTATCTTGTGCAGTCCAATCCCTGAAGGGGAGTCATTAGTAGAGGGGTGGGGAGGGGCTCCATGTTAGGCAGGATTCTCATCACTGCTACAGGGGCCTTCTGGTGACTCCCCAATGCAGTGGTAGGTCTGTGGTACAGAAGCCTCTGGAACAATGGTCTCTGAGAACCCATGGTTGAGGGTGAAGATGCTCTCAGTTCACTCAACCTTCTTAGGCTGGGACTCTCATTCTCTCCACTGATAAAGAACTGGAAGCTCAGAGAGGCCACGTGAGCTCCCTGAGGCTGCACAGCAGGTTAGGAACAGAGTCAGGCTCACAGCATACCCATTTAATTTTCAGGCCACGAATCCACTTGCTTCAGACAACTAGCTAGAGACACACTCATGATACTGGGGGTCCTGGAGAGGTGGACCACAGCCAAGTGGCATGGGCCCCCACCACGCCCTCTGCTGAGGGTTTCCCTGAAGAGAACCCCACGCTTGTCCTACTTGGGTAGGAGCGGGGGGTGACAGGCCTGGGGCTGGATCTGGGCTGAGTGACATTGAGCAGGTCGCTTTGCTCTGGTTTCCTGCCGAGATCTGGGGGACTGGGTGCCGAGCTCTTTAGATGCCTTAGCTCGCGCCTTCCCGTTACCCTTCAAGACACCCGCGGCCACTGTAAGGTGTGGACACTGAGACTGGCCAAGGCTCAGAGGTGGACCTGAAGTTGCGGGGCCACCTCTCCTTCCCCACCCCCCTGTCTTCCTTGAGTCCCAGCTGACCCCACCCACATGTTAAGTCTCTGAGTCCAGCTCTGTGTGTCTCAGAGAGGCCCAAAGGTGCTGCAGGAATCACGTCCTCAAGTCCCCTAATGCAGCCGTGGCTGAAGCTTGCAAGGTCGTGGAAGGTCAGGTCTCCATGGAGAAAGCCGGGTGACCACAAGGACGCTGGTTTGGAAGGCTCTGTCCCTTTCCCCTGGGGTTTTCCAGGACAGAGGACATCCTGAGGTGAGGCCCTGCTTTTAGCAGGACCCGAGGTTGTGGCCAGCACGGCTGGCCCTCCGCTCTGCTCCTGCCCTGGCCCTGCGCCTTGGAATCATCCGTCCCAATAGCAGGCTGACTTGACCTCCGCGGTTTCCAGACTTAGCAAAGCAGATATTTCCTCATTAATCTGCACTTAGACGTCAAGACAGGGACAGGGCGCCCGGCCCAACCCATTCCGACTTAGTTGAACGAACAGGGAAAGGTCAAAGCCTTCCCCGTAATTAGAAAGCCTCCCCCTCTCCCCTCTCCCTTCGGCCCAGCCTCCCTCCTGTCTTCTGGGCCTTTCTCTTCTGCCTCCTGCTCCTGAATCCCCAAGTTGGTGTCTGTCCCCTCTGAGTCAGGAACGGAACAGAGGAGGTGTCCGTAAAGTGGACGGAGATGCAGGTGGCCAAGTGGCAAAGGCCCCAGACTGGGGTCGCAGAGACCCACATTGGAGACTAGACTTTTCAAATAAGATGAAAAGTCAGAGCTTCTCAACGCTGGGGCTGGCCCGAGGGGGCCAGTCAATGAACTGGGCTGCAGAACCGTAATATGGGATTGTTCAAAGGCTCTCCACTGAGTCAGGGGGACAGGGATACTGGTCCTACGTTGGCCTTGACCATAAGTAAGGCACTCAAATCTTGACGGGGTGGTGTCTCTTTCTTTTTAACCCAGGAAATGAGGAGCTGTGAGAGTCATTCATGTGACCTGTGGGGAAACTGAGGCCTATCAACTTCACCCACTAGAAAATGAGTGACAGGCCACAGTCTCACGGCCACTCTCTCTGCTACACTCCCAAACACATGGTGCCCCCTGGACCATGGGAACTAAAAGGAGCCCATAAAATATCTTGACTCAAATGGAAGTGGAATATAATATGTCAAAATGTGTGAGATGCCCCCCAAGCAGTACTTAGGAGGAAATGTGTAGCCCTAAGTGCCTGCAGGAAAGAGAAAAGACGTCAAATCGATCATCTCAGATTCCTGTATAAAAAAATTTTTAAAAAGAATATCGAGTTAAATCCACAGTAATCAGAAGAAAGAGAGGAAAACAACAGACATTAATGAAATTGAAACAGAAGAAACCATAGAGAAAGTCATGGTACAATAGATTGATGAAATGAAGGACACATAGCCAGAGAGATCTAAAGGAAACATGGAGAAAACACCAAGGACTAATATCGGTGATGACAGAGGTAAGTTTCCTTGAAAACACACCAAAAAAGCTCACTCCAGAAGAAACAGAGAACCTGGATAGCCCTATGCCTCCTCAACACACTGAATCCATAGTCACCAAACTTCCATAAAGAAGACCCTGGGCCAGGCAACCCGCCTGTGGTACACTCTACCAAAGACTTAAAGAGTAAATAATAAAAATTCTACAATTCAGCAAATGAGGCCTCCAAACCTATTTCACAAGGCCAGCTTCATCCTGATACCAAAACTTGAGAAGGACACTGTAATAGGGGAAAATTACAGACAATTAACCTTCAAGAACATAGACATAAAAATTACAAACAATATTTTAGCAAATAGAACTAAATTTGTATATATATATATATATATATATATATATATATATATATATATATATCATGACCTGGGGTGGGGGGAATTTTCCCCAAAATGTAAGATCGGCTTAACATTCAAAAATCAATTAAAGAAATTCATAATATCAACAGATGTCAAAGAAAAAACTTATGACCTATGCAAAATCTGACAACAGTTCCTACTGGGCACTCTCAGAAAACCAGGAGAAGGAAGAAACTCCCTCAGTCTGATGGTCATTGTCTATTACAGTCTTAGAGCTAATGACATAAATTATAGGAAAAGACCAAGTGCTTTCCCACCCTATGATCAAAAGACAGGTCTCAAGGGAAAGATGCACATTTATACCTCTTCTCTTCCACATTGTACTGGAAGTTCGAGCCAGTGCAATAACGCAAGAAAAAGAAATAAAAGGCATTCACATTAATAAGGAAGAGGTAAAAGTGCCCTTTACACAGGAAACAGAGCTGTCTATGTAGAAAAATCTATTGGAATCTCTAAGAAGGCTACTAGAAATAGTGTTTTTAGCAAGGTTTCAGGATAGAAAATTAATGCATAAAATCAATTGTACTTCTATGTACTAGTAATG
The DNA here is from genome assembly GCF_048772815.1 of Callospermophilus lateralis. NCBI lineage: Eukaryota > Metazoa > Chordata > Mammalia > Rodentia > Sciuridae > Callospermophilus > Callospermophilus lateralis. The sequence continues at coordinate 122,814,965 of NC_135311.1, read as the reverse complement.
AAAAATAAAATTGAAATTAAACAACATCATAATAGTATCAAAAATATGAAGTTCTTATGGATACATCTGATAGGAGATGTGTAAGAACTATATACTGAAAACTACAAAAAGTTATTGAGAGAAACTGAATAAGACCAAAAAAAAAAAAAATGACAAGATATAACATGTTCATGGAAGGGAACATGGTTCAGAGGTTAATTCTTGCCACAGTGATCTTTACATTCAATGTAACCCCAATCAACATTCTAGCAGCCTTTTTTTTCAAAAGTTTGCTCAAATTCATATGGAAGTACATAAGACCTCAAATGGCTAAAATAAATTAAAAGAAAAAGAACAGAGTTGGACAATTGATTTGAAGACTTATTATAAAGCTATTGTAATCAAGACAGTGTGGGGCTGACACAGACAAATAGATCAATGGAAGAGAGTAGAGTCCAGAATTTGAACCTGTAAGGACACCTGGTTTTTAACAAAGGTACAGAAGTAGTTCAATGGAAAAGGGACAGTATTTTTAATGAGCTGAGCTGAAACAATTGAAAATCAACTGGAAAAAAAATTCTTTAAAATTTAATCCATTCTTCATGCCATAAACAAAAACTTAACTTTGAGAGATGAATCTAAATGTGGACCCAAAATCTATAAGACCTTTCAAGGAAATTATGTGAGAAACTGTTCGTAACCTAGGGTTAGGCAAAGACTTCCTAGGACATCAAAGACACAAGCCGTAAAGGAACAAATTGATAAATTTCACTTCAAGAAATATTAAAGCTTCTGCCCTTTCAAAGACATTGTTATGAGAAGGAAAACACAAGCCACAGATTGGGAAAAAAATATTTGCAAATATGACCAAGGAGTCCTACCCAGAACATACACAGAGCCCCGATATCTCAATAGCAAAGCAAAGAGTAGGTGAAAGATTTGAGTGAACAAAGTCTGAGTGGCAAATAACCCCTGAAAAATGCTCAAAATCACTAGTGATTAGGGGAGAGCAAACTAGAACCACAGTGAAGTCTCACCCTCACTTCCATACACTAAAACACTGACCACAGCAAGTGTTGGTGAGGATGTGGAGCCACTGGAACTCCCGGGCACTGTCAGTGACCTGTGGAATATAAGAAGCACCTGGGGAAAAAGGTTTTGGATTTTTTTAAAAAAGTAAAGTATTTGCATATTGCAGAACCCCCAGTTACTCTCCTTACCCAAGAGCAATGAAAATTGAGGTCCATACATAGACTTGTTTGTGAGATTTCCCAGTAGCTCTATTGCAATATCCAAAAAATTGGCACCACCTACGTGTCTATCAATTGTTGTGCAATAAAAAGTTAAATAAAAATTGCCGTAAAGAGGCCAGGAGAAAATGAACAGCTCCCTGTGGTTCCACTGAGCAGCTCGCAGGGAGACATGAGCTCCAGCTGACAGAAAGCACATCAGTGGTCTGCTGGGGGCGGGGCAGGGCCTAGAGGGGCAGCCAAGGGACAGGGGGAAAGCGGGAGGACCATGGTTTCCTGAGGGTACACGCACGTCATCACTTAGCAAATTTTCACTTTAGCTGTATCTCTACCTAGGTCATTTTAAAGCATCTGGCTTATCATAGGTCAGTCACGTCTCATTAAAGCTGATGAAACCATCCACTCCATTGCTGAGCCCGGCCCAGGAAGAGCCGGTGGCCGGTTCTGGGCAAGCCCAGGCCTGAGGGGTGGAGCGTCTGGAAGGTCAGCAGAGGAGGCGCAGGAAGAGGAGTTGGGGAGAGGGGACCCCCACCCAGAGCTGCACACGGCCTCTATCTGCCACCCTCTGGGAAGTCTTGGTACTGCTGGCTCCATATTCCTGAGTGTTGGCCTTTGTCACCACATGAGTATCTCCCCTTGGAGATGACGTTGTATTCTTCCCAAGAAGAATTCTGATAAAAAATGTTTTTCTCTCATTTTATAGATATTATTGTCACTGTTTTACAAATGAAGACGTGAAGGCACAGAGAAGTTAAGTGACTGGCCCACAGGTCACACAGCCAGGGAGAGATCTTGGCAGCAGAAACCCCATCTGAGTGTTCCATTTGAGCTCCTGGGTTCTGCTCAGACAGACCTGGGTCTGATTCCAGCTCCACCACTAACCCGCTGTGGTAGCGCCACATCTGAGGAGTAAATGAGATGACACACTCAGGTGCTAGTCAAGTCTGGACATAGTAGGTGCTCAGTAAAATCAGCAGCAGCTGTTGTTAGTGGTGTGCTGACTGTACTTGGCCCTGCCTGGGCACACGGCCAGACTTCCTCCCCAACCTTCCCTGCCATCCAGTTCCTCTTCCTTTCTGCTTTCCCAAAACATTAAGACTCACATCCTTGGAGTGATGTTACAATGTGGATCTTGGATGTCCTTGAAGACATCTTAAAGACCCACGTGTTCGACACTTGGTTTCCAGGGTGGCATATTGGGAGGTGGCGGGGGCCTTTAAGAGTTGGGGCTACTGGGAGGAAGCTAGGTCATTGGAGGTGTGTCCTTGAAGAGAACTGTGGGTGATTTGCTCTTCCTCTTTGCACCCCGGCTTTGCTCTACCGCATGCTCCTGCCATGATGCGGCTGCTCACCACAGGCCCAACAAACCACGAGGCCAACCAATCATAGACTTGAACCTCCAAAACTGTGAGCCAAAATATACCTTTCCTCTTTATCATTGATTGTCTCAAGTATTTTGTTATAGTGATGGAAAGATGGTAATAAGACAGCTTTAATTCAGGGAGCTCCCTCGTTCACTCTTGTTAAAGCTCAGTCAGGTAAAAGACGGGAAGTGCCATTTCGGAAGCAGACAGGCCTGGATGCACATCTCCTCAGTCCCTCTGTCTAGGAGGCCTTGAGCAGGTCGCTTATTGGAGCTCAGATTTCCTGCCTTAGCAGAGCCCTGGCCTTCTGTCTGTGCAGTGGGGACAGCGCTGTGTAGCCTCAGGATTTGTTGCAAGGACCCAATGAGACAATAGGTGAGAGAAGAGCTCCACCATGACAGGCGCTGCTGTTTCTTCTCCTTTCCTCCGTGTCCCTCGGCCTGGCCTGTGAGGGGCCATGTGCAGAAACAGCTGCCCCGGGAACCATCCTCCAGTCAGCCTGGCGTCCACAGTCCTGCGGTGCAGCCAGCCACTCCTCCTGGCTTGTCCCATGTGCTCAGGGCCTGCAGAGACCAGGGATTCCTGCTGTCCCCTCTGTCCCTCCCTGCGATCCCCACTCCACCCTGCTCTGCCTGGAGCACCCCCTTCCTGCCCCCCTGCCTATGCTCCCTCCTCAGAGAAGCCCTCCCTGTCCCCAAGCCCTGTCAGCCCCTGGGTGTGGCACCCACCGTTCAGTTCGCAAGAATGAGTGGCTTCTGTCCCACTTTAGCCTGTGAATTGAATGAGAACAGGGACTGCCGGCTTGTCCATGTGTCCCAGAGCATCCTGTCATGCCCAGTCCAATTTATTATTATTTTTTTAATGGGCTCTCTATCTACTTAAACCACTGACCATGTCACAGTCTTGCTGTGTGACCCTGGGCTGGTGTCTACCCCTCTCTGGAGTGTTGTTCCCTAGGTAGTGTATGGAGGGACGGGATGATGGTCCCCAGGGTCCTCCCCTTCCTCTGCCCTTGGCTTGGAAGGCAGCGGGGACGTGCAGAGGTAGCTGCCGCCCGCAGTCTGGTGTGCGAGGACAGGTTTGGGGCTCCCACCTCCCCATGCTCCTTGCTATGTGTGGCTCTCTCTTGGAGCACTGGGTCCCCATCTCCTGAGGGTGGCCACAGGTGACCAGTTACCCTCAGTGCCCAGAGGGACAAAGGGGAGGGGGTGTCATGTCTGCGTGGGGGGCTCTGGCTCTGGAAATAAGCCACTGGCCCTTTGGGAAAGACAAAGGGAAGGTCATCAGGTCCCTGCACCGGGGGGGGGGGGGGCTGCAGCTGCCAAAGCATCACGGGGCCTGGGGGGAGCCAGGGCCTGCTGGGAGGTTCCAATCCTCAGGTCGTTCCCACAGCTCGGAACAGAGCCAGACGGAGCCCCGTCCTGTTTGGACAGCCCTGCCGGGGTGCCCCTTGGTTCTCCCATTCCAGGCTCCAGCCCGGTCACTGTGGTCACTGCGGTCACTGCAGGGCTGGCCTGGGACTTACTAAGCTCCAGCTCCCATGGGCGTGGGGAGCTCCCGAGGCCTAGGCCGGGGCTCTGGTTGTCTGTCCCTGTCTCACGGGCTCCAGGTCACAGGCAGGCAGAACAGCACAAGTGTGGCTGCCCGGAGTGGCCCCCGGGAGGGGAAGGGGACTGTGAAGGAGTCACTGTGAGCTGGACAGACGCTCTTAAGAGTTCCAGTCCCTGTGCCCATCCAGGGACACCGCAGGATACCTGGACCAGGCCTGCCCTGGAGGGGCTCTTGCTGGGGCAGACAGATGGACGGAGGGAAGGTGGACAGAGAGGACCTGGATGGCTGGGCCCCCTTTGCCTGCCGGCTCTACACGCTGGGCTCCCGCGTCCTGCTCAGCAGAGGTGACGCTCCTACCTCAAGGACAAAGCCAGGCAAAAGCATGGAGATGGCTGAGCCGGACTGGGCACTCAGCCCCCAGCCCCAGGTGACCCGGGCAGCGATTTCTCGGCTTTGCTGCAGCGGGAGACCCCACAACGAGGTCCCCATGGCTGCTCCGAGAGCCTGCCTATTCTTAGCTACAACCCTGAGCCCAGGAGGGAAGCAGGAAATGATTCATCTCTTTCTCAGACACAATCACAACCCTGAATTGTGAGCATTTACCCAGGGCCTCCTCCAAGGGCCCAGATGGCAAGCAGATCCCGGGAAGGAAGGGGCTCAGGTGACAAGCTCTGTGGACCCTGCGGCTGTGTCCAAGTGAGTCAGAGACCCCCAGTGTCGGAGCTAAAGGGGGAGCTCACCCTGTCGCCCCATTTTACAGAGAGGGAAGCTGAGGCCCAGAGATTTCAGAGGGTTGAACCAAGGAACTCCAGCGGGAGGGAGGCAGAGGAGGAACAGCTTTGAGCATGGGGGTCACCTGTAAAGTGGGGACATAGGAACTGGTCGGGGTGTTCTCCAAGTTGAGCAGGCTCATCACCGCAAGTGTCCGCGAGGACGCCAGCGCCCTGCCTGCCTCCCTCCCAGTGTGCTCTGCCCTGCCTGGAAGCCCCGTCTCTCCCTGCCCCCAACAGGTGGCTGGACCGGGGCACACACTGCCCAGCCGGGCCACCAGAGTGCCTGTCCCAACCAGAAACCAACACCTATGGAGGCAGCCGGGCCCACTGGTTGCTGGAGCTCAGGTGACTATGTTTCTGGTTTGTGGGACACAAGAATGGAAGTCCCAGGGGCGGGTGTGGGGACATCAGTCTGTGTCCTGGCCTTTGCCGCTGTGACGTTTCCCAGTCCCTCCCGAGTTCTGGAGAGTTCCTTTCCCTGGGCATCCTCGGGGCCAGGTCACTCACGCGTCCCCCTGCAGCTGAGCAGAGTGTTACTGTAGACACAGCTGCCCTGATATTGCGACAGGGGGCACTCCTGGGGTCAGAGGGGTCAGGGCCAGGCAGAGAGCTGCCCGGGGGAGGTCACTGAGCATCGCTGGCAGCAGGAGCAGGCAGCACAGGGCTCTGGGAGGCACACCTGGGGCTCTGCTTCCTCCCAGGGCCTCTCTCTGGGGTAGTCTCTCCCCCTTCCTTTTCTCCCACACGCAGCCCCCCTCCCTGCATCTCTGCTGCCCGTGGCCCCTGGCATCTGCTCATCTGCTGGGCTGGCCACCCTGGGCACTCAGAGGGCAGAGTCCCTGTCCTCGGGAAAGGAACGCCCAGTCTGCCTGGAGAAGCAGAGGGATCCAGCATGGTCCAGCCTGGCCGCGCTGAGATGGGGAGCCTGGGGCAGGTCTGGCCTGGACATGGGTCAGGGCGACAGGGACATGGGCCAGGAGGAGCTGCTGTCTGCAGTGAGGCCAGGGAAGGGGTGCTGGGAGGAGGCTGCCATTGACAGCAGCCACCCTGCTCAGGCCAGGCAAGGCGACCCCAGGGCGGGCGACCCTGGCCCTCTGGCAGGTGGCAGGCACTTCTGTGCAGTGGGGCCCTGGTGGCAGGGGACCGGGAGAGAGAAGGTGCTGGGTCCCAGGCTCGCTCAGGGGGCGGCTGCGCAGATTGGGCTTCACCCTGAGGGCCTCGGGAGCCACGGGTGGACGAAGGGGACCAGGTAACCCAGGAGGGGACTCTGCTGTAGGGGGCGGGGCACGAGAGGGTCTGGGCTCCTCCAAACCCTGAATGGGAAGGGAGGGGCTTCTCCCTCCATCTCTCCAGGCATTTTCTCTCCCTCCTTCCTCTGGTCTCCCTGCCTCTCCTCCTGCTCTCACAGTCCCCTTCCCTCCGTCCCCAGGCCCCGCCCAGCCGCGTCCCTGGACCCCGCCCCACCCCCAGGCGCCGGCCGGCCCCGCCCCGTCGCGCTTGCGAGGGCCTGCAGCGCCACCTTCAGGCCGCATCCGGGACTGCCGCGGGTGTCGCCCACCAGGACGACTTCGCTGCTGGGGGAGGGTCTTTGCCACCTGGAGAGCAGGTCGGTGCCGCCGCGCTGACCTTCCCGGGGCCCCGCCTCGACCCCCGCAGCCTTGGCCCGGCTGCAGTGGGCCCCGGTACCGGCCCGTCCCTGTCCCCCCGACGGCCCCATCACCAGTCCCGTCTGCCCTCGAAGGACCAGGCTACTGGAGCGTCACCTCCTCTCAGGGCCTGGCCCCTGGGGCGCCTGGGGAAGGCCGCCGGCGGTGTCTCTGCTGTCCCGGAGGGAAGGGCCCTGCTGAGGCTGTCACACCCTCCTCCAGCAGGGAAACGGGCTCAGACAGGGCGGCGAGGGCACCCACCGAGCATGCAGGGGAGCCCGGCGCCCCATTCTGTGTGTGCTTGTTCAGTGACCCCCCGGGCGCACCCACACCGTGCTAGAGGGCTCTGTGACCAGGGACACGGATGAAAAGACTGGGGTGACAGCTCCAGTGCTGGCAGCCAGGGCGCTCTGAGCTGGGGGAGGGGCAGGCTGAAGGGCTTCGTGGAGGAGGCGGCTCCCGGCTGATTCCTCCAGGGGGGAGGGCGCAGGGGGGAGGGGAGTGGGCGCCCAGGCGGGGACAGCTGGGGAGGGAGCGGGTGGCTGGGCGGGGAGGGCGGGGCAGGTCAGGTGAGGGAGGTGGGGGTCAGGCCAGGGGGGCTGCGGGGTCTTCCTGTAGCCCTTGCCACAGACAGTGCTGATGACGGCAGTAACTGTGGCCGTCATTATCACGTTGCTGTCAGCCACTAATAACTGCTGAGGGCTTTCGGTCTGCGACAATCTCAAACACTTTGACGAAGCTGATTTTCACGGTTCCCCCTGAGTAGGGACGATTGGAGAAATAGACACAGAGAGGTCAAGAGCTTGTCCTGTGTCAGCCAGTGTGTGGCAGGGCGCCCCAGCCCACCCCACCCTCGCCCTGGGACACAGGATCAGACGCCCATTTTCCCTGAAGTAAGGAGCAATCAACATTTTGGGAAAGAGTCTGAAGGTCAGGGAGGAGGTGGCCTGCCCTCTCCTGCTGTGATTCAACCAGGGGCGCTGGGCGTCATTGGCATTTGGGGCCCCTGGGCCTGGCCAAGGCTGCCTCTTCCACCGGACCCCAGCAAGCTCTGCAGATCTGGGAAAGGGGACCCAGAGCCCAAGCACCACCTGCCCTGGGCGGCCGGGCACACGCAGCAAGTGGGGACTTGGGCCCGCTGGGCGTCCAGCCTTGGGAGGCCCTGGATTTTCCTCTGAGAGCCTTGGGCAGGGGGTTCCAGGCTTCGTCACCAGCTTGGACGCCGCCTCTGGCCGGGCAGAGGGTGGACGGCAACCTCAATTCAGGTTTCCAAGCTCCGGACTGTCCCCCGACGTGGGCGGAGCGATATTAAGCCAAAGATTTTGCTGGGAAGAAAGAAGTAGGAGATAATTGACCCGTTTCCAGAATGATCCAAGAGTGATTGGGAGTCCGCAGAGCCGACTGGAGCAGCCCGGCCCCCCCCTCCCCTCCCCCACCATCCCCCTCCCCTCCCCCACCATCCCCCTCCCCTCCCCCACCACCCACGGCCCCGCCTCCCGCCCAGGCTCTGACCCCCACGTCCAGGACCTTCTCCCCCAGCGTCCAGCACGAGGAAATGCCCCACTGCGGACGTTCAATTCAAGCATGTCACTGTGCCAGGGCCGCCCTGGAGTGGGAGGTGACCATGTGATAAGGCTGTACTTTGTGGACATGTGATTAAACATTTATCAATTTCAACCTCAGAGTTTCCTTTTTTTTTTATTTTAAAGCCAAATAAATTGTTTTCCCGGCCTTAAACGTTTTCTTAGACCCAGAAGAGCTGGAGGCCTTGGCTGGCGCCCAGAACAGCGGCTGAGGGGGCGCGCCCCTCTGCTCCCGCCCACCCGGGCAGGACGGGGATCCCGGCCCTGCACCCCTGGACCCGGAGCCCTGGAGCCTGGGAATCGCTCCTGCTGTTTCTCCTCGCGGCAGACCTAAACCCAGGGTCCGGCCCCCAGAAAAATTAACTACTGTTTTGGAAAGAAGGGAGCCAGGGAGGAGGGAGAGCAGGGGAGGGAGGGAGAGCAGGGGAGGGAGAGCAGGGGAGGGAGGGAGGCACCCTGCAGAGCCAGCCTCCGGGAGGGGCGGGCAGGGCTGTCTGTCGAGGCTCTGGATCTCAGGGTCCCCTGTTCTAGAGAAGTGAGCTTTTTCCTCCCCGTGAGCTGCTGGGAGGACTTTGGACAGGGGACTGGGTGTTTTAGCAGTGGCCTGGCTGTTTGTACCTGGATTGGGGTGTATCTCAGGGGTCTCTCCCCAGCCCCCAGGCTAAAGTCTCCATCTCCATTTTCCACAGACCCCCATCTCCCGGGTAGGCCCTCTTCATGCCCTCCAAATGTGGCAACAAGAATGAGCCCACCTCAGGGCCTTTGCACTAGCCTGTCCCTTTATCAGGATGCATATCTGTGCGCCACTCTCCCCAGCTTCACCCAGTCTCTCATCAAACCTCACCCTGCCAGAAAGGTGGGCAGGGACTGTCCCATGTAAAGGAGCCCCTTCCTCCCTCTAGGAGAGCCCCTGAGTGACCGGCTAAGGGTTTGGTGAAGGATCCTGGGTTCAGACATGTACCTGGGCAGGAGAGGTGAAGAAGAGGAGGATGTGCTGGGTTCCTGCTGTGACTGGTCACAGCCACACCTGGGCTTAGGGACCCTCACAGCAGAACTCTGACCTGGAGTTACCATCTTCCCATTATAGGAGGAGACTGAGGCTCGGGCAGGTGACGGGAGCCGCCCAAGGCCTCGTGGGGGGATGGAGGAAGCCCCAGGTGGACTTGGGATGGGGTGACCAGTCCCTCCAGGGGAGGCCTCTGGGCTGGGCAGCAGCAGACGGGTCGGGGCAGTTGCTGGGGCTCCGGGATCCCCGGCTGGAGGAAGAGCGCTGAGCCTCCGGCCTCCGCCCAGGCTGCCTCCCTCATCTAATTAGCGTGGCTGAGAATCCAACTCCACACTTGAGCACGCGCCTGCTCCCCCGAGAGCGCCCCAGAACTAACGCTGCTCAAATATGAAATGGCTCCTGCCCCCGGGGCTGAGTCAAGGAGGTACAAGCCAGAAACAGGAGCTGTAATTACCGGCTCTGATTAAGCCAGTCGTAGTAAAAAATAAAACGCAGCCCAGGCCTCTGGGCCTGCAAGGACACCCCGGGCCGGCTGTCAGCTCCTCCTGTTCCATCTCCGGGGCGCAGAGTGCTTGGTTCTGACTCA